>NC_044327.1:106851334-107154928 GCF_007399415.2 Gopherus evgoodei
TGTTTCTACTTCGAGTTAGGCTCCCTGCTCTGTAAAGTCGACAGTGCATACCTGAGAGCTCTACACAACACTTTTTTTTTAAGTGGGGAAAGTGCACTGTGGGGAAAGTCCACACTGAGTATAACTGAAGCCACAGGAAAAACACTGCCTTATATTACATCAAAATAATACAATCCCAATGTAACAGTCACAAATAGGCAATATGCTTGGCTTACTGAGAGCCGGGGGGGGAGGCGAGAGAGAAGCCACAACCTTAAACAACACTGTTAAGACTATAGAGACCCATGGGAACATAACTGTAGAGCGTCCAGTTCTTCAATGTTTGAATCCATTTTTCTCTGAGTAGAAGCCAACAAGTGTATTTCTAAGCTCCCTTTATTTTTTTTCTGAGCAACACTATTATAATCAAAGTCCCAAAGCAAATAGATTTTTGCACTATCACAGCAAGGTGATACAGCCAGTTCCAAAAATCCATTACACCTTTAATAGGCCTGGTGTAGAAGTTTGTTATTCTGGGAGCCAAGAGGAGACAAATTTCATCCTATTGTGACAGTAGGAAATTGAATGAAATTGAAACATGTTAAAATTCATACTCTCTTAAAACACCGATTCCCAATGTATACAACTCTTCTGCTAGAATGGAGCCACAAACTAGGGAGCATTTCTTGAAGACTTGGACTTATGTAGAGAGCATAAGAATTCTGTAGTTAATTGTTTAATTCTTGTATCCAGTGCTGCCGGTGTGCATGGCACTTTTTCAGAGGGAATATGGCACATTCCTTTCCCCAAAGAGCTTGCAGTCTAAAGTGATGATGACAAGACAGATTACTGTGGCCAGATGAACTGGACTGGGAAAGCTGTGGGGGAAAGCCCTTATGGTTCCCAACCGACAGTGCCACCTAAGCTGGGAAGGTTCTCCAACAGAAGACAGCCATTTCTTCACTGGAGGAGTGAGTAAAACAAGGAGTAAGTGCTGGAGCTCTTCTAGTAGAGAGAGGGGGACATGAGGAGCAGGGCCGGTGCAACCCATTGGGCGACCTAGGTGGTTGCCTAGGGCACTAATATTTGGGGGGTGGTGACCGCGGCGGCTGGATCTTCTGCCGCTCCAGTTGTCAGTGGTATTTCGAGGGCGGGACCTTTCGCCGCCCTGTCGGGGGTGGCATTTCAGGGGCTGGACCTTCTGCCACCTGAGGCGCCAAAAAAGATGGCGGCCCTCCTGATGAGGAGGGAGGAGTGAAGGAGTCAGAGGAAAAAGCAAAGCAACTGTTCCTGTTTTCACAAGAGGGAGACGATAGTGAGAAGTGAGGTAGCCTCCGTTTCTTTAAGGATGGGATTGGGAGCGAGGAACAGAAGGTCATGTAAGACTAGGAGCTTGAAGACCTGGGGCCTGCTCTGCAGCCTGAAGAGCAGAAGGTGCAAAAGCAGCAGCTGATGAGTCCTGCTCTGCAAAGAGCAAAGGGAAGAACATAATTTGTTTTGGGGGACAGGATTTCTCTACTGAATTTGTTCCAGTTCCATACCCCTAATAATCTTTTTGTTGCCCTTTTCTGTACCTTTTTCAATTCCAATATATTTTTGAGATGAGACAACCAAATCTGCACGTAATATTCAAGATGTGGGCGTACCATGGATTTATGTAGAGGCAATATATTTTCTGTATTATTATCTATCCCTTTCTTAATGAGTCCCAACATTCTGTTTGCTTTTTTGACTGCTGTTTCACATTGAATGGATGTTTTCAGAGAACTATCCACAATGACTTTAAAATCTCTTTCTTGAGTGGTAACAGCTAATGAACTCTTCTCCCTCTACCATTGCTCTGTGCAAGTCCGTAATGTGGGTGCTCAAAGCATCCCTGATTTCTTTTGCCTATGTGCGCTCTGCGCCAGCTATGAAAGGTGCACTTTCAGACTGAGTATACCAGTTCAGCAAACCATTACTCTCATAGGTCAATTCAGTGGGATTTCAATCTGCCAAACACACATTCAACCACCATTCTACACCTACTGAGAGTCTAATTAAACCTTCTTTTGGAAAAAAGATAGGAAGCATTACAAGCAAACCAAAGTAAAAATACACTTCTAAGACTAAAACTTAACTTCAGCAAATTACAAACTTTGCCTAAGCGGGTTTCACACCTATATTCAGTTCCCAGGGAGAAAAAAACTGACAGGTCTTGTTCCAGACTGCATCTACTGGGTCAATAACAAAAGGAAGCTGCAAATTCAAGGACCCTCCACTGAGAACACACTGTCTCCAATTCCCCCTCTGTTCATATATTATTCAAAATGTCTCAGCTGTACCAAATCACTGAATAGAGAAAACATCTAGACAGGGAAAAATGCAAGCTGTTTTTTATGTCATCGCCTCAGGGTAGCACTAGGATAAGGAAATGAAGGAAGGACCCTTAGGACAGCACCAAAATACCCTTACCAATATTCTTCTATTTAGTCAAGCTGAGCAACACAAGGTTGATAGCTAGGATTGATAGATGTGGTTTGTAAAATGGTGAAGGGTAATATTTTCTTTGAATATCTCATAAAAGTGCCTCATCAAAAAGCTACCATTTTTTTCAGTAACAATTACTGAGTCCAATACAAGGAAATCTTAACTGTGTAAAATCTTCTAGAATTATTGTTGCATTGCCAGTTGATGACAATACATGAGTACTGCTGCAACAGTGGCCCTTCCAATTCTTTTCTTCCTTTTTCTTTTCATTAGTAGGTTAGGACCTACAGTCTCACAGAAATTAGCTAATATCTTGAATGACCACAGTGGGGTTGCCTTAGAGTTGACAGCTCACATTTTTTATGCCAGACATGACGTTCTTAGAAACAACTTTACCATTGTACAATACTTACCGAGATCCCATGAACTTTCAAAGTTGCTGTCCCTTAGTCCTTGGGTGTAAAATATATGTCACAACTCCTTGATAAAATGCTCCTGGTCAAGGGTATTGGACTGTGAAATGAGCTACCAGAGGAGATAAGACTGATTCGGATCCTATTTGTCATTAGAACATCTTGCCAACCCCACTTGTTTACTATGACAGGTAGACTATTACAAAGAAAGGAACTACTAACATCATACATCAAATGTATAAAAAGCAAAGCTTCTTAGAACTTGGGAGAATGACAATTAGAATCCACTGTTAGAGCTATTGCTTTAGGCTTGGAACTGGTGGTCTGACTCCCAGCTCTAACAGATATACTCACTCTAGCTCACATTGAGCGAGCATGTTAAAAAGTGTTGTGTGGCTGTGGTCGCACAGCCAGTGGTGAGTAGTGGCACAGGCTAGCCGCCCTGAGTACAAACCTGCCTGTGTCCTGTGGATACATACTTCGGGCAGCTAGCCTGTGTTGCCACTTGCTGCTGCCTGTGCTACCAGGGCCAACTTTAGGGCGATTCCCCTGATTCCCAGGAACCAGGACCCACACCTAAGAGGGCCCCCCGCAGTGTCTGGAAAAGGGGTCCACACTCTCCACCAAAGTGCCGCCGTAAACAGCGGCAACTGATTGAGCTGCCACCAAATTGCTGCTGCTCTCTTCAGCGGCAGCTCAATCGCTGACGCTGTCTTCAGTGGCATTTCGGTGGCAACTCTTGAATCAGGCCCCGCACGTCCTAAAGCCAGCCCTGTGTGCTACCACAGCTACACTCCTATTTTTAGCTCCAATGAGAGGTAGTGTGAATATGTCTATTTGAGCTGGGAACCACAGCCCCAGCTCCAAGTGCAGACGTAACCTTAGTGTCTAGATCAGGGCCCTGTTTGCGAGACACTTACAAAGGAATAAAATAAAGACAGTCCCTACCCCAGAGAGCTCACAAACTTAGGCGAACACTACAGAAATCTAAATGACTATATGTAGGTACCCACCACTGGAATAGCTATGAAGCCCCTAGATAAGATAGATTGTGACAATTTTAGCAATGGTAGGCGGGTGCTATGAAGGCATTGGAAGTCACACTTTTCATATTTATACCCGATAGAGGCAGATTAGACTCAATGAGCTGAGCCATAAATATAGCAACATACAGTAATTATGCTAATACATTGTTAATTTCTACAGGGTGATAAATTATTGCATCTAGCATGTCAGTCCTTATAGCAACAAAGTACTCACACTGTCATGGCCCCCAGAAATAAATTCTTAGTCGCTAGCAAATCAACCTTAAACAGAAATATAGTTTCTGGCTGCTGTAACAATTAGTGCCATTTTGCAAATACAAAAAGAAAGTATATAATCAGTACAAGTGATTCCCATGACAAATTCCGGCCCTGTGCCAAAAAAGCTGCAGTGATCTATGCACCTTATCTCCCACAGATTGAAATGCCAGGAACAAAGAATACAGGCCACACTTACATGATGGGGGACTCTCACATGGGAAGCAACTACTCTGAAAAAGATTTTGGGGGTGTGGTGAATAATCAACTGAACATGAGCTTTTGGCTGCAGCCAAAAGAGCTAATGATATTTTTGGATGCATAAACAGGGGACTCGTGAGTAGGAGTGGAGAGGTTATTTGTATGGTGTGACTGCTGCTGGAATCCTGTGTCCAGTCCTAATGCCTACAATTAAAGAAGGATGTTGATAAACTGGAGAGCCATGAGAACGGTTAATGGACTACAGAACAGGCTTAAAGTGATAGACTCAGAGCTCCATCTATTTAGCTTCATAAGAGAAGGTTAACGGGTGACTTGATTATAGTCTATGCCTAAATGGGGAACAAATATTGAATAATGGGTTCTTCAATCTAGTAGAGAAAGGTAGATCACAACCCAGCTGCTGAAAGTTGAAGCTAGACAAATTCAGATTGGAAATAAGGCATAAATTTTTAATGGTGAGTATAATTAACCACTGGAAAAATTTATGAAGGGTTGTGGTGGATTCTTCATCACTAAAAAATGTTAAATCAAGATTAAATGTTTTCCTACAAGGTCTTCTCTAGGAATTATTTTGGATAAGTTCCATAAGTCTGTGCTGAACAGGAGATCAGACTAGATGATCAAAATGGTCCATTCTGTCCTTGGAATCTATGAATCTATAAATGGTGCAGTAACTGCAGTACTGAGGAACAAGAGGATCAGTTGCAAGCGGGTGTAGGGGAGGACAAGACATGATATGACAGTTGATGGTAATTGAAACCACCCCGTGCCTGCTGTCCCTATGATTTTCAGTAAAAGAATTTGGCAGAAAGCCTCTTCCCGAAATACTAACCCATTTCAGCATATAATATACAAACATGCAAACACAGTGTGCCCCAGTTCATCTGCTGACTGAAATCTTGTGACATCCTCAGTAAGTTTTGGTCACTGGAACAGCCTCAAGGGTGTTAATATAATGAATTCCAGATTCTTCAGAGTACAATGAGTCCCAGTCCAAGCTACACATTTTAACTAAGCCTCAAGTGACATACACTCCTGCACATGGCTTATTTTATGTATTTGCAGTGTTGCAGCCATATTGGTCCCAAGATATTAGAAAGACAAGCTGCATGAGGTTATATATTTTAATGGACCAACTTTGGTTGGTGAAAGAAACAAGTTTTTGAGCTACTCCGGGTAGCTCAAAAACTTGTCTCGTTCACCAACAGATGTTGGTCCAATAAAAAATATTACCTCACCCACCTTGTCTCTTTTTATTTTATGCATGTGAGCCATCTTATTTAGTTCAATGATATTAGTAGTCAGTTTATGACAGAGCTGGCTTCAAACATGGATTTGGTCCACACATCATATGATAAAAATCTGAGTGGTAACTCTTGCATCTAACAGTATTGTTCCTCTGTTAGAAGCCTAGACTGGCATATGATTACCTTCTAATAACCAGTCCAGCACACCCTTTGGTTGGAGGATGTTTGAAGCATGGGAGCGTTGTTTGTTTTGCAGTGCAGACAGGACCCCCCCCTCCCCATTACAGCTGGGCAGGAAACAGTTCACCTATCCCATGAGAATCTGAAATTTCAAAATTGTTCATGTCCCAAATCGGGATGAAAAGTCATTTTCAGACTTTTTTGAATTAATAATAAAAAACAAATGAACATGGATTATATCAATCAAAATATTTTATTTGGATAATTTCAAAACATTTTGGTTTTATTTTGACTTCCCTTAACCTTTTTTAAGTATTACATTAAGTAATGAAAAGTCATTTTGAACTAGAAAAGAGAACTTTTCATTTAGAAAATCTCAAAGAGGGATGTTCAGACAATTTGGAAACTTTTAAAAAAATGTTTGGAATCAGGAAATTAATCTAAACTGGCCCTTTCCCACAAACAGTTTTCATTTTGATGAACTGACATTTTGTGATGAAAAAACGTTTAGCTGGAAAATTCCCAGCCAACCATAGCCCCCCTGTTTTGCTGCTTCTCCTCCCACCCCAAGCTCTCTCTACTGTAGGTCACCCCCGGGTGTAGTGCCACAGTGCTGCTGATGCAACTGGATGTACATGTTTCCTGGACACTTTATCCCCTGCTGGGAAAACTGCCCAGATTTTCCCAGAATTCACCAATACAAGGCAGCATGATAGGTGCAGTTGCACTAAATTATGACAACAGAAAATCTGCTGTGGGAACACAAATGGAACTATGTTACTTGTAACCAGTTTCAAAAATCACAGTTAGAAATTTAGAATGGCATGTCTCAAATGTCCTAATGCCTATCCAAAGCTTAGGTTGGAACAGTTAGGTCCAGGCTGAAACTAACATCAGTGAGAACAGACTCTAGTAAGATCTGCAGTTCTTCTTGCCTATATATGGGCTGAATTCACTGCAAGAAGTGGAGTGATTCACTACTTGTCACATATATTCATTTCAGATTTTTGATTGTTTTGGGTCTTCTCTGCAGAACAAAATATAAATGCTGCACTGACTGGTACTTCTGCATTGGGGCACTGGGGGCACACCAAAAAAAATTAGAAAATAACATCAGAGTCAGCTAAAGTTACTTTCATCCCAGTTCAGAGTAGAGATTGCACCAGTTAGCAGAACTGATCTTCCAAACAAAGGATCGCTCTTCCATGCCGCAGATGGTATTGTTTACACACTGGTGGGGAACTCAAAAACAGTAGGAACTGAATGTCAAGAATGCTTTTAATTAATAGGCATGCCTGTATCTAAGGACCGCCGTCCAAAATTTTGAATTGGAAGTATCACTGCTTGCACTGGAGCACACTCTCCGCTCCTTCAGTCTCGGTTCTTCTCAGATATTGAAGGGGAGTGAGGGAAGAAGCTGTTTTGGTCTTTTTTTCCTCCTTTTTAAGTATCTTTCTAACGAAGGTGTCTCAGTCTCACCACACCCACAAAATAATTGTCTGACAAGACAATAAGCTCATGATGTATAATTTCTTATAAAGAATATCACAATCAATCTCAGCTGCATGTGCTTCTAGTTCCAATTTGACTATATTAGTAGCTCAAATGTGAAATATTTATGGGCTCATATCTCATAATGCAACTAAGAGGCAATTTCAGGCATAAAATGAAAAAGCACTATACTAGGAAGGTGGCAGTCAGCCGTGAGGTGTGAGGAGCTAATTCACCTGTGGTTAATTTATTTGTATCTCCTTGACTGGATAGGACCATACTGGGTTGGGTGAGGGAGTACAAATGTCAGAAGTGCTGCCTGTGGCATTCTTCATTCATTCTGACCTTGCCTTGACTCTCACAAAGTCCCTATGTGGGGGCTATCTGGAGATCCAGATCACAGCTGGTGAAGAGCCAGGGCTGACAGGATGGACACACCACACACTGCTCCCTGTCAAGCCCACATAAGGTAACATTACCTTCTCAACTCTTCCACCACTGAGTAGAAACCTTGTCACACCCCAATGGCCCCCTCCCTCAAGGGATCCCCTGGGGAAGGCAGATCAGCACTGTATTTTGCTAACGCAGTTGCAAGCATTGCAAGGCAATTTGGGAAGGGTCAAAGGTGTGAGTGAATGTGGAATGGAAGATTCCCTTGCAGAGAACGAGAAGTCAAGAGGGGGAAGAAGGAAGAAAGCAGAGAATGGGTTAACTTGACATTTTAGCTAGCTCCATGTGAAGATAAGATGATGGCCTCGGTCCAAGGTCATGGGCGCGATAAGAAATCTGCAGCTGTCTAGCTGTAAGAAGAGGAGAACGAATTTGAGCAGGGCTGCAGAGATAGCAGTGAGAGCGAATGAGATGGCGAAGGCCAACAGGGGGAAAAAAAAGTCTCTGGAGCTGGGGTGTTTTGGGAAGCCACAGTGAGCCAGTTTGGATTGGTACAAAGAGCACCAGGAACAGAGGGCCCTAAACGAAAACACCCCCAAAGAAACCCAGGACTTAAAACCCTCTCAAGAGCCAAAGCAAGTCGGAGGTTACAGTGGACTCCAGACAACCTGGGCCCACGACAGAATTCCCATCCACCCTTCCCCTTCTTCTTCTTATATTACACCCAGGCTTGGCCAGCCTCGGGTAGAGCGTGTGCGAGTATGAAAGCGGGTTAGGGCTTAGGGCACTAACACTTTGTTCCTTGCTCTGAGTGACATGAGGAGCACCCATCACTCTCCACTGTTATTTTATTATTTTATTAAAAAAGCTTTAAAACTTAGGCCTGGTCTACATTACGCATTTAAACCGAATTTAGCAGCGTTAAACCGAATTAACTCTGCACCCCTCCACACAACGAAGCCCTTTATATCGATATAAAGGGCTCTTTAAACCGATTTCTGTACTCCTCGATGAAGGGAATAGCTCTGAAATCAGTATTGCCATGTTGGATTAGGGTTAGCGTGGCCGCAATTTGACGGTATTGGCCTCCGGGTGGTATCCCACAGTGCACCATTGTGACTGCTCTGGAAAGCAATCTGAACTCAGATGCACTGGCCAGATTGACAGGAAAAGCCCTATGAACTTTTGAATTTCATTTCCTGTTTGCCCAGCATGGAGCTCTGATCAGCCCGGGTGGCCATGCAGTCCCAAATCCAAAAAAAGCTCCAGCATGGACCGTACGGGAGATACTGGATCTGATCGCTGTATGGGGAGACAAATCTGTTCTATCAGAGCTCCATTACAGAAGATGAAATGACAAAGCATTTGAAAAAATCTCCAGGCTATGATAGACAGAGGCCCCTCTTTCCCCCCATGAAAGAAAAGGGAAAAAAAATTGTTTCTTGACTTTTTTCAATGTCACCGTATGCCTACTGCATGCTGCTGGTAGATGCGGTGCTGCGGTGCGTAACAACAGCATTCCCTCCCATTCCTTTCCTGATGGCAGATGATACAAAATGGTGGAAAACCATCCTCATCATCCTGTGAGTGCTCCTGGCTGGCCTCAGTGAGGTCGTCCGGGGGCATCTGGGTAAAAATGGGAATTACTTCTGGTCATTCCCGGCAGATGGTACAAAAGGCTTGGTAACTGTCCTCATCATAGCAGCTGGAGGCTGAGCTCCATCAGCCTCCACCCCTTCATGTCTAAAGAAAAGATTCTATACTCCCTGGACTATCATAGCAGCTGGAGGCTGCCTCCCCCTCAATTTATCTCGCTAAAAAGTCAGTGTTTCTTATTCCTGCATTCTTTATTACTTCATCACACAAATGGGGGCACACTGCCATGGTAGCCCAGGAGAGTTGGGGGAGGAGGGAAGCAATGGATGGAGTTGTTGCAGGGGCACCCCCTAGAATGGCATGTAGCTCATAGTTTCTGCAGAATCTCTGAGGTTCTGACATGGAGCGACTGTGCTCTCTGGTTCTCTAGTACACTTGCCCCCTATTCTAGGCAGGACTGACTCTATTTTTAGACAAAACATAAAGAAGGGAATGACCCAGGGAGTCATTCCCATTTTTGTCCATGTGCCCCTGGCTGACCTCAGCGAGGCCAGCCAGGAGCACCCATGACAGTAGCAGATGGTACAAAAGGATTGATAACCGTCATCGCCAATTTCCAAATGCAAATGGTACAAAATGACTGATAACCATCATCTCATCGCCAATTTACAATGGCAGATGGTGCAACAGGGATGGTAACCGTCTCTGATACCTTGCAAAGGCAAATGAATGCTGCTGTGTAGCACTGCAGTACCGCCTCTGTCAGCTACATCCAGTACACATACGGTGACACTGACAAAAGGCAAAATAGGCTCCAAGGTTGCCATGCTATGGCTTCTGCCAGGGCAATCCAGGGGAAAAAGGGTGCGAAATGACTGTCTGTCGTTGCTTTCACTGAGGAAGGATTGAGTGATGACATTTACCCAGAATCACCCGCGACACTGTTTTTGCACTATCATGCATTGCGATCTCAACCCAGAATTCCAATGGGCGGGGGAGACTGCGGGAACTATGGGATAGCTACAGGATAACTACCCACAGTGCAACGCTCTGGAAATCGACGCTAGCCTCGGTACATGGATGCACACCACCGAATTAATGTGCTTAGTGTGGCCGCGTGCACTCGACTTTATACAATCTGTTTTAAAAAACCAGTTTCTGTAAAATCAAAATAATCCCGTAGTGTAGACATACCCTTAGACACTTGGTGTGTTTCGTCATCTCCTCCCCAAAAGATCCTGTGGCCTCAGCCTGATCACCTGATGCCTCAGGCAGATTGGTAACAGAAATCTGTCACAACCTTGCTTAAGGCAAAGATTGGTGGCAACATCCCTATATACGAGCATAACCCCAGTGAGAAAGCCCCCAGGAGCAGAGCACCAGTGCAAAGGGAGGGGGCTTCCGTACAGACAATCCTGACCTCTACAGATTGCAGAGATCCAAGCACCAAAACCCTCTGCTTATTCCACAAGGAGACAAGTCTTCTACCACGAGGGAATGATGGTGGTGATGTCTGCAACATTTCAAGTTCCTTACACAGGTATATTCTCTGTAAGGGGTGATATGGCTTCTTGAATTCAAAATGAAGGGCCTGGAGATGGGTGAGCAGTTATAGAGTCCATGCCTACTGTACCTCTTGGATTGGATCATTTTGGAAAGTGTCAAACTTGGAATTTGGGGATTAATTAGCCTGGCATATGTTTCTGAAGGGGAGAGAGAAACACAAAATAATATGTTTATGATTAAAAGCAGTAGTTTGGTCAAGTTAGCCAAGAAGACAGCAGTAGTTAATTATTTTCCTGCAGCACCACCAGGAAATATTTGTCACAGCTATTAACAATAGCAGCAACAGCATGGCTGTAGATTTTGTGGCTGGGGCATCATTAAATATGGAGAAATATTTAAGAAAAAAATTTCATTTCATTCACTCATTCTGACTGGCCTTGGCCATTGAAAGAGCAGCTTAATCCTTATAGAATAATTTCTCTTCTCATTTAATTCACTGAGACTTTAAAATGAGCTAATTCAGATTTTGGTCCATACCCGATTCCCTTTTTCATGGTAGGTAGCAGCTTTCTTCACAAACAGTCCCATTCAAATCAGTGGGGCTACTTATGGAGTAAAGTGCTATCCAACATGAGTAATGGTACCAGAACCTGGCCTTTTGCAAAGAAAGGTTTCTATTTCTCTCAGGGATGTGGGTTTTGGTACCTACACAAGCCTTTCATTTTTACTACAAATAGCAGCTCAGGACCAAGATGTTATGCAGAAAATTGTGGGTCTGTTTTTTAAAATCATACCTAATAATCTGAAAACTTCTGTTTCATGGAATTACACTTGAGAGTTCAAAAATAGAAAAATAGACAAGATTTATTTCTGCAACTTTGCAGCTTATCTAACTATGAAGAATCTTAAAATGCCTACTTACAAACCTCAAACCCACCTTTTCACAACATGAATAATGCACCTTTCATACAGAAAAAAGTATCTGGCAGCATCAGCTATGGTGGAAAAATCAGAAAACAAGATTTTTCAGACACACATTTACAGAACCGGAGTACATTTTCAAAGCTAGTTATATAATTTCTAAATTTTGCCATATGAAAGCCACCTATACACTAATTTTCTCTGTAAAAGATTCCTAGCAGTGCTATAGAAATGCTTTGCCTTGGAAGCTGTAATAGTGTCAAGGCTTCCGCTGAAGTTTGAACGAACTCTAAGGGAACTGTAGTGTTGAAGAAGTTAAAGTGAGAAGTTAAAGTGACTATTGCCATAGTACACGTGTGAGAACATGATCTTCTGAGACAATTGAAGAGTACAAAAGGCTCACTTTCTTACGGCATGGAGAAAAATACACAATAATGTCATGCTTCAGAAACGGAAAGGAATATTTCTTATGGAGGCCCCAATCCACCAAAACACATACTTCAATGGGACTACTCGTGATTAAATTGAAGCACCATTTGAAGAACCAAGGCCAAATGAAGAAAGAACATCCTCTTACATCTGCATTCTGATACATTGTTTGGTAGTGACACAAGTAGTTTTGTCCTGACATGAAAAGAACAGATCAGAGACATCAATTAAAAAGCAGGACATTTCTTTCAATAGTACTGTTTAATGACACAATTTGTCAATTCAAGTTTCTTTATTTTATTCTTCTATTTTATGGCAATAGCTACCACACTTCTCCTTGGATTTGTTTTTTTTACCAGCACCCTTGTGTTTTTGTATCATCCTCCTTGCAATTAAATATTTCTATTGTAAGACACAATACACAATGGTCCACAAGGAAGATATGTGTCTCCCACCTATTGTATGGAGAAGTTTGTCTTGAGATATTCTACCCTGAGTGACCTGCCTTTAACTATAAGGCCCAGAGAACATAATTTGCATCATATACACACAACTCCTCACATACTTTCCATACATACATCTCACAATGATTCTGATGGTCAGTTTGATACAAGTTTCTTTAGGGACCTTACATGACTCCTTTTGGTGAACCCATGGGATCCCTGTAACCCATGTGCCCCTGAACACTCTCCCCGTTGGCATCAAGAAGTCTTTGGGCCACACTGAGAAGTAAGTCCCTTTACAAAAAAAGTATGCGACAAAATTTATGGTGATCTTTTCTCCCATTTCTAGGTCATTAATAAAGATGTAAAGATTAAACTGGACCTTCACACTAATCTTTGTGTTACTACCACAAACTTTTCACTCATTTCACTAGATCGTCCTTTGTTGCTACCTTTTGTTTATGGGCCTGTAGCCAGATTTCACTCCAAGATTATTGACACCCTGTATACAAACTTTCAAAAGCACCTAAGTATCATTTTCAAAAGTGTATCAGACACTGAGGCCCAGAGCCTCAAGTTACTTAGGTGCATAGGTCCAGATCCTCAAAGGCATTTAGGTCCCTACCTCCCTTTGAAATCAATGGGAA
Organism: Gopherus evgoodei; assembly: GCF_007399415.2. Lineage (NCBI taxonomy): Eukaryota > Metazoa > Chordata > Testudines > Testudinidae > Gopherus > Gopherus evgoodei. Next base: position 106,864,569 of record NC_044327.1, read on the forward strand.
TTAGGTGCCAAAACAGGTTTGAAGTTCTGGGCCTTGAGCGCCTAAATCTCATTCAAAGTCAATAAATCTGAGGAACCTAAGTTACTTAGGCCCAGATTCTCTAAGGTATTCAGGTGCCTAAGACCATCATTTAGGCATGACTGATGTTTTCAAAGCCACCACTCAGCTGCTACCTAACCCCCTAGGTGACTAAGTTTCCTCTAGTCGGCATTTACAAAGCCGCCTAAGCACTGACGCTACTCCACAGCTAGAGAGCTACTCAGAGCCCTAGTGCAAGCTGAAGTCTCAGGAGCCCCAAAGCATGATTTTCAAACTAGGGGTGAGAGGGGTGCTATCCTGCCAGCAGCACTTTATTCTGTAGACATGTTCTGAGCATGCCCAAACCGGATAGTTGCTGGACCCTTAGCTGTAGGACTGGATGCAGGTTTCTGTTAGGCGATGGAGTGGGGGGCAGCACAGCGCTCTCACAAAAGACAGTCGGGGCATATACAGTGTTGTAGCCATGCTGGTCCCAGGATACTAGAGTGACAAGGTGTGGGAGGTGATATATTTTATTGGACCAACTTCTGTTGTTGAGAGAGCCAAGCTTTCACACTTACAAAGAGATTATCTCACCCACCTTGTCAGTCAGGGGCACAGGAATACAGAGGGTGAGCAAGAGAGAGGTATTGAGTAGAAGATGGAGAGACTTGATTTAAGCTGCTGGACATGTGGTACCCAAGCACCTAGGTCAGGTCAGCCCCTTAGCTCCAGGAGAGGGTCCATTGCTAAGAATCCTAAGCAGAGGGAGATGCCTAGCTCTGTCTAGGTGCACCAGGTTACAAACTTAGGTTTCTAAACTCGCTCTGCTCCCCACCCCTTTCCACAGCATTTCTCTCTGGGCTAGTTTAGGCAGCTTCCCACTCAGTTTGCTGGATTCTGAAAATTCCTTCCTTAGGCACCTAGCTGTCCTCATATAATGCATGAGGCTGGAAATTCCACTGGGCAGCAGGCTGCCTAGGGCTTAGGCATTGAAATGCTGAGCAGAGCAACGGCATAGGACCTTTGTGATATGGGCCTTAGGGCTTGTGAAGTATTTAGTAGGATTCTGAAAAGTGCCTAGGCATCTAATTCCTATTGACTTTCAGTTTTTGACAATCCCACCATGTGCATTTGAGGCACCTAAATACCTATAAAAACCTGTGCCTGAGGCACTTTGGAAATTTTACCACATATCAAATCCCCAAAGAGGAAACATCTATGTACCCTTCAGCTCCTAACTTTGCTTTTTAATACAATTACAATCAGGCCATGATGGTAATTTTGTTTTTTAAAAATCCATGTTGCTTATTGGTCTAGCTCCCGTTGTCTGATTTAATGACTGGCTGAGGGCTGCCAACTTTCTGACTGAACAAAACTGAACATCCTTGCCCTGACCCTTCTCCGTGGCTCCACACCACCTTCTCCATCTTCCCCCCTCCCTCTGTTGCTCACTGTTCCCCACCCTCACTCACTCGCTCATTTTCACCAGTCTGGGGAGGGTCCCTTTTCGACTGGGTGTTCGGTCGAAGACTGGATACCTGGCAACCCTTCTATGCCAATGGAATGGCAGAAGGATTTATTCTTGTCTCCCAAGTGTCTATTGTCACTACACAAGTACCAGGTTTTAGGGGCTGGATCATACACTTAAAGAATATTTACTTAAAATAACAACAGAAATTAGAGGAGGAACAGAATAAAACTCATTAAATATTTTCCATCAATTTGCTCTGAACCTTTTTCTGTTCAAAATGTCCTAAACTTTTTAATTCTGGAAGACCTGTTATTTTTTTTCCTTTCAGATGTAGTCTTGGGATGGCTACTTGTTTAATGAGATTTGTGTGTGAAGGCAGCCATCTTTGATGATTTTGGCTTGTGAGACAGAAAGAGTCACTAGAAAAACTACAGACACTCAGACACAAAAAGATTTAGATAGAACAAACTGCCAGGAGGATGAGCAGTAAGGGGTCGGTGGTACCCTGTCTGCTAGAGAGGAAGAAATTATTGCCCGGTATAACTTTTGAATAATTGAGGAGGGAAGGCAGCAATCATATATTCATGGTATATCTGTTCTATTTAGGTTCTTATACTGGACCCATCACTGTAGTACCTAAATGCCTCTGGAAGTGGCACAGAGCTTTTTACCCAGGCAAGTGTCAGACTGTCCCATAGTTTAGTGGTTGGAGCAGTCTTCTGGGAGACCCTGTTCAAATTCTTCTTTCCCCCCTCATCCAGACAGAGGAATTGAAGTTGGCTCTCCCATATCACTGGTGAGTGCTTTAACCATTGGGCTAAAAATTGTAAGGAGGCCACTGATGCTGCCACCACCACCCACTTTGAATTGGTCTCAATCCTGTAGGTGGCCTCTTAGCACTCTGGTTTGAGCTCCGTCCACCTAGCCTCCCTCCCGGTTCATGGATCACTCTGAGGCTTAGGTGGGAGACAGACAAACAGGCACCTATAGGAGGCAGCAGTGTGCATGCTCAGATGTAGAAACATAGGCACCGAGTGAATTTAGGTACCTATATGGATTCAACGGGAGTTTTGTGGATTTCAGTGGAGCCTAATACTGCAACTAAGGGCTAATCTACACAAAGATGTGAATCTACTCCACACAAGCACATTAAGAAACTGTTAATGCAGGGTCCACATGGACTGTTACTCTGTGGCAGGCTAGAGTGGGGTAGATTCACACACCAGCTTGCTGTGAACTAATTGTTCACGTAGACAAGCCCTTAGATGCCTAAATACCTTTGTGGATTTAGGCCTTTATGAATTTGTTCAGCCATTGCTCTTGCAGTGACTCAGGCCTCAGCTAGAGCTACACCTACTGTGAGGAGAAGCAAAGGCAACCAATACAACAAAGGAAAGCTTAATTTCTTAAAACTTTATAAAGGAAGACCCAGAAATTTGTTAAGAATGTAAATAATATGAAGTAACATTAAATACTTGCTTAGGAAAACAAACCACAAATTACTATCACAATAAAATAAATTTGTGAGCAACAAGCTGTGGGAGTCAAGGAATAAGCTTCTCCTCCTCCTGGCTGCAAAGTCTAGTTTCACTCCCGCTGTTCCACCTTTGCCTCCCTCCAGCTTGCAATGCGCCTTCCATCAATGCTGTGATGACAGCCTTCTTTCCAGCAGATCCACTTGGGAACAACAACCCTCCCTACAGAGGGCCAGACCTGTTCCCCAGGCGCCCAGATTATATTCCATCTGTCAATGTCCCAGCGGTCAACCTCACCAATCGTGCTGTCTATGCCCCCATGGCTGAGCTTCTTGCACACGGCCCCTCAAGTTCCAGCTGCCTCTGCAAATCCCCCTTTTACCCCAGTGCCGTCTCTTTTCATCTTCTTCTTTCACCACTTCCAACTGCCTCCTCTATGGCAAACTCTGAGCCACCTCCCCAGCTCAAGTTGCCCTTTTAGCTGTCTCTCCCCCAGGACAGTATTCTATGCTGTTGCATGCATTACAGTTCCAGGATCTAACACAACCACTCTTAGTCAAAACTGCAGCAGATGCTCGTGCTAGGACCAGAGTTATTACACTCATGTTAAGGAACAGCGGAAAAAGTAGGAATCTTGAGCTAGCTGTCTAATGAAAATTGTTTCTCATAGCAGTGAGCTTCTTAATGTGATTCTTTTTTAAAATTGCTTTTCACAATTTATGAAAATTGATTTCTGTGTGTGTTCTGTTGTCTGCATTTGCTAAATATTCTGATAGTTATATTGTGTAGCTATCCTTCTCACAGGCCCTGATTCAGTAATGTATTTAAGCACAGGCCTAACTTTAAGCTCACCTGTAGTCCCATTGATATTGGAACTAACTTTGCAAAGCTAAGGCTCCTGGGGTACAGGGATAACCCCTTGTGCATCAGGACCTGGTATTAACTGCAACTCAGCTTCCCCTGGCAGGCTCCAGGCACCAGCGAAGGAAGCAGGTGCCTGGGGTGGCCAATAGAAAGGGGCGGCAAGCCGTCTGTTATTGGGGCAGCTCCGCTTTAGCCTTCGACGGCAATTTGGCGGCGGGTTCTTCACTCCGTCACTTTCTCTTCGGCAGCACTTCGGCAGCAGCTCAACTGAGTTTTTCTTTTTTTCCTTTGCCACTTGCAGGGCCGATGCTTCCATTAGGCGACCCTAGGCGGTCGCCTAGGGCACCAGGATTCGGGGGAGTGGCATTTTGTGCGATCCCCACGGGGCACGCGGGAGCTTCGGGTTCCGCTCCCGTCACACCACAGAAGAAGGACCCTCCACCGACGTGCTGCGGAAAACAGCGGCAGGCAATTAAGCAGCTCAATGACTGCTGCTGTCGCCTGCGGCATTTCGGCGGAGGGGCCTTTTTCGGCGGCGCGAGGGGAGCAGAACCGGAAGCTCCCGCGCACCCCGTGGAGAGCGCGCAAAATGCCGTCCTCGAATTCTGCCTAGGGCGCCAGAAACCCTGGTGCCGCTCCTGGCCACTTGAGGCAACAAAAAAGCTGGAGCTGGCTCTGCCTGCCATTTCTCCCATTTGAGAGTAAGGGATATAAGAATGGCTGCTTGGAAGTCAGGAGTGAAAATAGTTTTGATAAAGTAGGGCTCTGTACCCACAAGATTGGGATGACCAGAGGCTGTGGAGCTTTCCTGTTTGCTTGGTGCTTAGGGAAACTTAATATGCGTTAGAAATACTCACCCTGAAGGCAATATTTTGCTGGCTGTAAATGCTTTCGTCTGCTTTGAATCATTTCATAGCTTTTCCCCCCTCTTCCGGTGTATTTCTTTTTCCTTGTGATGTGTTCATAAAAATATTTCATGGGTTTTCTCTGTGTTAGTCATATGGTGCCTATCCCTGCAGTATCTGAATGCCACAGTTTCTGATCTATATGCAGCTATCATATCCCTCACATCAAATGGTGCAGCAAAAGCAAAGTATTTAATCAGTTGCAAAACCCATTTACTAAGAGTGTACTACAAAACAGAGGCTATTGCAACCAAAGAATGGCAAAAAGAACAGTATGCTTTGTGATTAGTATTTCCTTTTAACAGGAGAGAAAGTGCAAACATATTTACCATTTTTTAATTAGTAGAGAACTCACTCTGGAAATTTCACTAAATAGACCACGGATGAGTGGGACAAGCAGGGTAAAGGTTTATTTGCTTTTGAATGAGTGGTATGTTGACAAACCAGAGCCGACAAAACAGAAGGTCTGGGGAAATGCTGACAGCATGTCTAGAGGTGATTGCAACTGCAAATACAAAGAGTCTGTGTTTTATGGTGGTTCACTAATACAAATAAGAGTAAGATAACAATAAAGGGGAGTTCAGTATGGAGCTGGATGCACATGATTTGAAAAGTTCAGAAACCAGCTGCTGTTGCAGAAATTCAGATAAAGAAAGTCTTCCTGCTTATGCTAGTAACCACTGAGACAGCATTGCACCTTTGGCACTAAGGGGACAAATAATCATTATGATGTTGCTAAAATTCCTTTTACGGCTTGAATCGGGTTTTGCTTTGAAGTAGGTGTTAAGAAAAGGCATTTTGGAGGATAGGAAGGAGAGTATGAGAAGGACTATCACACCTCAGGGTATCAGATTACCTAGATAAACCAGCTGTTTAGGGAGCCTTGGAGGGAGAGGATAACCAAGGAATCTGGAAGGATTTCCCTTGCAGGAAAGATGGTGTCCAATCAGAAGATACCATATTCCAGTTTAACTAGAGAGTTAAGAGATCCAGCTCAGCTGCAGAAGAATTAGGAGCTAGAAGACAGGTTCCTCAGCTCAGTGGCAGAGGAGACTGTTGGGTGGAGGGGGGAGGAGAGAAGAGAAGAGATGGGGATGAGCGGAGGAATGGAGAAATAAAGGAGATGGATGGACACAGAGAAAAGGATAGGGAAAGAGATCAGTGAATCACTTTAATTTTCGCAAGGAGGGAGCAAACACTAACAATATTCTGTTTGCAAGGCACCAAGACTATATCCAGAGCCATTCAAAGGGGGACTAAGTAGGAAATGGAAAAAAGAAAACTATAGCCCATATCTTAACAGCATGAAAACAAGTTTTTTTTAAAAAAGATATTTAAATCTGCATAATTCAAGTTAATTGGAGACATATTTACAGTGCACTACTTGAAGTTCAAAGAGTTCATTTTAATTGATCGACCCCAAGAAGTTTCACAAACAAACAATGTAAACACAGTGGAATATGAGGGTCAAACAAACAAACAGGTCTTACATAACCTGGCATCCCTCTGGGCTTTGTATTGCACATAAAACTTCAAGCAAGCAAGAAACTGATAACTGGGCACTTTTCTGAGAGAAATAGCCATCAATTTACATATCTTGGATGGTGATGTCACTCTGTTCCTGAATACACCGATTGCTTAATGACTTTATCTTCTGTGGCCTAGCACGTGGCTCTGACATGTGTTTCCTGGAAGAAGGAACCCTAATCAGCAGCCAGCAAGATCTCACAAAATGGGGACCAGCTTTATGCCTGGGCACTTGCTGTTGTTCAGGTTCTAGTGTACAATTTCCGCTCACTGGATCTGTTCGCTTCTAGCCAAGCTACCTGCTGTGCAGGAATGGAGTGAGTGAGGGGGAATGGTGGAGTGATTTTAATTTACCTTTGTGCATCCTGTAGTCTCAGCAGTGCCAAGAGCCTCCCTGGTGTAAATTAGAGGGCTGCAATAATGTATGTTCAGCTGCAATGGTCCCCTAGTGTCTGTTGCACCAGGTGAAAATAAGCAAGAGCATAATGAAGTTCTATTTCTAATCAGGCCCTTCCTCTTCTCAACCACATCCTCTATATGGTCCCTGTGCTATGGGACGAAGAGGCAGGGCAGCCAGCTCTATGCCTTGAAAGGAACCTGCTTATGTCAGGGTATTCCCAGGTGGCTAGATACGCTGTCTAGGTAGACCCTTGTGCAGCCAAAATGAGGTAAAGGGGCTGAGACTGGATTATAATTATCCAGTGATGGTTTCTTAAGAAGTTGCACCCCAGTGATTTATCAAGAACAATTTAGCATAGTGAGAGACAGAGGTGGTAGCTGTTGGAGGAATTTCAGTTTGTTTGTTCACTGCAGGACAAATTTATTTAAATTGGTGCATTCAGTGAAAGGAGTTAACATGTTTGTCTGCCTAATACTATAAAAGCTGTAAACAAGAAAAGAAAACTGTGAATCTGAGTGGGGTCCTCTTTTTCCCCTCTGGTTGTTAATTCATCTTTCTATTCAAATGCAACTGGTTTTGGATATAAGATTCCTCTGGGTGTTTTTCAATGTCCAATGACAGAAACGTGGTATGTGAAACTAGTACTGCAGAGTTTTGTGTTTATGCCTTTCTAACATAATTAAACCATTCGGTAGAACATATTGATCCCTTTTATAAATGTGTATCTATTGAGGTATACAAAAGAGGGGATACATACACCACAGAATTACAAGAAAATAATGGAGGAGGAAGATCAGATAATTTTGCTATGAAATAGAGCAGAACTATTTGATATGTATATTTATTTATTTATTTAAGAGACCCGCTTAAAGGAAAAATGGTAGAAAACTGGACAAACTCTGATGAACATTACTTGGTGCTGGATCTTGCTCTTCTATGCCCTGCTGTACAAGGAGGTGAAATGGCACGAAGGGGTGCTGTGACCAGCAGGGAGTGTATGTGAAGGTGTAATGAAACAGTATGAATGAATGCACAGGCAGCTACATGATGAACAAGACAGCCCAAAATGGTGGACAAAACATACGGTCCTAGTCTGGTCATTGCCTATTCTACCCTCAGCTGGCTGGTAGAATTGCAGTCAAGTTGCTTTTTCTCAGAGGAGCAACAGCAGGTGCTCAGTTGAGTAAAGGTGGTCTCCCTAATTAATCCTGAATTGTCATAGTAGGTGGCCATGGAACGAGCAATGTACCAATACCTCTGCTGCCTTTAGCCTAAGGTTGCAAAAGTTAGACAGAAATACCACATCTATAACTGAAAGGGATTAGACTATAGCACCAACAGTATGGATGATCTCCAGTTCAGTCCTGTGTAGGAAGCCCAGGCTCTCAGATAGGGCAGAGAAAAGAATAGTCCAGCATCCTAATTTTGGCAGATAGTAGGCTAACACAGGCCACCTGGCCTATGGTGGGGAGGCTGCCACCCCAGGGGTGGGGTGGCAGGGGGTAAAGGGACCCAGGCCCACCCAACTCCACCAGGTCGCAGCCCAGGGCCCTGACAGTAATGGAGTGTTCTGCCACTGGGTCAGCAGAGAATCCAGTGGCAAAACACTGACCATGTTTCAGGCAGCAATGCAGCCAGACTGGAGTCAGCTGTCTCTGGGCCACTTCCTCCCCTCCCCTCAGGGTGTACCTGGATCCATGGGTGTCCTCCATTTCCCTAGGGTACATAACCAGCGGCAGTCCCAATGAATCTTTGGTGTCTCGATCAGCTGGTGGCTCCAGTAACTCTGGTCAGTCCTCAGCTCAGTGGGGCTCCCATTTGGTCCCCAGACTCAGGACCGGGCAGAAGGCATCTGTCTCTTCTGGTGACTGCAGCCCAGCTTAACTCCAGGACCTGCCTTTTATATTTCCTATCCCACCCCTTAACTTCTGGTGGGAGGGGTGGGCATGCCCTGGCTCCGCCCACCTGGGCTCAGAGAGTGGTTCCTTCCCCTCTGACTCAGTGGGAGGTCTCTCCCCTTCACTACACTAAGGCTCAGGGCATAACCTGGTTAATTCAAGTACCCACCCTCACCCAGTTCCTAGGGATCAGGGCATAATCTTCTGTGGGTTTGCAGAGCCTTTTACCAGTGAAAGAACCTTATAAAGTAATTTTCTAACCTCTGTTTATTAACAGTTACCAAAAAAGAATGTGCATGCTAGGCATACAATGCTCACCACTTCCAACAAGGCAGATGAACTTTTCCTAGTGGACAGTCAGGATCAGGTTGTCTGGGGACTTAAGAGTTGTGTCCTAGAGTTAGGTTCCAAAGAACTTCCTTCTGGACCCCAGTTTACGTAGTTAAACTTTGAGTGCTGCTTAGCTGTACCTTCACCAATCGTAAATTAAAGCACTACACAACAGTGTTTTTCACCAGTCCTAGCCCATTACAAGACAATTCTTTACCCAATCAGACCCCACCACCGCAGTTGATTTAAATCTTGCAAAATTAGTTATGCAACAAACAGAAACAATCAAAGAACCAGAGACCATTCAGTTAAACAATAGAGAAGTAGGGACCATAAAGGTAAAACAATAAAGTAGTATTGATTTCACAATCACAACCATTGATAAATGATTCCTTGCCAGACAGAATTAAATCAAAAAAAGTTTTCTTTAAACATTTTAAGATCTATTAGGATCGGAGGGCCTTCTTCACAGCCCATATTACGTTGTTTTAATGTAATTTAGCTGGAATATGAAGATGTGACTTTCTGCTTCTTAGCTTATGGCTGCAGCTGCTTAGCAAAGAAAAAGGCCTTAGACCTTGCTAGCACACTGACACACAGTGGGAGCAGTGGCCAGGGCCAGGAGCTGCAGCTGGGAGCAGAGGCCATGGTTGGGAGCATGGGGGCTGGAGTCAGGAGCCAGTCCAGGGCTGAGCTATGGTTGGGGCTGGGAGCTGAAGCCTCAGCTGGGGGCTGGAGACAGAGTGGAGCTGAGGGCAGAGCAGTGCTCCCTCCCCAGTCCTCTGGTGGGAGCTGATCTGACTTCTCTGCACTCCCTGAATGTTATTCCGTGTCCTAAGGGGCATGCTCCAAAGTTTGGGGATGACTGAATTAGAACATTCATTTGGATGTTATGTGTTAATGAATTACTCATGTGGGCATGTGTTGGCTGTCCTGTTAAGCTAACTAAGAGATATTGTAGAGACTATTCGATTTGATTTCCATTTTTTTGGACAGTGCTTCTTCCTGTCATATCAAATTGCTTTGACTGCGCTGAGTGTCCTCAACTTAACCTACATCCAAACCTGTTTTTGTTGTTTCATTTTTGAGTGCATCACACTCAAATCATTGTGTTCCTGCCGTTGCTAACATCATTAATGAAACTGTTTTCCATTGAAACCTATGCTTCCTGTCTCTGCGAGCTTTTTCTTTAGTGACGAGCTCAGGCTTAATGAGGTTTTCTTGTAAGTTAATTCTAATAATAAATGCATGAACTGGGAGCAAGAAAGAAATGATGAGACACTGCAGTTTTTCCTGTGTTCTGGGCCTTCTTTTCAAAACAACATGTTCTCTTTTGAGTTTCCAAAATGTGGGTAGATGAAAGGCTAATATGCTTTGCACTTTAATAGAAGTAAATGCTAAAACAAAGGCAATTTCTCCTAGTTTATGGTTCTGCTGGTCATAATAGAGCCACATCACCGTGTGATTTTCTTTATCAAATTATGTTTAATTGTTAGACATAAGGCAGGGAAACTGGGCTAATACTGGACTCTGCACTTGAGAAGCTGATTTACATGTTCATCTTGAGACTCACAGAGACAATAAAATGAAAGATTCAGTTGCTGTTTTTCTCTCTCTCACCATGCCCACCACAAACAAGCAACTGGCTACAGAAAACAACAGAAGGCTATAACATAAGCTCTGCACACAGTCAAGGTGGGTGAGAAATGCCTTCCTTGGAAAAAAAAATCATTCCCATAAAGAAGGAGACAACCTTAGTGCGAGAGAATGCCATGTGCTGTACCCAGGCACTTTGCTGCATTTATCAAGTGTGTGTATAAAAGAGAGGAAAGAATAAAATACATACCATCTAAGGAGAGAATGTACCTGGAGCACAATGAAACAGTATCAGTGATATGTGATATCAGAAACTCATAACTAGACTTGGAAAAACGTGAACTTGGACAAAACAATCCCCAAATGAAGGAGTACTTGCCATTCTGATCTTCTGCAACAAGATTGCTGAAGATAATAACAGCATCCTGGGGAACTTCTAGCCTGATTTGCCCACTCTGTAAGCAACAAGATATCATAGAAATGTGTGTCTGGCAGGGACCTCAAGAAATCATCAAGCCCGGCCCCCTGCACTGAGGCAGGATGAAGTAAACCTAGCCAATCCCTGACAGGTATTTGTTAAACCTGTTCTTAAAAACATACATTGATGGGGATTCCACAACCTCCCTTGGAAGCCTATTATAGATCTTAACTGCCCTTACAGTTAAAAAGGTTTTCCTAATCTCTAATTTAAATCTCCCCTGCTACAGATTAAACCCATTACTACTTCTCCTACCCCAGTGAACATGGAGAACAATAGCTCGCAGACCCCAAAAACACCCCATGGCCCTGTCCCTCTGTTGCCAAATGGACTAGGTGTGGGGCAGGCAGGCTCAGTTCAGCAGGATCCAAGTGTGGAGGGGCTTAGTGTGGGCAGATCCAGGTGTGGGGTGAGAGGTTTCTGTGTGGGGCCATCTGGGTGTAGGCAGCTCAGTAAAAGATCTGGATGCATAGGGGCTCGCTGGGGGGTTCTGGGTGCAGGGGCAATGGGACTCTGCAAGGATCCAGGTGACAGTGGTTGGGCTCAGCAGGGGGGCGGGGGGAGTTGTCTGAGTGTGAGGAGATGGGGCTTGGCTGGGGGGTCTGGGTGTGAGGGTTTAGGGGGGTCCAGGTACTGGTGAGTAGGGCTTGATGGGGGGTCCAGGTTCAGCTGGTTGGGGCACAGTGGGATGGGGATCTGGGTGTGGGGGGCTTGTCGGAGGGGTCCAGGTGTAGGGGGGTAGGGCTTATCAGGGTGAGGGTTTGATGGGCCTGCTTAATGGGGCAGGCCCAGCTGCTGCCGAGGGGATGCCACATGACGGGATCCCGCTTCCCCCCCTTTCCCCTATCTCCTATTCTTCTCCATCCCACTCCCCTCACTCCCACATTCCCCTCCCCCTGCCCTAATCCACTCCCTCCCTTCTTTCCTCACTGTCTCTTCCCCTTACTCCCCTTCCCTCATTTCCCCACCCCTGCTTACCCAGTCCCACCATGGGAACTCACTATTCCACAGGAAGGCTCCCAGAACACAGAATGGGAGCACAACTGGCACTAGGAGGCTGCATTCAGCTGCGGAGTCAATGGAGCCCTACATGAGACGCAGCCTTTGAGCTGGCAGCTCTGCGTTTGCAGACATGAGGGGGGAAGGGGACAGTGGCATGTAACCCCACGTGCCCCCTCATGCTGTGTTTCTATTTGGGGGGCAAGCCCCCCCCAAAGAACCTGCACACTGATTGTTCTTATGATGCTACTGTAATTTTACATATCCCCTGCCAACATCTAACCCTCTGTTAAGATCACCTTTTGTTATGCTTACCTGTGGGCTTTTGTCACCTCCCCCTTTTGAACCTAGTTTAAAGCCCTCCTCACTAGCGTGGCAAGTCAGTGCATAAAGATCCTCTTCCCCTTCTTGGTCAGATGGACCCATTTGTTCTCAGAGGACCTTCTTCCTGGCACAGCATCTCATGATTGAGGAAGCCAAAACCCTCCTGTCAATACCATCTGCTCACCCATGCAGTCCTCTCCAGGATGCCCGTGCCCCTGCCTGGGCCATTACTTTTAGCCAGGAGAACACAAACTATGCCCCAATTCCTTCACCCTCACTCCAGGAGCCCTGCAGTCACTGCTGAGTTGCTCGGGGTCCTACCTGGCAGTATCATTAATGCCCACAGGGATGAACAGTGTGGGGTGGTGGTCAGAGCGATAGATGAGCCTTAGCAATCTTTCTGGAAAGGAGACAGTGGTTGTTTATGCCCAAACCTGTGAGAAAGTAGGATCACAATAAGATTTTCTTTTAAAGTTAAGAAGATAAAGCACAGGCACAATTATAATAAATAAACAATAAAAATTACAGAAGTAATAGCCCCTTAACTGGTGACAGCTTCTAATTTGGGACACGTGGACTAGTTTCTTCTAATTTCAAACCCATTTGAATATGGAGGATAGGCAAATTTGATTAACTTAAACGTTATTGGGTTCAAGTTCCACCATGGAGAAAATGTAAAGAGTAAATAAAATTAATGAAAACATAAATACAATCTAGGGAACCCATTCGCCAAGCTTTTAATGATAGTCCTTCTGTCCCTGAATATTCAGTGCAAGCTTCCCTATTACTAGGAACACCTAGTTTGTTTTGTTTGTAAATGAATCACCCCGGCAAGGAGGAGACTTTAAATGTTTAAAGTGTGTGTGGGCAGGGTAGTCTATTATTATTAAACTACAGAGTCCAAGGGGAACTGAGGAGGAGGAAAACTCACTGAATGAGTCACTGTGACAGATACTTCAACTGCAAGCAACATCTTTGGGGACCATCTTGTACTAAGGCTGTGTATCACTGTACCAGGGATTGTATGCAACTCTGGGTGGTTACACAGCTTCTCCAGGAAACACTCACCCTTCATTGTTTTTAAAGTCAATCCCATAGATTGTAAACACCTCCAGAGAGGTACCACCCCCTGGAGAGACTTGCATATCCTAATTCAAAAGGGGCTGTCCAAAGACCAACAGAAAAAGAAAAGGCTTTTAACATAAAAGGGGCCTTGCTTTGGGAGCTCTTTTCTGATCCAACAAATGGAGAGGACCTTCCATCCAAGGGAGCACCTCCAACCCTTGTGGGAAGACTGAAAAGACTTTGGATTACTAGGGTGACTGCTGGTATGTTTAAATTTGTTTGTTGTTTTGATTATGTTCTCTCTGTAATGCTTTTATCTTAAGAATAAAGGTGCTTGCTTAAAAGAGCCATGTGGTAACTTGTAACAGCTAGCAATACACTGTTCATAGCCCTTGGACAGAGAGTAAAGGAGAGGTGCTGGCTTTGAGACAGCCTGGCTTGCTTGGTATATCACAGTATAAGGCAGGGAGCTGTGCAGCCCTAAAACCCAGGAAGAAGAGAGAGGAACAAGGGTCTCTCCCTAGAGGCATATGAAACCTGAGACTGGAGAAGGCACTCTTAGAAGTGGGGATACAGAAGTAGCTACCCTGAAACTGTGACAATATGGTGGCATAGGTGGGACTTGAACTCTCTTAAGTCATGCCCTGGAGTAGAGACACATTGCCAGTGCTCCTAGAACTATATTTTCTTACTCAAGTATTGGGGCAAAGTGCAAGCCAGAGCAGTCTCCAAGCTGCTGCAGCATGGCTCCCTATGCTGATCTAGTTTTGCTGACCAATGTATGTTGAGATGGGAAGTATCCATAGCTCTGCCCTTCTCCCTTTCGGAGAAGGTCATGCTATGTAGCTCTTGCAGTTGCCATGTAAAACTGAATAAATAATTGATTTCTCAGTTTGGTGTCCAGACCAAAATGTTAAAAAAAAAATGTGGTTCATTTCAAGCCAAAACTGATCTGTTTTGGCTTTGTTCATGGAACTGAAGAAATTGACACAATTTTGTTTTAATCCAGCAAAATGTTTTAATGGCATTTTGAAACAACTTTGCAAAGCTAAATGTTGATTCAAATGGAACAATGTGATTCTGAATCAAATTTTTTTTACAAAATTTCATTTCAAATGAAATGGTTCGTTTCAGAAAGATGTCAAAATGGAACATTTCGTGAAAAAAAAAATCAACCCTTTGGGCCTCACTTATTTGCCAGATTTGACCCGGATTCATAAATATTTTGGTGCCTTAAAAAAAATTACTATTCAAAAAATGTTGCCTAGCTTTATTGCCGTATTCAGAGAGCACAAGGACTCTGTCCATAACTAACTTCTGCACTGGGCAGCAAGGGGATGCGGAAGGTTTTCTTGGATTGTTTTTTCCCCCCTTGCCCTATTAATCCAGCAGATTATTAGTAATGAAACAAGTCGAATCTTAAGTGCTCTTTGACAGGTTAAGAGTCATGCAGTGTTTACCTCACTTCTGAAGTCACAGTGTATTTCTCTTACTGAATAAACATAAACAAACCACTTCATGTTTTATTTTTCTGGTTAAGTTAAATGTGTTTACTTGTGTCTGAACTGAATTTAAGCATTGAAGCTAAATAGATTTAAACTCGGGAACATTTTGTTCTTGCTGAATTGCTGCAGGATTGCTGCAGCACACTAAACAACAGGAAATAATGTAAATAAAACAATCATTTGCATAAGTAAGGAAATTCTGTCATACAGTTGGTTTAGTTGGCATGACAGTAGAATTCTTAAGGACTTGCATTATGTTTTCCATCTTTTATCCCCTCTTACAAAAAAATAAGTTTCATCAAAGGAGAGGTGTGGTCACAGCATAGTTGCTGGAGTAATGATAGCGTGGGATAAATGGGAGCTGATTACATGATCTTGTGGAACTCACTTTAACCTTTCTGCCTCAGTTTCCCCATCTGCAAAATGGAGATACTCATTTTACATGGTGGTGTAAAGACTGATTAAACCTATTCTTGTAAATTCCTGCTTAAATAATATTACCATCACTTCTTCAAGCAGAAAAGTTATTTATTATGTGTATCGTTGCAATGAGGCCCCACTTGGGGACTGGGTTCCTATTATCGTGCTAGGTCCTACAAACACAAAGGCAATCCCTGTACCAAGGAGTTTGCAATCCCTCATTTAATTCTAGTGAACACTAAGTAGCTGCCTTAATGCTAGGGTGAACAAGCCTACAGAAGTTCTGGTACTCACCGCAAATTGCAATGAACCCAAACTAGATCCCGAATTCTCTCATGTGCTCTAGGCACCGAGTCCTGGAATGCAGGGTGTCTCTGGGCTGGTAACTTGATCCAATGACACATACACCGCAACACAACATCATGATGCTCTGACTGCAATGTAAATTTTATCATATTGTGTCAGAATATTAAGGCATTATTGGGCTTCAAGCCTGAGCTCACAGAAATGTGCATTCACTTTGGCAGGTCAGAACACAACCAGTTTCCCCTGGCTCCACTTAATATGATGTATTTTATTAAACAGTTTCATGGAACCAAACAAGCCTAATACTGCCCTCTGACACATGACCAATTCTCACTGAGGTGAGTGGAAACTGGGTGCAAATCTGAGTGCAGAATTGGTCCCACAGAGGCAACTTTTCAGGAATCAGTCATAGAATTGTAGGACTGGGCAGCAAGGGGATGGTGGAAGGGATATAGCCTTCTATAAATTAATTGGCAATAATTCCATAACTCTGTTCTCATTTTTTAACTTATTTTCCAAATCATACATTTTTATTACAAATAAAAAGATGCATTTATAAGATTTTCACCAACGTTTCGTTAGATGTCACAAATGAAAAATACAATGCCTGTTCTAACTAGCTCTCTGTCTCCTCAGAGTTGTAGGATAAATACAATAACGGTAATTGTCAACATGACCCTTTCTTTCTGCAAACAAACGATATCACTTTAATAGTTTCAAAAGTCGCAAAAAGTGCCAGATGGTGCACATCATTATACTGTGAAGATGACTCAAGTAATCTCTGTGACTAATGCACAGAACACGAAAAATGCTCTGAAACAACCTCATGTTGGAACAAAGGCCATGCACTTAGGTCACCTCTCCCTCCACAAATAAATAAATACCATGATCCCAGGTGTAACAGAGACTCCTCCACTTCCCCTTAGTGCTAATTAATCTCCAGGAAGTGAGCTTCCCCTAGATCATTAATACTTACCTTTGCCTTGAGTCTCCATTGTATGCATCAGCTAACTCATTAAATTTTTTAAATGCTGCCCACTGCAGAAGAGAAAAAAAACAAAGTTATTTCTGAAATAACTTATACAGGAGATAAAGCTAATGCTATTTCTTGGATGATTTTGCTTAAAAAAAATGTTGATTGCAGTCTCCACTTCACTTGCTACACTAGATTAATTTCAGAGCATGATGTCTAGTGGTGTTCAAGATACCACATTGCTGCTGTCTTTTAATTGGAACATGCTCTGCTTTAGAGAGGTATTTTATAGCAAAATACTTATTTCAGAAGGGTCAGATTGCATGCACAGGAAGCGAACACAATAGTTAAAATCCAGTACTGTGGTGAACAAGCACAACAAGGCCATTTGCTTTGCTGTGGAAGCTGTTACTGTTTATTCCAGAGCTTAATTTTGATCCCATGTCTCCATAAACTCTTTCCAAACCAACTGTACTTGTTGGCCTGTCATAAACACTTATTTGGCCACTTCATAAAAGTTACTCAGCTGCAGCCATCATAGACATCATTCTAGAGTGTCAACCCTCTTTTTTCTTTATTGGTCTGATGTTCCCCAGAAATTTGAAGTACCCCAATTCCTATAGATTGTGCATAGTTCCTGTTATTCTCATTAGCATTGATGCAGACTGTATCCTGTGATTAAGACACATTAGAGATAGATGTGCCCCTAAAACATTTTTTGTGATTTTAAATTAATCTGTCCCTTCTGATGCAGTGTGGGAATAGACAGAGACCCAGGAACAGGTATTTGAAAGAGTAAAGAGAATCAAAAGCAAGACACCAGTCCTAAAGTACTACAACCCAGCAGAGCAGCTAGAGCTACAGTATGATGCCCCGGAAAGAGGCCCAGGGGCAACACTGATGCAAACACAGCAGCCCACAGCATTTGCTAGTAGAGTCCTGAGAGACGCAGAAAGGGGATGTGATTGCATCAGCTCACCTTTGGGCATAAGCTGATGTGCAGTCTGAGCACCAGCCATTAGAAAGGCTGGTGAAAAAACCACTGCTGAGGGCATGCAAGTGAGTATAATTCATGTCTTGGAGACTTCAGCAGGAAAGTCACCACTGGTGGTAGATATAGTGAGCAGGGCACAGAACCATCTGTGTAGTACTCTGGTCGGTAAGAGTCTATCAATGTACTACAATACTTTGGTTCCAGGAAATCATCCAACACAGCAGTGGAGAGGCAGTAATATGAATCATACTCCACAGCTGGCCAGATTGCAAGGCACAAGTGCCAGAGGAGGTTACCCTCTACCACCAGGTGAGGGGGAGGTGTGTGCGCAAGACAGGATTTTGTTTAAAGGAGACTGAGCAGTTATTCCGGCAGACTTAAGAGCTGATATGATGAGACAGATACATGTTTCACACGTGAGCATAGAGACAAACTAGGCAGTGTGTTTACTGGTGAGACATGAATGTCCAGTTGAGAAAGGAACAGTGCAAGGTGTGCAAAGAGTATAGTGAGAGACAACAGGAAATTTTATCACAAAAATAAAAACAGACTCTGGGAAAAGACTGGAACAGTCATGTTTAGTTTCCATGACAGGAACCATGTGGTCACAGTAGGTCACCTCCCAGAAACTGGAGTAGTAGACTGTCTAGAGAACACTTAGGCAAAAAATTGTGGTCAGGAAACTGACGGTACATTTTGCAAGGTATGTCTCACCAGACATTATGCTGAGACAATGGTCCACAGTACACTGCAGCAGAATTCAAACTATTCAGCATCTAAAAGGAATTTGAGTACACTATGTCTTCCCCTGAGTACCCACAAAGCATCAGGAAGGCAAATTTGTCAGTAAAGACACACTCAAGAAAGTGATGGCAAAGGTAATAGACAGTAGCCCACCACAGGGACTGATGGGCCAGAGAATCAAAACTCTGCTTCCCATGAGTGGTAGTGTGTGGCAACCCAGCAGAGGAATGATGGACAGGACACAGAAGCAGTTAAGAGATCTCCAAGCCAGACAGGCAGCCTGCTACAACAAATGAACCAAGAACCTGAGGCCACTACACACAGGGGAGCTGGTCTGGATCCTGCCATCAAATAGCCACAGAAATCAGTGGCAAAAGGCAACAGTTTGAGGTGCAAGAAGAAACTGGTCATATGAGGTAGCTACAGGACAACGATGGAGATGAAACCAAAGTCAACTGTGGAATAGCGACAGACAGCTGGCAAAATGCATAGACAACCTTAATTCCGCCATTTCCTAATTTCAGTGTGCATGATTTACAACCTTCATGTTCTTTTAACATAGTTTTGTGTGTGTGATTGTTGTAGTGCACACGATGTGCTAGGTGTTGTCAGAGGTGCTTTGCTGTCTCCTTGTTGGTATCACTCGGCTGTGTGCGTGTGCTCGCCCCGTGTGCTGCCCCAGCTCTGCAGATAGCTGATACAGCAGACCCGACGAGAACCCCCAATGACCACAGACTCTAGTAAGATGCAAAGTCACGTCTGCTAGGTTTATTGCGATCTCGGACACAATGGCAGTTCCCTGTAGGTTTCTTAGCCTAATTCAGGGCATACTACGAGAAAGTGTCTCTTGGCAATGGACCCGGCTCAGTCAGTGGCGGGACTTTCCACTGCCCCCTAGGCCGGACAAAGACACTGCCCCAGGGATGTATTCTTATACACAGGTACAAACAAGTTACACATCACTCCTGACGTATTGAGGTGCAACCCTTCTACGTAGCAAAGTACAACCCCTCTACCTAGTAAGGTGCCTCCTCTCACCTTGTACATGTTGGTTCGATCAAAACAACTCTGTCCATCATTTTACCCTTTTGTCCATCATTGGGATGGGTCGGCCTGTTCCTTGGTATCTGTGCGGAATGTACAATATGTGAATGTTCTGATATCTGGTGTTCAGTACCTTTTAGGTACGTATCTTCTTGCAGCATCAGCCCTTTCCTTGCCAGCTTCTGTGAGCAGGGCCTGCCTCTGGCTCACAGCTTCACTTTGCTTTATGTTAGCAAAGTCTTGACCATTACTTTAGTTCAGGCCTTAGGCCTCATACCAGGGCTCTGATACCAAGGTTTACATCTTAGGGCCTCCTCTTACTACACTAGGCACTGTTCAAACACAGATGAAGCCCTGGAGAGCATGTGCACTTGAAGATGACTGCCTGACTTCTTCCATACTGCAAGCTCACTGAGTAGTCATCCTATTTTAAATGTACACTATCTTCATGCCCACTTTATAATAGCAATAACTTCCATCCACTAGAGTTTCCACAGAAGAGAACCATTTTTGGTTTGACTCAAGCTGCAACAAATTGGTCAAATCACAAAAGTCTTATTTGCCAAGTACTGGGACAGTCCCACATTCTACCTTCATTCCCAGACTCCTCCACTTGTCCTGGGCAGCTGGGACTGAAAACAGAGTCATATAGTACTATTACTGCCTCTGGTTTCTTGAGACCTACTATTTGAGCTGCTACTGTGTACGACAGAACCTTCAGTTCCTGAAAGAGAAGGACAGGGTCCCCAAAAAGATGATGGTGCTGCATTATACTGATATGGCTGGTTTAGTTAGGGTTGATCAGTCCATTGCCATCCTTGTGGTGGCACTATAGGGGCTATAAAGAAGGAATGTCTGCATGCATTCAGGGTCTCCTGATTTTAGCAGAGAAAGCTCCCTGCTGGACATGGTTGAAAAAGTGTGCCCTGGTGACAGTGATAACTAGTAGACATCATCAAGAGGTATGGCAGTCTGTGAGGAGATCTTGGTGCCAGGATGATATGTGCCAATGCTGAGTGTGAAAGACTCAGTAATAAGGACATTGCTGTGGGCAATATAGTCTTCTCCAGTGAAGAATCAGCAGGCTCTATTAATGATTTCATAGATGGTACTGATGTCAATACCTGCTCCGATGCAGACGCTGTCACTTCCATTGAAGCCAGCACCAATGGTGATGCCAGGCCATGCTTCTTTAGCACTTTGCTGGGAGTTGTGCCAGTGTTGGGTTGGGTGTGGTTTTCCCCCCCGGAGGGATTATGGTTAGACCTCTCCTTGTTAAAGGATGCGGATTGGTGTCTGGAACCAGGTCTGTCCTTCTGCCCAGACCTTCCCTGCCTTTGGGAAGCTGCGGTACCAGCTCTTGGGGCTGAATCTCTGCTTGACACCAGTCTTGTCAGCATTGATCCTGGGGAGTGCATGCCAGCTGGTAGGGACACAGGCAGAAGAGGACTGTAGCAGGTTAGGTATGTTTCAGAGGCCAGTCCTCTCTTTTCAGGGTTCCAGGTTACCCACGTGGTCTGCTTGAGGAGGTGAAGCTTGAGACAAGAGTCTCTACTTCTATGTCCTTGTGTGGAAAGACTGGTATATGGTACACTGACCCAGGATGTGACTTTCGCTGAGGCAGAATAAACAACAGGTCTGGACACTGGTGAGAGGGATTAAACCCTATCACAAGACTGGCATAGGTTAAAGGCTAAATGCTTTGAGTCAGAGACATTGGAATGGGGAGAGGGTGGGAAGAAGACGACAGGTGGCTATGGCCCTCCCACTTTTGAAAGTGGATAAGCCTGGCCCATCCATTTTTTGCCAAGGGTCCAGGCCCAGCCCCTGCCCCTCCTCTTTCCCCTGAGGACTGTCCCTCCTCCCCCCCCCCAGCCAGGCTGGAAGCTGGAGCCCGGCCCAGGGAAGAGAAACCCTGGGAACCTGGGTAGCTGTGGGGAGCTGTGGACCCTCCGCCTGCTCCGGGTGGGGGCCAATGGACACAAGGACATGGGTGAGGAGGCTGCTCTCACTTCCCCCCCACGCCCTCAGGCAGGTAGAGGATCCATGGCTCCCTGGCCCAGCTCCCAGTTTGGCTTGGGCCTCAGAAGGAAGAGCAGGGACATGGGTGGCTCGTGCCCCCCCCTTTTAGGAAGAATCCGTCTCCCCTGCTTTGAGTCCACCATTTGACACAGGAAGAGGCATCAAGCACTAAAGGGGAAAATGAGAAGTTATATTTTCCTTTGGAAAACATTCAAAATTGAAAATGTTTGTGAGATACCAATTAACAAGGATAAAGGAAGATAATTTTAGCTTTAACTTGGTACATCAAAAGTAAATGCTAAGAGGTAGTGGGCATACACCACTAGTTCCAACTCACTGCAAGGGGTGATAACAAGTAAGTGAGGGACAATTTCAGCCACTCTGCCCTTAATGCCCTCAGCTAGGGGACAAAAAGGCATGCAGGGCACAGGGGCAGCCCTAGTGGACACTGATAAATGCATGAGCCACACTGACCCATACTTGAAGAAAAACTTTTAATTTCTGCTCTAATGTTTAAACAGATCTGCACACACTTCTTTTAGTCTATAAAGACTATCTTGCTAAAAGATGTAAGTAACTCCAATTATTATTCAAAAGCCTTTACCAAAATGTGTCTTGAAATGCACTTCAGGTTATTTTTCTTGATGTTCACAAATGAATCATCATTTAAGATCAGAGAGAGAGAGAGAGGAGGTGTACCAATCAGAAAATGCCAAGTCATTTGTTTATGCTGAGTAAAAAAATCAAAAAACAAAACTACTTAACTTGCTCAAAATATAGGGTGATCTTATGGAGCTCTACAAACCAGAAACATCTGCATAGAGAGACCTCTTTTTCCTGAATTTTTAAAGATTTCAAAGCTTAAAGCAAATCAAGATAAGGCATTATGTAAATATTTTAGCAAAGAGCAAATAAAATGGAAAAAAATCACAACCATAAGTTGGAATTCATATTGAGAACCTATCTTAAAGTCCCTTTATTGAATATCGGTTTGTTCAGCTACAAAAAAAATAATCCCATGAGCTCCGATCAATCTTTTACTTGTTTGACATCCCTTTATTACATTTTTAAAAATGACCTACTTGGAATGTGCTCCCATCTTAGAAGTCTTACCTTCTAGTTTCCCAGAAGGAGTATACTTTGGCAAACAAAATGAAACCCTCATGTGCCTTTATACCAGAGTCACTATAAAAATTGGTATGTACATGTGCAATCTGCTATCATATGAAATAAATACTGGATGCTGCACATCTTTGAGCATGAAAGGAGAGAGCCAATTTTCTATAAAGTTCTGTAAGGCTGCACGAATAGCAGTTCACTAGGTGTGTGACGGTCAGAGGTGGGGAGTTTGAGGGGTGGCTCTGTACAGTGGATAACACAAATAAACACTATGCTTATCCTAGCTGAGGACAGCTGAAAATGTTTGTAGCTCACTACAGCATCTGAAAATACCAAATAGGCCACTGTAATCTAAAAGCTACTGTCTAATTTGCATGGTGAACCAGGTGAGATTGCCATGATTGAGCTGAATAAAGAGCTTGGGGCTCCATCCTGCATGGTGCTGAGCCCTCCAGGCCAATCCAGCCAAAAATGTATGCACCTTCTTCATTTTTAAATATGGGAGTAGTCCCACTGAAATCCAGGTGCTCCTGTGCTTAAAGTTAAGCAAGAGCTTAGTTGATTTGCTCGATTGGAGTAGAGGGCTCAGCACCTTGCAGGACAGCCCCTTTTGAAAGTAGGAAGCATATGAAGGAGGAGGAGGAAAGAGAAAAGAGAGCACTTAACCCAAATTTCAAAAAACAGCCTGTGACGAATAGGACCCTCCTTCTGGATGCCACCTGATGTGCTGAGGTTCCACTCCTGGGTTTCCCTTGCACTGGCTCTAAGAGGACAGGGGAACCTGAAAATCAGTAGATGGAGCCTTGAAATATTTAATTCCTTTATATTTCACCATGGCAACAAAACAAAACAAAACAAAAATCTGACAGAAAAAATAAGCCATGAAACTGCAGTTTTAATAATCTGGGGAAAGAGGACTAAGAAAAACTACAAAGAGATTTAGAAATGGACAGTGAAGAATTTGTTTAATTTCTTTTAATCTAGGACAGCTGATCTCTGAATTTGTCAAAGGCTTTTACAATAGAAAGTGTCTTTCTCTTCATCATGTCAGTGGGGAGCTCTTCTCCATTATGCCTCACCTTATTGCAATACACAAAGTGGTCCAGAGCACTAACCTATACATGCTTTTTATTTCCAAAAAGTATCAAAAGAAACTAAGAATTGAAGAGAGGAGAGAGAGAGGCAGACTGATTGATCCTTAAGCAGCACTTAAATGTAAATGTTTTCGGTTTCAAAAATAAGTATCTGAGACTGAGAGGTAAGGAGTTTGAAGCCAGATGCAGCATTCTTTCTTGTGAATTTATTTTATATATGATCTGACTGATGAAAAGATTCTTGTGAGCTGAAGCAGAAGTGGAATGGTACTTTGAGGCATTTCCGCCCCGCTTGGAACCCAGACTGATAAAAGAGAAAAACAAGAGACTTCCCATCTTCAAGATGAGAACAAAACTTGGGGAAACTCAAGACTCCAACCAAAGTGATGGGGGAAAAGAGAGAGAGTTAATAGTTTAAATCTCTCTTGCTTTTTTTGTTTTTAAATCTTCTTTGTGCTGCTTTGGTTGGAATCTTGAGTTATCCAAGATCTGTTCTTACCTTGAAGGTGAGAGTCTCTCTGGTTTCTCTTTTATCCTGCTTGCTGATCCCACATTGTCCTGCAGTGTCTAGACCACAGCCATGCTCCTGTTAGAGAATTTGCTGCCACATCTATTCTCACCATGCATATGTCCAGGCCAACTTCCATTTAGGTTGAATTTACCTATTCAGTGTTCCACTCACAGGTTGCATGTGTTTTGCAATGAGGCTGCTAACACTTTTATAGGTTGCTCAAGATTCAGCTTACTCATTAGCACTTTCCTACCTATAGTAGGATGTCATTAGCTAGAAGCTCTAAGTCTATGTCCTAACCAAGGAAAGACTTTTTTCCCCCTGTGTGTACACACACACACACACAAAACTGCCAGACTGGCTCAGATCCAAATTTAATCTAGTCCTGTATCCTACCTCCATCAGTGGCCAGCACCAGATGTGGTACCTCAGACAAGTCTCATCCTGATCTCTGATGGCTGGAGATTGGCGTAAGCCTTAAAGCATGAAGTTTACTATCCGTTCCAATGTGTTTGTGTGCAGTTATAACAACTCTAGATATCCATAACAATTTCCAATCCCTTTAAGCATCTTGTTATGTTCTTGGCCTTGGTGGGTTCCTGTGGCAATGTGTTCCACAGTTTATACATATGGTGACTGTTCTCAATTTTTTTTTAAAATAAGCCTAAAGGTAACATTGAAAATGATGCCACATACAGAACAGAAAATTCAACTTATATGGGGCTTTTTGGACTAACTCAGTTCAAGAGCAGAGTTTTGCAGTATCTGTGACATCCCATAATGCTGCATTCTGGGACGTCTGCATTCAATCCAGAAATAGCTAGAGGATTTAGCAGGAACTATGAAGAAATTGTTTACAGTCCTTTAGGCTTGTTAATGGGTTGCATAGGCCACCATAGCCCGATTCACAGCTGCATTCATTGACTTGACTGCATTAATTCTGCTTGAGTGCTTTCAGTTCAGGCTGCCCATACAGAGTGAAACTTTTAACACACCTCTAATAGATTCTCTCTCCATTATGATAGTACTTCCTCTGATCAGAACAATTTAACTTCTCATTTTGCAGAATAAATCAGGATTTCAGTGTTTATTCTGCTAGAAAAAATGGAGAGAGGAAAAATATATGTACACATTACAACTTTAGGCAAATGTAAACTGCCTTGCAATTTTGTCATTTTTTTGTTGATAACATAACTGTCTTAGGCTGCCATTTGCAATATCACATTAATTACATATTTCCAGTAACTTGCTGTTAGCTTCATTCTTCCTTGACAACGGGGAAAGACATGCTTGGATGATTTCCTCTGAACTAAAATGTCATGTTATTTCACTGAAAAGTCAGATGAATAGGCTCTGGCAGAGAACTTCGGCAGGGAGCTACTCGATAAATTCTTCTGTGGCTCATTCATACCCAGTAGAAAATGTTTTCTTTTTCATCTTGTGTGTTTTGACTCAACTCTTATTACTTCATATTCAGCAGCTTCTACAGATTGTGACAAACAAAAATATTCCTTGCTACAAGAGCTCATCTTTAGGCCCATCTGCCCTGCAGAAAAAAGGGGGCCACAACCACTGGATTGGTGCCTGTAACAGCTGTAGAACACTTCAGGCCCATTTCTGCTCTCAGTTAAACTCATGTTAATAGAGAATGACTCTAATGAAATGAAACTGAGTTGTAACAGAGCAGAATCAGGCCCTTCTTTACTCTCACATGGCAAGTGCTTTTGGGGAAGAACTTTACTGGAGCAAGTCTTGGCTGTGCCCAGTCTGATTCCTTGTGGAGCCAACATGAACGACAGCTACAGATAGTTCAACTGCATAGCTGCAGCCAGTCCCACAATGCTTTCCAACCAGTTCTGCACTCTGCCTATTGATAAGTTTCCCTGTAGTTACTAATAGGTGAATATTTTTGCCAAGGACAACGTTCCAAAGAAGCCAGAGGTCTGAGGGGCCACTTAGGGTACACTGGACAGTCCTGTGTACATTCGGGTGGATGTAAGGTTATATCCATTTTCAAAAGGTGAGAGGGAGTAGAGTGGAGGGGCAAAGAAAAACATGGGTGAAGTGGTTTTCACCTACTTAAAATGTAAGGAAATTCTTACACGTTGACAGTAGTTCCAGAACCAGGTAACCATGGTACCAGGTGTATTCAAGTACCGCACATGCAGAGATGGAGACTGACTCCTGCCTGGCTCATGGCTGTGCAGAGAAACTGTCTCTACTCCACAGAGTCAGTGGGAGGCATGCAGGAAGGTCACAGACAGATCAGATCCAAATAAGGTGACCAGAAGTCCCGATTTTATAGGGACAGTCCCAATATTTGGGGCTTTGTCTTACACAGGCACTTATTACCCCTCACCCCCATCCCAATTCTTCACACTTGCTACCTGGTCACCCTACATCCAAAGGCCTAAACCAGGGGTGGGCAAACTTTTTGGCCCAAGAGCTACATCGGGGTTGTGCAACTGTATGGAGAGCCAGGTAGGGAAGGCGGTGTGTCCCCAAACAGCCTGGCCCCGCCCATCTGCCCCTCCCACTTCCTGCCCCCTGATTGTCCCCCTCAGAACCCTCAATTCATCCAACCCCCCCACTCTGTGTCCCCTGACCACCCCCTCCCAGGACCCCTGCCCTCTATCCAACCTCCCTGCTCCCTGTCCCGACTGCCCAGACCCCTATCCACACCCCTGCCCTTTGACAGCACCCCTGGGACTCCCACCCCCTATCCAACCACCCTCTGCTCCTCATCCCCTGACCAACAGCTCCTGGGACCTTCCATCCCTAACTGCCCCCCGGGATCCCACCCCCTTATCCAGCCCACCTGCTCCCTGTCCCCTGACTGCCCTCCCAACCCCTGTCCACTTCTTCACCCCCGACAGGCCCCCCAGGACTCCCACTCCCAACCCTTCCTGTTCCCCATCCCCTGACAGCCCCTCCAGAACCTCTGCCCCATCCAACCACCCCCTCCTCCCTGACTGCTCCCCAGGACTCCTGCTCCCTTACCCAACCCCCCCCCCCCCCGCTCCCCACCTCCTTACCAGCAGGAGGAGCAACAGCTGTGATACCCGGACAGAGCCAGCTGTGCTCCCCATGCTGCCCAGCAGGAGCAGCAGGCCAGAGCGCGACCCATGCAGCAGCATGGTTGCGGGGGGGAGGGACGACAGCAGGGGGGTGCTGGGGACTAGACTTCCCAGCTGGGAGCTCAGGGGCCAGGCAGGATGGTCACACAGGCCAGATATGGCCCACGGGCCGTAGTTTGCCCACGTCTGGCCCAAACCAAAGCCCATTGAGGTCAATGGGACCTGTTCCACTGTCTTCAATGGGGTTTTAGATCATGCTCTCAGGGAGAGAAACACATACTCCCCGCCCCACCCTACCCCACAAAGAATGTTTTTGTCACAAAAAGGTTTTTATCTAAAAATCATATATGTGTCAAGAATATTTAGGCAATACATTTGTTCATTATGCAAATTATGTTATCTAACATAGTTTTCATGAAGTGGTGCATGTATGTAGGGCTTGGCATATAGTAGCCAACACATGTTGAACTTTGTGAGCCAAATTTTCAAAAGAGAGCATAAGTGCTAGCATAAATTCAATCCCAGGCACAAACATCACATTGCGTGTGCAAAATGGGTGAGTACAAATCTGCTGTTTGATGGGTGCACACTTTTGAAATAGCTTTCTACAGCGTTTAGTATTGGAATCCTCCTATGGGGCCTAAACATGTGCATTCCCACAACTGTAACCAAGGAGTATGTGGATTGGTGGCGGAAGTGTCTACTTTATCTTGCAAAGCCTCTACTTCTACTCAAATTTCAAAACAAACTCCCCCCTAACAAAGCAACTATAAATAAACTCTTCCCACTTTTTTTAAAGCCAATATTTACAATTTTAAAAAAGTCTAATCCAAAAGGAAAGAACAATTCACATATATGGTTGTGCTAGATCAGAAGCCTTACATCATGAAAATCAGCTATTCAATGAGAAACACATTCTTTATAGTAGAAGATAGCAACAAAACTTACACTTTGTTAGGGATGGTCTAGATAATACTTAGTCCTGCCATGAGTGCAGGGGACTGGACTAGATGGCCTCTCAAGGTCCCTTCCAGTCTTACAATTTTATGATTCTATTCCAACTCTGATTCAGGAATTCACAAAGGATAAATGGATTAGAATGTAACTATTTCTAGGTGTCTGATGGAGGAGGTCAAATCGACAAACAAGGCATCAGTATATTGAAAGGAAATAGGAGACAGAGGAAATAAAGCAAATTAATTATTTCTCCTGCAAGCTGCACGTGTTGAATTGTACTTTTGGAGATGCGGTATTATATCTGTGCATGGGCACATACTCACACTGGCACACTTCTACCCATATTTAAAGAACTGAGATTAATTTCCTCTAAATCCAGTTTTGAGAACCCTTCACTTTTAAAGGGCTCCTCCAGATCAGAGGAGAGGCACATTGGCAGGGTCATGTGCGGAAGCCTCTCTGGATGCTGCCTCTTTGCTGGCAATTCATGGGAGGAAATGAAGGAATTCAGTTCCCAGTGTTGCCAATCTGGCCCTTTGAAAATTAAAAAAGAAAAGAAAAACACTAAACACACAATAACATACACAAAACAAAGCCCTAAATGTAGCTGTCCATAGCAGGTACTACAGGCTCTGAAGACATTGATGACACTGCATCAATTTGACACTGAGATATTGAAATTGATGCTGATACAATTTATTCCTAATATTTTTTTCAGTAGCTAGTTATTTAAAAAGCCTTGGGGGAAGCTATTGCTCATCTGGGTGAAGGTGCCCATAGTGTGCATGATGCAGCTAACCTGTACAAAATTTCCAAACATATTAGCTAGCACTTCACTATAACTGAAATTAGAAAGTGTAGGGCTCAGAATGCTTTTGTTTCAACATAGTACCAGAGTACAGAGGGAAAAAAAAAAGCCAGAGGTGAATTAACAATAGATTTTTGGATCTAGGTCTAGTGTTTTTTGATTATAAAGACAATGGGGACCATTGTGGTCATCTAATCTGTTCTGTATAACACAGGGCATAGAACTTCCCCGAATTAATTCCTGTCTGAACAGGAGGGAGAGGGAACCAGAATGTAAAACAAGGACCTGTCTGTCCAGAAGGGAATAGAATGGACTTCTTGGATCCTCAGTTGGTGTAAATTTGCATAGATCTATCAATATCAATAAAACTTTCTTGATTTACAGAAACTGAGGATCTGGCTCATTGTGTCTCTCTGGGCTGGGATTCTGGAAGGAAGAGTCTGTCCATGGTGGTCTTATTAGTTGATCCCTGTTAAAAGGGATAAGACTTTTCAAACATAGTAGGTTTAATTGGATAAAGTCATAGTTTTTTAGCAATGACAGTCTAGGTACACATGAGGCAGCCCATCAGTTATGGCTTAAATGCCCTATTATCTTTGCAAACTAACAGCCTATATGGGGAATTAAAACAAAAAAATCTTCCTAGCTTCCCTGAAAAAAGGCTTGGTAATTGTATTCATGGAAATTGCTATGCATGATAGCAATAATAAGAGGAACAACATTATGGAGATGGCAGATATAAATCTATCCACAAGGCAATGATGAGTGCAGAGAGCAAATTACCTTGAAAACAAATTAGTTTGTTCACACAATTATTTTCAATGAATGGTTTGCATCTCCTCTCATTTCAGTAATTGAAAAGCATGTTGCAATTTTGTGGATTATTTTCCCCCACAGAGCAAATTCAAGAAAGCAGAAGCAGACTGATAACCACTTTTCTTCTGCCTTTGATCACTTCCCTTCTATCTGTCACTGTTTCTTCCAACTTTCTCAATATTTAGGAGGAGACATGCTGCTTAAGTTCTGTAGAAAAGATGTGCTGCCACCTGTTTTTCAGTCTGTTTCAACAATGAATGTATTAGGCAACAGCTTAAGACTTTCATTACGTGTGTGTGTGTGTATTTGTACGAGAGAAAACATTTTCAAACTGTTACCGAAATATCGGGTCTGCCTAGCTGAGAACCAATAACAGCCTGACAGGGATAAGGAAAAATGCTTTATTCTGCAGAAAAAAGGAGAGCCTTGTACCTTGGTACAAAAAACCTCTACTCAATACAAAAATCAAGAATCTTTTATACACACTCACACACAGGCTTCGGTCGTGCTAGCATTTGATTGGTGGTTAACAAACCCTGCACTTCTGCAATCTGCTCAGCAAAAACCAGCTAAGAACCAGCTTCAACTGCCTCACAACTGATAAGGGGAGACAGTTCAAAAGTTCAGGGTACTGTGTCCGTGAGGCTTCTGCTTCTCCCTACTGGCTGCTTGGAAGCTGTTGAGGGGGGCTACCAGTGACTTTTACAGTCCCCCCTTCGGGCCTGACAATCTGGGTTGTCAGATTATCAGGCCCGTTACGTAATTTGCGATCAAGATGGAGAGATAGATATGGGTCTTTTGTATGGGCAGCAGAGTCCCTAGTCACAGCATTACAGAGACATTTTGCACATTGCATTATTACCCAAATAATACATAGGAAGAAAAGAGAAAAAATAATCCATTTGACAATTGTATGGAAAAGGCCAGTAAACCATGACCCAAGGTCTGGGAAGAGGTCCTCAAAACTAAAGGTGTGATCAAGGGACACAGCATGGAAAACAACAGCAGCATTCTTAATAGCTTGTAAATCCTTTTCAATTAAACCAGAGTGATTAACATAAAAACAGCATTTTTCCCCGATGCGAGCACAAGCCTCCCCTAATTCAGCATTCATGGCATCTAGCACACGTCTATTTTGCAAAGTCACTTCTGCTACTTCATCAATCTCTCGTTGCAACTTTTGGAAAGCGTCTATTGATGCATTAGCTGTTTTTTCAAGCTCTGCAGAAATATTTACAACTGCTCTCTTGATCTTAGCCACCCCCAATCCAGGAATGAGTGCATGGACAAAAGAGTGGAATCCTGTTTGTCTGACAACTAAGGGATTGCGGCACTGACTATAAATCAGTTAGGTATACCAGGTGGTCTAATTTCCCAAATGTCTCTGTGAATAATCCAGTCCCACATGCATCCTCCCCATGGATCCGTCAGGATTCAGTATGTGGGACCCACACCCCCCTAACCGGTCCAAATGCTTGGAAGGAGCACTGTGAATGTCCACACTTCCACCCAGAAAGTGTCAAAGTATGAGCTACAGATCAGATGGCATTCCTGATGTGTCTGTAAGGGCAGCGGGCCAAATCTGGTGCTCAAGATCACTCCGAATGGCCATCAGCTGGTCATTCAGGGAATCCTGAATTTCTAAACATACTAGATCCCACTGCAATGCCTTCCCAGCCTCAGTGATATTTAATACCATCTTTCCTTGGTGTAGTACTATATTACATCTGTTATTTAACTATCCTCAATATTTTCAAAAGGCATTAACATTAATAGCCTAGGAGGGGTGTATTACAGGGTAATGGGGGAGATGGTAGGGGCAACAAGGTGCCTTTGGTACCTGTCATTTAAAATCCAATTAGGGAGAGCAATACATGTTGAAGGGTTTATCCAGAACACAGGGCGCAGCCTGTAGAACCCCAAAATCCAATCAATACCACATTCCCAAGCATGGGTCCCACAAATTTCTTCCTGCCAGTGTATAATTCTTTGTTTCTTCACCAGGATCAATTCTTAATATCCTTTCTAGTCAGGAATTCCTGGACTTTGGCAATTTCAGTGGAGTGAGTGTTCCTTCTTCTCCCCCGAAACAGTCGTGGTTCAGCATCTTACGGGGGAGAGGTTACCAGCACATCACCCTGTAATGGTTTTGATTCTTCTAGAAAAATCCAGAGGCACAGTAGGTTTGTCAGTGGACAAGGGAGAGGTTACTAGCACTTCACCTTGTCCTTTTTCCCCTGCTGTCCAGAAGGTACAGCGGAGCTAGAAGGAGAAATAGGCTAATCATCAGTAGGAGAATCCTCCCGACGTGGAGGGGTCTTTTTTCAGTGAGAATCATGGGTCCAAGCAGTCAGTCTTTGGCACTTCACAGCGGTGTTGGTAGTCAGCAGGACTTAATAAGGGCCTTTTCAGCATGGAGCCAAAGCAGTCTTTCGTTGGTGGACCTTTACATAGATCCAGTCTCCTGATTCCAAGGAGTGGCAGGACTGCTAAGGTCTTTGGGAGGGGCTTCTTTACTTGTGAGAAAAGAAACCTAATACATTTCATTAGTGCCTGGCAGTGTTTTGCAGATCTCATAGCTATTTGAGCACATTCAAGCCCCCTCCCCTTTTTTTGGTTGTCAGTCAAGTCTTAGCTGTGAGGAGTGTTCTTGAATGGGGCCAGTCTTATCTTTAGTCTAAGCATGCTAGCTATTTTTTCCAGTTAATTCATTCTGTTCTTTTTTCTTCTTCCCTTCTTGGCTTCTTTTAACCTACAAAGGAAACTTTCACTCTTCACTCATACACCTTTTCCCAACAATGAACACATAAAACATTGCCATTATACAGTATATTAGTCTTATTATTTAATATATGCCACATATACCCTTCCACTAAAATAACTTTTTACAGAGCTTTGGAGCAACAAGCCAGGACAAGCACACACACTTTGAGGAGTTCACTCAATACAACCTCTAGTCCAATAGCTTCCCACCATCCCCAGCCCTCTGGCTAGAAATCTGAGGTAGCCAGAAGGATCCCATGTACAATATGGGGAGTGGGTTAACTTTTCATGTCCTTGCTTCCAAAGAATGTTGGTATGCAAATTTTAATAACAATTTTTTAAATTAACAATCTGGTCAATGAAGTTTCTTTTTCTTACTTAAGCAAATGTGTTAGACTTTAGTATATCACATTGTTCTCATTTATCCAAACACTTTGTATTCCAAGTTGAATAAAACAAGTATCTGCATTTAACTCTTCTGTTTGATTTTAAATTAGACTATCCTATGAAAATATTAAACAACAATTTTGGCCACAAGACAAACATCACAAAACAGAACATAGAACACAAAACATAGTTCCTATTGTGCCAGTAAATGCATGGTACGTTAAATGCTGTTCAGCTGGCATCAGTTTTCTCTGATTATCTGAAAGACAAAAAAACAGAGGTCTACCCTCCTGGGCAGTCAATCATCGCTTAAAATATACAAATACCCTTGTTGATTTCAGGCAAAACAGAGGAATTACCCCATATTTTCTTGTATTTGTTTCATAGGCAGCCCAGGTTTCAGTGTCTTCTACCTTATCAATTAGATAATTTGCATTAATACAGATGCTTTCTGGCTTGCTTTTGGATTCAAAGCTATCCACAGCTTAAAGATTCTTACCTCAAAAGGGACATAATTAACTTTACCAGAATTTTGATTGCTTTTTACTTTTAACTCCTGCATTCAAACACTGAAAGAAAACATCACTACTTATAGTGCCCCTTAGAGCCTAATAAAATTTCAGTTACATAGCACTGTATACATTCTTTAGCTAATTCAACTAAATAGTTCATAGCCAAATGATTGCAATCTAATAATTTCTTTGCCTGAATTTATTTACAAACATTTCAAAGACACCAAGAACTTTCCTCTTTGGCATTTTTACAACGTTCAACTTCTGTTCCCTCCAGCAACTGCAGAGTTAACTTCTCACTTTTCCTTAAATCACTTGCTTGTCTCCCAACAGCCACTTTTATCAACTCAAATCACCATTTCAAGTATTGTCCTGGGTATTTGAAATCCCCATGCTTACACTTACTTACTCCTTCCTTCCACTATACCCTCAAAATTTTCCAACCTGTTTTCCAATCTGTCTGTTGCCTGCCCACCTGGGCCCAATCCTGCTTTTCTCGCTGTACGGTCCCTTCCATGGGCACCAACTTGTTCCACTACCAGTTTAGCTAGGAGGGTGGGCTTCTCAACTAGCCCCCACCCCTCCTGGTCTCTTCCCTTAAACATTCCTACTCACAAGACTACCCGAGTCCTCCCTCGTGAGGCTTGCCACCTAGACAAAAACACATGGCCCATTGGCGTTTAACTATTCAATTTCCTCTTGACATTCCTTTCTGAACACTGGGTAAAGGCCATTTACTTAACATATAATCCAAAGGACTATCCTTAGAGGGTTTATCCAGAGACCCAACCATCTGTCTTCTGGCACTGAAAAAGAGAATGACACAGAGAGCAGAGGGAGTTACGGTTTAATCTAGGTTTTTCTACTTCTATACACTGACCACTACAGGGGATGGGACAGAAGGATCTCAATTCGACCTCAGAGCTTCATCGCAAGCAATGGCTTCCACCTTGAGGAATTACGAACGAGAAGTTCAGTTCCGCCCACACACCTAACGCCCAAATGAACAGAGCAGAAAAACAACAGTAACCAGTTAAACAGAACAGAACCAGAACCAGATAGTGTTTCCTTATCCTATTAGGGCTCACCTTATCGGAGCACGAACTCCAGGGGCTGCGGTGAAGTGAGGAAGGGGGGCTAAACACCCCAGTGGCGCCGCTCCTAGTTTGCTGCAGCCATCCGGAGTCCGATGTCCGAGCTAGGAGAATCCCATCTG
This sequence comes from Gopherus evgoodei, assembly GCF_007399415.2. NCBI lineage: Eukaryota > Metazoa > Chordata > Testudines > Testudinidae > Gopherus > Gopherus evgoodei. Next base: position 106,899,190 of record NC_044327.1, read on the forward strand.
GGTCACCAGAAACTGTTACCGAAATATTGTGTCTGCCTAGCTGAGAGCCAATAACAGCCTGACAGGGATAAGGAAAAATGCTTTATTCTGCAGAAAAAAGGAGAGCCTTGTCCTTGGTACAAAAAAACTCTACTCAATACAAAAATCAAGAATCTTTTATACACACTCACACACAGGCTTCGGTTGTGCTAGCATTTGATTGGTGGTTAACAAACCCTGCACTACTGCAATCTGCTCAGCAAAAACCAGCTAAGAACCAGCTTCAACTGCCTCACAACTGATAAGGGGAGACAGTTCAAAAGTTCAGGGTACTGTGTCCGTGAGGTTTCTGCTTCTCCCTACTGGCTGCTTGTAAGCTGCTAAGGGGGGCTACCAGTGACTTTCACACTACCAACTGATAGATAGTATATTATTACTGTCCCTTTGGCCTGAGCAGTGAGTCAATACTCAAGGCTTTGCTGGGTTGTTGCCATTAGGTGGAGAAATCAATTTAATGAGTCAGGTATTTCTTTGGTGTAATCCCGTTTGTGTACACAGAATGTACACAAAGTCCCCTTTTCCTGAACACAGTACAAACAATAGGCAGTTTCTTTTTTCAGAAATCCTAGTCTGCCTCTCCAGTGAATACTGTGCCCAAAAAAGCAGGTATTGGTTATGCTCACCAGTGCTTCTCAAGCTCTGTCCTGGCTTTCTGCTCACTTTCCCTTGGCTCTCTGTCTGCTTTCTGCCTCTCAAAAGCCTAGACATACATAGCTACATCCAATTAATCCCTCAGCCCCTGTGTTTTCAATCAATCCCAAGGGAAAACCCTTGGCCCACGTGGCTAAGTTTCTGTTCATGTCAGTGACTGGGATGTGGGTGGTCATGCCTAGTGATTAGAGCAGGCATCAGTAGCCAGGAATTGGAACCCAGAGTCACAACTGGAGTCAGAGGCCAGATGGCAGAGCCAAGGGTCAGGGCCATAGACAGAAGTCAAAGACAAGGGTCAGAACTGGGCTACCTGGAGCAGATCCGGCTCTAGCCATTTCGCCACCCCAAGTACGGCGGCCTGCCGCGGGGGGCGCTCTGCCGCTTGCCAGTCCCATGGCTCCGGTGGACTTCCCGCAGGCGTCCCTGCAGAGGGTCCGCCAGTCCCTGCCGGCAACCAGCAGAGCACCCCCCATGGCATGCCGCCCCAAGCACGCGCTTGGCGCGCTGGGGCCTGGAGCTGGCCCTGACCTGGAGTGGGCCAAGGCAGTAGCAAGGCTGGGACCAAGCAAGTGCCGAAACTATCTCAGCCAGGAACAAACGCTTTGAGCAGTCCCTGAAATTCTGCTTCTGCTGCTGCTGGGCTTAGGAGCCAGCCTGTTGACTCTTCCAGCCAATCAGGTAGTGTCACCAATTTGGCAACCTACTACAGGCCAGCTGCACTCATTAACCTAGAGACTAGTTCTGCTGCAGGCCCTGCTTCCAGACAGCTCAGACCTTGCCAGGGCAGGGCCATGGCATCTATTGTTTCAACTCTCACTACACAAAGGCACAGTTAACTGCTCTTTCCATTCAGCCTGAATGAAGGGTGCCTTGTACACCCATCAGCTTTACCCAGGTCTGTGACTGATGGCAGCCATGAACACCTTCTAGCATAACATCATTTTATGAAGTTGTGAAGAATGGAAAGCTGGTGTATAACCTCTTTCACTCTTGCATGTTTTTCTGAAATACAATCCAAATGATACCAACATATAAAACATTTCATTTCTTTACTGTTAGGTTCTTATTGAAGAAAGGCCTGAACCAACACACTAGATCTAAAGATACCCGAGCACTGGGAAAATTCAGAACCAGAGCTGAACTTCACAGGTAACCCCTTTCTTTACAATGGGCTGACCTGAAATCTCAGCCCCACAACACTGGATCCCATTCTGAACTCTAAGGTGCTGGTCCCTTCTCTGTGTCCTGCAACAACAGCTTAATGGCCATGTTCTGTGCTGTTTACACCACTGGTAACCTCACCAGGTTGCCCCATCAGACTGTACAGCATGGAATTTAGGATAGGATTTGGTGTCAGCCACACCTTTCAAAGGTGGTTGCATGCTGAACATCACATCCAAATTAAATGGAAAGGAATAAGCAATAATGTAGTTCCTCAGACCTAAGCTCATTTTAATAGAATTCTTACCCCACCCACCAATAGATGGCAGAGTTCACTTAGCGACATGTAACAGATTTGCAATCAATTGTACAATACCTGTTAGTCCCGTGAGTAAACATTAATGGTTCTTAAGTCAAGGAGCAGATTCTCTAACCCAGCCAAGCTCTGCTCAGACCAGAGTAGGGAACTGGTTGCTGCTCCATAATCCTCAGCCACCTGGCCCTGGAGCAAGTTAGAGCTGAACAAAAGGATCCTCATCTTACTCCACTGGCATAATATCCTTCAGGGTCATTTGAACAGTAGAGGATCGGGTGTCGCAGAACTCGGCACTCTCCCTGTCCTGAACACCTCCTCAGAATGCCCTGACACACAACCCTCTGCTCTCGTGCTAGAACTGGTAAGGCTCTGGGGGTGGCTGACACAGGAGGTAGCAGAGCTACTGCCTCCAGCTTCACATTGGTGAAGAGTTTCCCCTGCACGGGGGGAATTTGCCATTAGCTATTTCTGGGTTCTTTTTACACATGTAAGGACTAAATGGCCTTAGTGCACCAGAGAATCCAACACTATAAGCAAAGCTATGGTATTAAATGTCATGTGAGGATAATTCACTTGGCTACTGTAGGAAGAGTTAGCAAAAGAACTTGTGTTATTTGCACACATGCTTAAAGGAATCTATGTTATTCAGATCTTGTTTTTTTCTGTTAGAAAGACAAATTACCAGGGTCCTACAGATTCAGGGACTGCTCTATATCAAGGTTGTGAACAGCAAGCTAAGTTTACATGGTTTTCATTGTTCTAGATGGCATCTACTTATTTTAAGCTTACGTTCCAACAAACAGCAGTACATCAAAGTGCACTACAGAACTTTGTAGATAATGGTGCTGGGTCCACATGACCTGTTAGTGCATGGCAAGCTATGGCACAGTCCCGTCACTCCTCAACTTGTCATGTACTAAGTTCTATGTCCATTTCATTCTTATCTTCTTGAATTCACTGTCCCACCAACAACCTATTTTCTGCTCCTTCTTCCCTTGCTGGTTACTAAGCCCATGTCCAGACTAACCTGCCGTATCGGCGGGTTAAAATCGATTGCTCTGGGATCGATATATCGCGTCTAATCTAGACGTGATATATCGATCCCCAAGCGCGCTTACATCGATTCCGGAACTCCATCAATCCGAACGGAGTTCCGGACTCGACACGGAGAGCCGCGGACATCGATCCCGCGCTGTCTGGATGGGTGAGTAATTCGATCTTAGATATTCGACTTCAGCTACGTTATTCACGTAGCTGAAGTTGCGTATCTAAGACCGATTTTCCTCCCCTAGTCTGGACGAGGCCTAAGAAGATCAAGGAATTCTGATCCATTTGCTGACCCCACCCCCACCGCCTCACCTGCGACTAGACTATATGAGAGAAATTCCTACAAGACAAAAGCTGCAAAAAGCCTCAGCTGGCTCAGAAGCCACAGACTATACTGCTCCAACGCTAGGCTAAAGCAGCTTAATGCCTTTGCCTTTCTTCCTTTTCCTGTACAAGTAAGCAGCCTTAAAAGCAGTTTGTGAATAACATCACACAGTACTAACCTGGGGAAAACCACATCAGTCACAGTTCTTCATCATTATTGATGATTACTTGACATCATAGGAGTGTGCACAATATTTTGTTTTAATATAAATGCACAGGATTTCTTTGAGTTAATTTTTTTTTAATTACCCAGGACCAAATCCTTTGCTCTGTTCAATGCATGGATAAACAGGATTTATTCCAGAGTGATCCACATGGGACAGAATTCTCCTGCCCCAGACCTCAGAACACAGTGGGAGGTATTCCCCAACTGTTACTGAATGCTCAGCAGCAGCTTTGCCCACCTAGTGGCAGGGAAAGGTGGAGTTTGGCCAGTGGAGTTGTGCATGTGGTACAAAAAAATTCCCAGCAGACAATGCCCAAGTGTCTCTGGAACTGTATGGCTACAGGTGTGATTAAGAGAGAATTTATTGGAACTGGCATAGCAACCTGAGATAGATTTATGCTGATATAAACAGACTTCTTAGTACTCTTTGTGTGATCAGCAAACAGTCTTATGAAATCAGCTTAATAATTTCAGTCTGCATTGGCTTGTGCCTCCCTTTCAACCGGACAGAAGATAGAACAAGCTATCTTAGATGCATATATGCACCCATTATCGTAGTATCTGAGTGCCTCACAATCTAACACATCTATCCTCCCAGCACCCTTGTGAGGCAGGGCACTGCTATTATCCTCATTTTACAAATGGGGAACTGAGGCACAGAGAGGCTAAGTGACTTGCCCAAGGTCACACAGCAAATCTGTGGCAGATCGTGAAATTGAATCCAGCCTAATTATTTAGCTCTTCAATGTTAGCATTAAATTATCAACAGAAAGGGGATATCTGGGCACCTTCTGTGATTAATTTGTGTGTTGTGCATGATAAAGATTCCAAATACTTGGAGATAATGTTCTGGTAAAAATTTAAGTGACCCACTATACTTATTCATGGTAGGGAAAGCCACTTTCAGCTCATAATGAAACTTTTCTACTTGCACTGAAGATATAAATTGAGGCAATGTGAACTACATTATAAATGCTCACATTATTCAGAGCACTGAACAGATCAGCCAGTCTTCAAATTAAGAATAACCATGCAGCCAATCTTTGTCGGTTCAGATAGGGGGATTGGTTAGCTGTGAATAGTACAGTAGAGGTTTTTTCTGCTGCAGCAGCAGCATCCTAATTTGCTTTACTATCCAATTTTCCGAGCACCTTAATTAAACATCAGAAACCTTATATCATGTCCTGTGATGGGATGGATCACTGAAACCCCCTGGGAGCTGCCACCTGATGTGCCAGGACTACTACAACTCCTGCTTTCCCTGCCAGCTCGGGACCCCAGCACCCTCTCTTGCTGAGCCAGACACACCCATCTGCTCCGTGGTGAAAGTAACTTAAATGACTTACCAGTACTCTGGAGTCCTGAGGAGGGGGAGGGGCCTCAACTGGAAGAGGTGGGGCCTTTACATCCCAGGGCTTTTAAATCAGGATTTAAAGGGCTGGGGGTCCGGCTGAAGCTGGGAGCACAGGGCCCTTTAAATCACCTCCAGAGCTATCAGCTGCAGAGGCGGTTGGGAGCTCTGGGGTTTGGGCAGGGGTGAAAGTAATTTACATTTCTTACTTGTATGGTCCAATCGCAAGCAACCCACCTCTCCTACATACATCCTGGATCCCGCCCATTGCATGACATACATATAGAAAATAAAGCTATGACTACTACTACCAGTACTGTCTGTAATAAAACTTTAATATTGGAATAAGCCTGAAAAAGTGAAACTCGCTGTCACATTTTTCTCCATGTCCTCCCTCCTCCTTCAGCCAGGCAGCGGACGGGGCTAGGCTCCGCGCTTCCCCCATGCCCTACTCCAGCATTTTCTCCGTCAGCATTCCCCCGAGCTGAACCGGGAGGGAACAGCTGAGTTTAAACTGTTTTTATGCAGGCAGCAGGCATCCTGGGCAGGCTTCTCCCTTAGCCAGTCCCCCTGCAAACTACAGGGAAGCGGCTGCAGCCTCTGCTGAGTAGGGGAGTGAGAGGAGAACATGGAGCCTAACCATGTCTGCTGTCTGGTTGGAGGAGGAGAGGGAGAGAAACAACAAAAAAATGTGACAGTGAGTTTTCTCTTTCCACGCTTCTATTAGCTCTGAGTTTAAAGTGTTTGTTATGCAGCCAAAAGAGGTGAAAGTAAGCCGGCACTGAATGCTCCACTTTCTTGCCCTTATGCTACTGCACCGTATCGGCCCATACCAGATTACTTTCACCTCTGCGTCTGCTCCAACAAAGATCCAGGGTCTGAATTACTTGTCCCAAAGCTCCAGGCTTCACTGAAAGTATCTAACAAAAGCGTTCTTGTCTCTAACATCCAGATGCCCAACTCCCATTGGGGTCTAAACCCAATTAAATCTGGTTTATCCTGTATAAAGCTTATACAGGGTAAACTCATAAATTGTTTGTCCTCTATAACACTGATAGAGAGATATGCACAGCTGTTTGCCTCCCAAGTATTAATACATACTCTGGGTCAATTAATAAGTAAAAAGTGATTTTATTAAATACAGAAGTTGGATTTAAGTGGTTCCAAGCAGTAACAGACAGAACAAAGAAAGTCACCAAGCAAAATAAACTAAAACATGCAAATCGATGTTTAATCAAACTGAATACAGATAAGATCCTCATCAGTTCCAGAATGCTCCCTTTTACAGACTAATCTCCTTTTAGTCTGGGTCCAGCAATCGCTCACACCCCTTGCAGTCACTGCCCTTTGTTCTAGTTTCCTTCATGTATCCTGGGGAGTGGAGATGTTCTCTCTTTAGCCAGCTTGAAGACAAAATGGAGGGGTCTCCCATGGGCTTAAACAGATTTTCTCTTGTGTGTGGAGACTCCCTCCTCACTCCTATGCAAAGTCCAGCTACAAAATGGAGTTTTGGAGTCACATGGGCAAGTCACATGTCCACGCATGACTGAGTTCCTTACCAGCCAAGCCACATTCCTGGGAAAGCCCAGATGTGGACTGGTGTCTCCAAGTTCATTGCTGGCTTAAGTGTTTTCAGATTGGGCACTTACTGAGAATAGTCTTTTCTCAGGAAGCTGACCATCCGCTTCTCTACAGCCTACTTAGAATCAAACAAGTATACAGCCAATATTCATAACTTAAAATACAAAAATGATACACGCATACAAATAGGATTAATAGATTCAGTAGATCATAACCTTTACATAGATATGTTACATGGCATATGTAATATAAAACACATTCTAGTTATGTTATATATATACCCATTGATGTGCCTATTTCTATAAAGCTTTATGGGAGGTACCGTCACAATGTCCTCAAGCTTTGTCACCATCCTAGCCAAACAACAGACACAAAGCAAAAGAATGCAGTGCAACTGGCAGAAAAGAGGGTCCATGAAAGAGCGCATTTGCTATATTTGGTTATTCCTGAAACAGGATTGCAATGGAAGATGAAGCATAGAATCAACGCTTAGTATACTGAAAAGAGAACGGAACTAAAGATGAATGCTTTAAAAAGACTCCAAAGAAACACTGTCACTTTCCTACTTCTCTAGTGAATAGTCTCCTACCTTAGATAGTCTAGCACCTCACTGAGTACAGCGGTGACTCCCTGAGAAACAGTGTTCAGAAAGCCACTAACCTCTGCTGGTGTCTACAGACTTTTCTTAGCTATAAAAAGGACCAAATACAGAAGACACTGTTCTGGTAAGTGCTCCTAACCATTTGGTCTCAGTAACTGTCCTTCCTTATGGTATAGAAATATGGAAGTACAATCTTCACTTGACTTGCATAACCCAATATACTACTTTTTAATGAACAACCAAATTGCAAATACACTGGGTGAAAAGTTAGTAAATTCTTTTCAGCTGCTTTTACATACCCTGCTTATGGAGATGTTTGTACGAACATTGAGGACTTAATTTTCAATTACAACAAGGCCCATTTACACCACTTTGGCAGTGTAAATTTCATCATGCTTTCTTTAATGCCCCTTTCCACTGCCAGAATGGACATAAAGGGGTGTTGGTGTAACTAAAAATCAGGCCCCAAAAATGTGCTTTGAAGTCCATTTGCTCCAGCTGCTTATTCCCAATTAGAGGTCTCTCCCCATTCCCCTGTCTTTGCTGCTCCACTGCAGTCATTAGTGAAGTATCCTGCTGAAAGATAGTCATATCTATAAAAACAAATAAAAAGGGCCTATTAAAACAAGCAGTTATTATACATCGCATCTGATGAGCCATCGTCCAGTCTCTCTCTCTCTCTTCCCTCCCCTCCCCCCCAAAAAAAAACTTTTGGAGTTACTTTCAGTGTTAATAAAAGTGAGGGAATAATATCATTGGCTTATATTGCTTAAGGGAGGCAGATATCTTGCAGTCTTTCCTATATCCCTCTGTCAGCGCAGCTCAATCCCGCTGTACAACACCCTATTATGTCAGCCATCATATTTCATAAGCTAGCAGTTTCACCTGTAATTTTGTCCAATGGTTAAAAAAAATCAGAATTGAGACTACTAGAAGTGTTGAGCTCTAACAGCTGACTTTGACTCCATCATTTGTGTAATTTACCTGTTATTTTCCAACTGGAAAAGCCATCGTCTGTCTCGTTTCTCCAAATGAAAGATTTGATTGTGTTACATTTTCCTCCAGTAGCTGCTGTTTCATTTTTCATGTAAATCCTGTAATGCACAACAGGAGAACTTTCAGAGTGGGGAATCTCAACTGTTTTGAAGCTAAACACCACCATTTTTGTTCAATGACCCTTTTTTTTCTCCATGTTAGTTATCAGCAGGCTTTTTCACAGGAACGAACGGAGCCAATTATCTGCTAGTTTGCAGAGTGGGCGTTGAAACAAGATTTGTATTGTTCAAAACACTGTTAAGTTTGTTTGGCACATCTGTACTTCAAGGGGAAAAAAAATAGTTACTCACCTTCTCGTAACTGTTGTTCTTTGAGATGTGTTGCTCATATCCATTCCAATTAGGTGCGCGTGCACCGCATGCACAGCCATCAGAAAGTTTTTCCCTCAGCAGCTCCCATCAGGTTGGCTGTGGAGCCCCTAGAGTGGCACCTTCATGGCGCTGAATATATGACCCTGCCGAGCCAGCCCCTCCTCAGTTCCTTCTTGCCAGCTACTCTGACAGAGGGGTAGGAGGATGGGTATTGGAATGGATATGAGCAACACATCTCGAAGAACAAGAGTTATGAGAAGATGAGTTACTGTTTTTTCTTCTTCGAGTGATTGCTCATGTCAATTCCAATTAGGTGACTCCCAAGCCCTACCTAGGCGGTGTGGTTGGAGTTATGGAATCACTGACTGGAGCACTGCTCTGCCAAATGCCGCATCATTTCTGATGTGCTGGATGATGGAATAATGAGAGGTAAATGTATGCATCGAGGACCACGTTGCTGCCCTGCAGAGCTCTTGTATCTTGTATTCCTGGGCCAGGAATGCCACCGACAAAGCCTATGCCCTTGTGGAGTGTGCTGTAAGGGATGGGGCTGAAACTTTGGCTAGCTAGTAGCTCGTCTGGATGCAGGACGTGATCCATGGTGAGATTCTCTGAGATGAGACTGGGAGCCCTTTCATCTGGTCCGCAACTGCCATGAAGGAACTGGTTCGACTTCCTGAACAGCTTTGTGTGCTCGATGTAAAAGGCTAGCGCCCGCTGAATATCCAATGAGTGGAGCCTCTGTTCTCAGATATTAGCGAGCCACGCTTGGAGGGTCTGAGCCTCATTTTGGAGGGTCTGAGCACAGGCTGCCATGTGGCCAAGGAGACTCAGGCATCCCCTTGCTGTAGTGGTCTGGTACCACCTGAGGCCTTGAATAATGTCTGTCATGGCTTGGAAGCAGGCGTCTGGCAGAAATGTTCTTGCCTATATCGAGTCCAACACTGCACCGATGAACTCTATTCAAAGTCAACTTGTTCACATTGAGGAGGAGGCCCAGATTCTAGAAAGTGGATCTGACCAATCAGACTTGAGACTCCACCTGTTCCCTGGAGCATCCCCTGAGCATCTGGTCATCGAGGTATGGGTATACCTGCACCTGCCTCCTTTGGAGGAAGGCTGCTATGACCGACATTCCCTTGGTGAACACTCAGGGGGCTGTTGACCGGCTGAAGGGCAGGACCATCAACTGATAATGATTGCGGTCAACAACAAATCTGAGGAATCGTCTGTGTGCAGGCTGTATAGCTGAGTGAAAGTAAGCGTTTTTCATGTCGAGGGCAGCGTACCCATCTCCTGGATCCAGAGAAGGGATAATAGCACTCAGGGAGACCATGCAGAACTTCATCTTTTCCATGAACGTCTTGAGTCCACACAGGTTTAGAATTGGTCTGAACCCCCCCTTGGCTTTGGGGATTAGGAAATAACGGGAATACAATCCTTTGCCCTTGAGGAACCTCCTCCACCACTCCTATGGCACTTTATGGATAAAGAGTTGCTTATGAGAAGGGTCCCTGAAGAGGGATGGGGGAAGGGGAATGGGAGGGAGGGGGAAGCAGAACTGGAGAGAATATCCCACTTCTACCATGTAAAGAACCCAGCAGTCTAATGCTGTTTGGGACCAAGTACGGTAGAAATGGGATAGACGATTCAAGAAAAAAAGGGAAGGATCCGGTGTCATGGCAGGTGCACTGTCCTTGGCTGCACCTTCAAAAAGCCTGTTTTGAGCCCCAAGATGGTTTGGAAGGGCCCTGACCCTGCTCTGGCAGGGGATGGGAAGGCTTGCGCCTGCAATTCCTACCCTCCTTCTGTAGAAGTCCTGCCTTGGCCGGGGAGGATAGGCAGGGCTATCCTTAGGCACACGCAGCATACACAGCTCCGTAGGGCACCTGAAAATTTGGGTCACCCCTGGGTCTTAGTGTCCACCCTCTCACCTCTTCCTATTGCTGTTCTGACCCTTCCTGCAGGCTCCCACCACAGCTGGCTGCTGCAGCCTGGTGAGTCTTCCTCCAGAGGGGATCTAGTACTTTAGAGTGAAAAAGCCTTCCAGTCTGCCAGACCTATTAGCACAACATTGAAACTGTTAAAGAGCCATTCATATGGTAGTGAAGTAATTTAACAGGCATTTGCCAATCCCAAGGTATATACTGTCGGTTTCTGAATTTACTGACAAAAACAGTGGTGCATTACTGTAATACTTACTCAGAACATGTTAGTCTACAGGACCTTAGTTTAAAATTTGCCTGGATGGGCAGCAGAACTTGTGCTGGCATTGCCTCAGAGCCCTGAGGCATAGGTCAGTCTCTGTGCAGTGAGAGCACTCAACTTTCAGGGGCCACTGACCGGGAGCACCTGGAAAAGATCCCTGGGCTTGGTGGTAAGGCTAGGGGGTCCAAAAGGGCCACTGCACAGGTGGCTGCCACTGGGGGTGCTAAGGCACCAAACCTGCATCACGTCCATGCCTGTCCGACCTGTGCTAGCTACATCGCAAGTATAGGGATTCCACATCTGAGTCTGACAAAGCAAACCTCGACTGTGAGAACCACAGTGGCACCTGTGGGTATTGTGACAGGGATCGGTGCCAAGGATCCAGTGCCAGAGATCAGTGCTGAGAAGCAGGTGCTGGAGACCAGCACCACTCAGTCAGTGCCAGACCCTGGTGCCGCTCCACCCTTGATGTCAAAAAAGGTGACCGCCGCCTCGTTGGTGTCAGGGAGCCTTGCTGGGAACTCAGTGCCGGCAAATGGTACCGTGGTGCAAGAGATTGGGAGCGGTGTCAGGGGGAGTGGTACCAAACTGGGGAGGGTAACTGCCTCATCAGGGCCAGCTTGCCTTTAGATGGTGACAGTCGTTACAGCACCGGAGGCTTGTCTCTGACTGACAGGGGCTGAGGAGCCATCATGGCAGTAGATCCCTGGCAGCTTCAAAAGTTTCCGGGGAAGAGGGAAACTCCAACTCCTCCACCTGGGACTGCCTTTCAGGAGTGTTGCTGGGCGCTTCACTCGACGGTCCCCTTAACAGGACCAAAGTCAACAGTGTTGACTCCTGCCCTTCTGGTGCTAAGAGCTCCTGTATAGAACATAAGAACAGCTATACTGGGCCAGACCAATGGTCCATATAGCCCAGTATCCTGTCTTCTGACTGTAGCCAATGCCAGGTGCCCAGAGGGAATGAACAGAACAGGTAATCATCCAGTAAGCCAGCCCCTGTTGCCCACTCCCAGCTTCTGGCAAACAGAGGCTGATCCCTGCCCATTGTATCTAATAGCCATTGATGGACCTATTCTCCATGAATGTATCTAGTTCTTTTTTGAACACTGTTATAGTCTTGGCCTTCAAAGTATCTTTTTGCCACCCCAAGCATGGCAGGCAGGCTGCCTCCGGTGGTTTTCCTGCAGAGGGTCCGCTGGTCCCACGGCTTCAGCGAACCTCCTGCAGGCACGCCTGAGGGAGGTCCTCCGAAGCCGCGGGACCAGCAGACCCTCCGCAGGCACGCCTGCAGGAGGTCCACCGAAGCCGCAGGCCCAGTGGACCCTCCGCAGGCACGCCACCGGAGGCAGCCTGCCTGCCACCCTCGCAGCGCCGGCAGAGCACCCCCCTCGGCTTGCCGCCCCAAGCACGCGCTTGGCGTGCTGGGGCCTGGAGCCGCCCCTGCATCGACAGAAGTTTTTTCTGCCAGTTTCGAAACACCGCATCGCTGAATGAAGGGAGCTATGCCAACAGAAGCTCTCTTCTGTTAGAACAGCTGCATCTACACTGGGTATTAGGTTGGCATAGCTGTGTTGGCAAGGGGTGTGGTTTTTCACAGCCCTGACTGGTGTAGTTATGCTGATATGCATTTTAGGTATAGACCAAGCCTACACCAGCCCTTAGTAAAACCACTTGTCTAGTGATTAATGTGTTTTCATTCCAGTCACATCAAAAGACTGCAGGGGAACTGCACACCTAGAAGTTCCCCACAACGTCCAATGTGGGAGAAGGGAGCAACACACCTACGCATCCTGACCAACCAACCAGCCATGTCAACTGGAATATTCCCTTGAGACGGAACCTAGGGAGAAGTTGATGAACTTAGCTCTCTCTCTTCTATGTTCTTCTTTTTTCCATCTTTTCTCTGTTTCCTTCCCAACCTTCTTAAATATTCCCTCCTAGTTAATAAATCTAATATATTGATCATCTTATCTGACTGTATGAAAAAGAATTTAAAAAAAAACCCTCTTGCTTTATTTTTTGTTGGTTTTATTCAAGAAGAAAGAAAAACCCTTGTGTATCTACTTTGTAGTGAATCCATCTCTACAGGTCTGTGCTTCATACCATTTTACAGCAATAAATAATGCGACAAGAACTAGCACTCCATCCACTGGACAAAATTACTACATTGCTTTGTTATACATTATAGCCTTGTCTATCCGTGCGATATATAAGTGCAATCGCTGCTGGAGCTCTGCTAGTGCTGCCATTAAGGGAAAATTGGCATAGAATTCAGGCATATTTTTAATCCACCAGGAATAAATATGAAATAATAATAATAATTCAGCAGTTTAAATCCCTTTGTCTTTCTGCACTAGAATCTACCTTTAGTAGCTCTGGTGGAGCTGCACCGGTGTAGAAAAATGCTTTAAAACAGTAAAAGGATAGGGAACCTCCTTCAGTTTAGTAACTGAGTGGCTTTGTTTTAACCCATTTACGTTTCCTTTTGAGCACTATACAAATGAATGAAAATTATAGTCATCCCAGCACTGGGTATTCAGCACTGTGGCACTCATCATAGTCCCACTTAAGTGCTGGGCCTGCTTTTGCAGTATATTGTAAAATACAAATGAAGCCTTTACAGCACAAAAGAGTACAATTTCCTCTCATTAGCAACCACTTTGCAGCATAGGTCTGTGCTGCAGTTAGTTTACTGGTTTCTCAAAGCTATTTCTGTGGCTCTCTCAGCTACAAGCTCATCCATTATCAAATTGTTACCCATAGATGTAGCATACCGTTTTCTGCATCATCATCTTATTTTCTGCTTTGGAAAAAAAACCCACCACGGTAATTATTAGTTAATTTATTCCTTTCTGTATGCAACCAAATGGAAGGGAAATTATTCTGCAAAGCAGAAGATCAATAAAATTGTTTACTTTCACCTGTGAAGGAAAATATAACAAATTCCTACAGCATTTGTTATGGTATAATTAATTTTCAATGAAGAATTAATATTACATTTTAGTTTAATGGTAATTTTTCCAATCAAAAATTAATAGAAATGTAAGTTTTCTTTTGATATGAAAAGAAAAAATGATCAGTAAGTATAAGTTCTATTTTTTGCTAAAGTAGCCTGCAGCGCCTTCTAAATATGAAAAATGGTTTTATGGCATGGTTAAACATAAAACAAATTGCAATAACAGGATACTGCACTTTTTTATATGAGTAAATTCAAAAGAATACAAAGCGCACTCTTGGAAATGTATGGCTATGAGTATTTTTTTTAATTCCTTTAAGGATTAAATTGCAAGGGATTTGATAGCTCCAAGAGTAACACCACACAACATGCCCAAGGCCAACCGCCCTCCCCACTCATCTTCCTCCTGTGTGCATGCTTGCTTGCAGCCTCTACTTTGCTGCTGCTGGCAAACATCCTCCTGGAAGACCTGGGAAGAGCAAACTCATGAGTCCTGCCCAGAGAAGTGCATGCAAACAATTTCATCATGCTAGAGAATGAAACAGAGAGACTGTATATACAAAACAGAGAGATTGCATATACACTTACACACACACGTGTGTTGTCAAATGTACAAAATTAAGTGGAAAATATTTTCCTTTTATCTTTAGTAATCTTAGGGGGTTACTTGAAATACTAAGTACGAAATTTCAGACAGAAGTGTAATTTTCGAGTTGGTGGGCTTTCTTGATGCAAAGCATTTTAACAACATGTAAACTTCTCCTAGGTGGTTTCTCTCTTATTTTGAATACTCAGTCTAGAATTTTGGCTTTCACAGTTACCTTGGATCCCATCTTTTCTTACCTAGCCTTGAATGTTATTTCATAGTTCTTCCACTTTGCTAAGAAGGACATCTTCCTTTATCTGTACAATAGTTTTATCTGTGTGCACAGAGAGATTAAAGGCTGGGGTCCTACAGATGGAATGAAGGAAGATGCAGTAAAATTTAAACACAGCCTAGATATACAGGTCAAGAGAGAGGACACAATCAAAGACAAAGGCAAGATTAACATACTTGAGTGGTGGGGAGGTGGATCCACAACAACAGAGAAAGGGGAGAACAGGAAGGGATGATATTTTGGCATGTTAAATTTAAGTTGATGGTGAGACATGCAGACACAGAAACAAAAGCTCAGATGCCTCTACTCTGCCAGAGATACCAGCCTCTCACTTGTTAAACTTTCGGTGCAAAGGTGCTTTTCTTTCTCCCATGCTACCCCTCAACATGTGTAAGGATAAAGCCTTTTCCTGGAGCCATATTGTAAGGTTTGAGGCCTTTTTCTGCAGCCATATTAGGAGACCAGCAGCCATGAGCTAAGAATAGGGTTGCCAAACTTTCCTGACTGACTGGGAGTCTACCGGAATTGGCAGCAATCTCCCGGTGACTATTGAAAGCAAACTGGGAGATTTTAATAGGCCGCTAAAAGTCCAGTCGGCAGCACAGCGGACCTAAGGAAGGCTCCCTACCTAGCCTATCTGGCTCCCAGGTGCAAGGGTGGCCAGGAGCTCGCTGCAAACTGCCCCTGTCCAGAGCGCCAACTCTACACTCCCGTTGGCTGGGAACCGCAGCCAATGGGTGCCTACAGGCAGGGGCAGCATGTGGAGCCACCTGTCCACCTCTGAACCTAGAAGCTGGAGGGACATGCCTGTTGCTTCCGGGAGCTGCCTGAGGTAAGCACCACCCAGCCAGCGCCCTCACCCGTCACCCCCTCCCACACGCCAACACCCTCTCCTGGCCCTGAGCCCTCTCCCACCCCAAACTTCCTCCCAGAGCCCACACCCCTCCCACAGCCCAACCCCATGCCCCAGCCCTGATCCCCCTGCTGCACTCCAGACCCCTTGGTCCCAGGCCGGAGCCCCCTCCTGAACTCCAAACATCTCATCCCAGCTCCATCCTGGAGCCCGCACCCCCAGCCAGAGCCCTCACCTCCTCCCATACCCCAACCCCCGGCCCTAGCCTGGTGAAAGTGAGTGCAGATGCGGGAGAGCCAGTGATGGAGGGAGGGGGGGATGGAGTGAGCAGAGGGTGGGGCCTCAGAGAAGGGGCAGGGAAGGGGGCAGGGCAAGAGTGTCTGTTTTTTTGTGATTAAAAAGTTGGCAACCCTACCTAAGAAGCAGACAGCCACATCCTCACATTCCAGCTAAATTACATTAAAACAATGTAATATCAGGCTGTTAAAGAAGGCACTCCAGTCCTAATGGTACCCACCATCACCAGATAAAGAAACAAATCTTAAGATGGCTGAAGAAAACTTTGTTTGATAGCATTCTGTCTGGCAAGAAATCATTTATCAACAGTTGTGATTGTAAAATCTATACTTCTATTGTTTTGCCTTTATGGTCCCTACTTCTCTATTGTTTATCTGTAGGATCTCTGTGTGGTTTTTTGATTGTTTCTGTCTATTGCATAACTAATTTTGCAAGGTGTAAATCAATTAAGGTGGTGGGGTATGATTAGAGTGACCAGATCACAGGGATAAAATATCAGATGCAGGGGGGAGGAAACGGGGGGGGGGGACGGAGCAAAAAAAAAAAGCAGTTTTGCAGGGGCCGGGGGCATTAGCTGGCCCCACTCGGCAGCTGGGCTGTGCTGCAGCGGCTCCTTCTCGGGCGAGCTGCTGGAGTGTAGCCAAGCAGGAGAGGCGCGGGGCTCCACAGTAGCAGCGGGGAAGTTAATAGGTTCGGGGGACCCTGACCGGCTCCTCATCCCTGTCCCCGAGCAGCCCCCTCTGCCGCATGTCTCTGGTGGGTAGACCACGCCCCCAGGCTGCGCCACTCACCCTGGTTCTGCCTGCTCCGCGCTGCCCCTGGACCCACCGTGCTGCCCTTTGGGCTGCAGGGCTGGAGCAACCTCCGTGCTGCACTGCAGCGCTCCCAGCCCCAGCCTGCCATCGCCCGTGTGTCCAGGCTGCTGCACAGGGGCGTCTCCTCCCCAGGCCTGGCTTGGGATCCAATGGGGCAGTGAGGAGGCGGGGCCATGGGAGAGGATTTGGGGAGGGATCCAATGGGGGAAGAAGAGGGCAGAGTCGGGGCAGGGGAGGTGAGAGCCCCTCCAGGCTCCTTCTGTGCACGAGAGTGGAGGGCAAAATTGTTTGTTTGTCCAGTGTCCTGACCAAACGTTGACAAACAAACAAATATCAGGACAGTCCCGATAAAATCGGGACGTCTGATCACCCTAGGTATGATTGGTTAGAGAATTGTTTACTAATATTTTAGTAAAATGATCGGTTAAGGTATAGCTAAGCAGGACTCAAGTTTCACTATATGAATTGGGTCCAGAAGGAAGTTCTTTGGAACCAGTTCGGACACAGCCCCAACATCAGAGCTGCCAGACCTCAACACTCTGCCAATGACACTGTGCAGAAGCTGGAGTTCCCCAGATGACCTGATCCTGACTGGCCATTAGGAGAAGTTCATCTGCCTTATTGGGAGCAGTGAGCATTGTATGCTTAGTGTGTGCATTTTGTTTTGGTGATTGTTAATAAATAGACGTTAAGTAGAATATTACTGTGTAAGGCTCTTTCACTGGTAAAAGACCCCGCAAACCCACGGAGTGTAACATTATGCCCTGAGCCCACAGAAGGGCAAGGGTGGGTGCCACTAGAGTGTGTGAGTAACAGAGAATTTTGTGCAGGTAACACATGGGAGGAGCTCCCCATAAACATCTGCAAAGCCAATTTGTTGTCTTACTTCAAATCACTCCTCAAAACTCTCCCACAAAAAATGACAACAGTTAGGCAGCTAGTGTGCTAAGACCATGCCTATCATGTTGACCATCATGGTCTCATTGTTTCTTTGTGCTCCCCAATGTGTCTGTCTGTATCCACCTGCTCTCTTGTCTTATACTTCAATTGTAAACTCTTTGGTGCAGGAATCGTCTTTTGTTCTGGGTTTGTACAGAATGTAGCACAATGGAGTCCTGAGTTCATGACTGGGGCTCCAAGGTACTACCTCAGTTCCAGTAAAATCAATAATAAAAAGGTCAGGCCTGGAGATTTCTGAGTAATCAGCACAGAGATGGTAATTGAAACCATGGGAGCAGATGAGATCACTTAGAGCAAGGATGTAAAGGGAAAGGAGATGGAAAGGGCTAAGGACAAAGCCCCAAAGGACACCCATGGAAAGTGGGATAAGGGAGAAGAACCCACCAAGAGGTGCTGAAGGACTGACCAGAGATACAGAAGTAGAACTAAAAGATAAATGGGGCATGAAAGCCATGGGGAGACAAGATTTCAAGAAGAAGAGTGCAACCAATGGTGTAAAGAGCAGCTGAGAATAAAGGTAGGGGCCCTGAGATTTGGCCATGAAAAGATCATCAGAGACCTTTGCTAGAATGCCTTTTAGTAGAGTGGAGAGGGTGGAAGCCTGATAGGAGGGGATACATCCAGGATTGAATTGGAAGAAAAGTCGAGGCAATCAGCGCAGACAGTATGTTCAATGAGTCTGGAGATGAAAGGGAGAAGGAAGATGGTGTGGCAGTTGGAAATGAAAATGACTTACGAAAGGATTTTTTAGGAAAGCAGAGACTCTAGCGTGTTTGCATTGTGAGGGGAAAGAGCTTGCTGAGAGTGAGAAGTTAAGGAGAGATTGTGGAGCCAAAGCGGGTCACTAGGAGACATGGAAGGTTTTCTCTAAGGAAGGAAGAGTGATTAGAAAAGGAAAGGTGACAAGAAGCCTACATGTCAGTGACAGGAGAGCAAGAGGAGAAAGTGAGGTGGGAGTGGTGGGACAGGTCCTGTTGGATCTCACCTTCAAAACCTTCTGTTTGAAAGGTCACAATATCCTATAAGGAGACGCAGGAGGACACAAGATTAGAAGCTACGTAACTGACTGCTTAACGTATCTAGGACTGAAATACTGATAAAAACGTAACAATGTCATGTCAGTGACCCACCGGACAACTGGCCACGGACACTTTGTTCAATGAGGGAGGAGAACGCTGCAGCAGAGCGAGACAGGAAATGGCTTTCCTGTTCTATGAATGTTTTCAAGCATTCAGAAATTGTTCCCACGCCACATCAGGATGAAACTGAGAGTTGGGGGCAGGGTGGGGGGTGAGGAAAGGAGGCAGACAGACAATCAATAGCCTAGCGGTTAGGGCATTCATGTGAGTTGTAAGAAACCCAGGTTTGAATCCCTGCTCTGCAGAGACTTGAATTTGATTTAAAGCCCCTCAGAGACTCTGGGGTTGAACTTGAGCTGTTAAACTGAGTTAAAAACTGAATTGCCAAGTCTTTATTTCTGTTAATCCCACTTAGCTAATCCTACTTTAAAAAAAAATACATTTAAAAAAAAATCCATCTGCCCCCTCTTTGTCATTTTGAGCAGACATTCCATCCTGGACCACAATGGAAGTTTCATCAAATCTGGTATGTTCCTCTGAACAGTTTCAGTTAGGTGAATCTTCATTTTCCAACAGAAAATTCTTTACCAGCTCTACTGTTCAGCTAGCCAGACTCAGCAAATAAAAGACCTTGCTCAATACACATGGGAGCTGGCAAACACAAAACTAGATAAACTGCAGTGCTCAGTCTCTGGCGGTGAAGTTAGATGGGAATGTATGTCTGCATAACAAACAAGCCTGGTCTATAAAATCAGCCTTCTAAGAAGCCAGTCTGAAAGTACAGCAGGCTACTGAGAAGCCATGTCAGAAATTACACTAGAGAAAAATATCAAACTAAATATTTTATTATTTCCAGAGGACAGTCAATCTTGTAAATAAGCACATTCTAACTAAGGAATTGAGTAGTCTCACTGAGTTGGCTCAGATGTTTAAATTAAGTATGCGAGAGTATGCAGGATCAGGGCTCATATCCAGATACCAAAATATCCAAGAACTCAGCATAGTAAACAAACGGAAGTGCTGGCCTATCATATTTAGGGAAGAAATTTTATCTGATGTCTTCGATCTTTTTTAAGCTCTATTATATATACAGAACTGTTATTGTGTTCCATTGCTCAAACAACCTGATAACCCCAAAGTAGAGGTGGCAGTAGGACCTTTCATGTGACTTATATCCGGGAACAAGATAGGATATTTATAGGCATCCAGAAGAGAGCAGAATATTAACTTAGAGAGCTTCCAGTGTTTCTCTCTCACAAAGAAAAAATGAGGGGAATTAAATATAATAAAACAAGCCCTTTAGCAGAGATTATACAATCAGAAAGACTGTAACATGCTAAATTATGGATTACTCATATAAATAAACAATACACATTTTGTGACAAAAGT
Organism: Gopherus evgoodei; assembly: GCF_007399415.2. NCBI lineage: Eukaryota > Metazoa > Chordata > Testudines > Testudinidae > Gopherus > Gopherus evgoodei. The sequence goes on from NC_044327.1 coordinate 106,919,291, forward strand.
TCAGGTTTAACAACCTTAAAGAATAATATGGAGGACTTGATCACCCTTAGCATGGATGATCCTGAAAAAAAAGTCATGGTCCTGCTCTTGTCCTCACTGGAATCCATGGGAATCGTTACATTGACTTCAGTGGGCTTTGGATCAGGCTCTTAGGGCCAGATTTTAAAGGCATTTTAGGGCACCACACTTGCATTGATTTCAATGGGAGTCAAGCACCTAAATACATTTAAAAATCTGGCAGTGACTGGCTGCAGTATGTCAAAGAATAGACAGAGGGGGAAATGAGAAGGCTTCAGGTATCCTTAGCTCATAGTTCACTTACAATATTCAGTGTATTAATGCTTTGGTGGTACAATATTGTTGTACCTTCCAAGGACATGTGCTCAGATGACTTCATAGAGGTGTCAGGTGGAAGGTATCCATTCTTGGTGGGAGGGTTCTGGCTATGGAACAAACTTCCAGAGGAGATTAGACAAAGATGGGACCTGACCATCTCTAGAAAATGCTGTAAATCTTCCTCGTTGAAAAAGTCTTTTCCCCAGGGTGTAACCCCCAAGTTGGGGTATGCCATCTTCTGGAATACTGCACTGAGCCTCTAGGGGGCCCTACTGAAAGGAATACAACTAAGATGGCTACTGAGGAAGAGCCCTTTGATACCATGTCCTAGCATACATGGAGTCAAAGGTGGAGACAAAAGGAACTAGAAACCCTTCTGAGGCCAATAGGGAGCCCTCTGCATGGGGCGATCTGGACAGGGAGTCCACTGGACCACTGACAAAGGCCCCTGCGAGTGGATAGCCTGACTAGTTTTCAGTATTGAGTCTGGAACGAGAGAGAGAGAGAGAGAGAATGCACAGCTAGTTTTCAGTATTGAGTCTGGAACGAGAGAGAGAGAGAGAGAATGCACAGCTCAGGGAGTCCCTGCTAAGCAATCTCTCCCCACAAAGGGAGTTCTTGCATTGTTGTGAGATCTAGCTCCATAGACGGCCATTCCAGCACTGCAGTGACCAGCACTCAGCAGAGAGAGAACTGACCAGACACCAGCTATCAAGAACCGGCTGAGACTTCCGCAGGATTCCAAACCAGGAAGCCGGCAAACCTGTTAGGAGTCAGGAAAGAACCATGCCTCACTCAGGGATGAACATAAGGGGACTTTTATTTAAGCGGGACAACACCACAGCACTTTTATTTAAGCAGGACAACATCACAGACTCTGTCTCTGGACACTCATCCTTTACCTATTATCTGTCTCATGAAGGTGCGAGGGAGCAAACTGGGTTTAGGAGGAATTGTGAGTTTTGGAAGGCAGAGTACTGGTTTGTTTACTGTTCGTTAATTATGAGATAACCTTAACCCTTTCCTTCCCCAGTTCCTATTTTCCTGTTCCCAGTAAAGTCCCCCATTCATTATACTGTTATTTTGGGTGTGTCAAGGTTTTTTCCCCCACTTTGAACTTTAAAGTACAAATGTGGGGACCTGCATGATCACTTCTAAGCTTAATTACTACCTTAGATCTGGTAACACTGCCACCAGCCAGAAATTCAGTGTCTGGCGCACTTCCTGTTCCCCCTAAACTTTCCCCTCCCTGGGTTGCTTGAGAGTCTTCACCAATTCCCTGGTGAACACAGATCCAAACCCCTTGGATCTTAAAACAAGGAGGAATTAACCATCCCCCCTCCTTTTCCCCCACCAATCCCTGGTGAGTCCAGACCCAATCCCCTTGGATCTTAAAACAAGGAAAAATCAATCAGGTTCTTAAAAAAGAAAGTTTTTAATCAAAGAAAGGAAAGTTTAAAATCATCTCTGTAAAATCAGGATGGAAAATACTTTACAGGGTAGTCAGATTCATATAGCCCAGAGGAAACCCCCTCTAGCCTTAGATTCAAAGTTACAGCAAACAGAGGTAAAAATCCTTCCAGCAAAAAGAAACATTTACAAGTTGAGAAAACAAACATAAGACTAAACACGCCTTGCCTGGCTGATTACTTACAAGTTGAAACATAAGAGACTGATTTAGAAAGATTTGGAGAGCCTGGATGTACGTCTGGTCCCTCTTAGTCCCAAGAGCGAACAACAACAAAAGCACAAACAAAAGACTTCCCTCCACCAAGATTTGAAAGTATCTTGTCCCCCTATTGGTCCTCTGGTCAGGTGTCAGCCAGGTTTACTGAGCTTCTTAACCCTTTACAGGTAAAAGAGATATTAACCCTTACTATCTGTTTATGACAGGGTGTCATTCCCTTGCAGGCTTTGTTTTATATACTTTTAGTCTCTTGTACTGTGAGTTGTGCTCCTCAAAGGACAGCACCCCTGAGTGCGCAACAGTGAGGAATCACTTTGGGTGGAGGCACCAGATAAGCAGGACCCACCCAACCCTTGTGAAGAGGAGGAGGAGAAGTCACTGCAAATAATGGTGATAGAAAGCACCAGGGAGGGAAAAGAGAGGAGACTTGAGCCACACCTCAGGAGTGGATACAATAACAAGAAAGACACTCACAAAGAAATGACACCCATCTACATAAGCATCCCTATCCCCACCAAAAAAACTTGTTACATAAACAAATCAACATACCAAATATATTTTAACCTTATGAATATACACATTATTGACACACACACTCCGAACAGAGACTTTTCCCAGAAAAAGGAGAAGAGTCTGAGACATCAACAAGTTCACTACAAACTTTTCTATTGCTATTTATTTTCTATGGATGGCACTCAGATACCACAGTAATGAATGGCAATATAAATCCCTAATATCCACAGACAGGCATTGTGAAGATGTTAATATTGATTTAAGTATATTGCCCAAAGTTTTAAAAGTAAACTGGGTGGTGCGGGGTGTTGGATGCTGAATTTGAGACACGTTAAAAGGGTCCTGATATTCAGAGTGGGTCCTCAGCACCTTTTGAAAGTTTGTTCCTCATGGTATCGCAAACTGGACTCCAAAAAATTGGAGCGTGCAAAATCACTCTTGAAAAAAATAGCTCCAGATACTTATTTTTATTTATTTCTATTTTAAACTCACTTTGAAATTATTGGCAATTTGTAAATTTAAAGAAGCTATTCTACAATATTGGGGGGTGGGGAGAAGATCCACCAAAGAAAACAAATAGTGTAAGCATGTACAGATTTTATATTGTCTTTTTTATAATTGATGAAATATGATTTAAACTGTAAGAGCCTTTGAAGGGGATCGCTCACTGCAGGAACTTCCTAGTGGTCAGGGGAGGGTATAGAAAGTTTTCTTCATACTGGTGCCCCTTGTTAACAGATACTCTGACCCTGAAGTGATCTGCCCCTTCTGTGATTTGTGTCTTTGGCCAGGCCATGAGTTGTATCCACCCCTTTTGAGGGACACAGAGAGTCCAACAAAGGATAGCCTCACTGTCAGGCAAGGAGTTCCAGGACAATGTCCATGGTTTGTGACCCTCCAGGTAGTAGGGTCTTCCTAGTCCAGATTCCCCTGTTTCCAGGGTAGGCTTTTCACCTTGAGTAGGGTCCTGTGGGGGAGGCAGAGTTTTTGCAGCCCCAAAAGATGCAGCACTGCTGCTCCCTTGGATTGCTTCCTACCAGTCTCTTTACTCAAAAGGACAAAGCAAAAACATACAAACAAAATAAATCAAAGGTTAATTCGCAGCCCTTGCAGTTGTCCAGAAACCCCTTTCCCTCACCAGGTCAGATAGATTCTCAATAGTCAGGAGCCCCAGGCAGCTGGACTTCCTCCTAGTGCTCCCTCTGAGGTGTAGACCTCCTTTGTACACCTCCCCTAGCTGCCTGGTGCTGAACTGCTCTGCTCTGTTCTGTTCTCTAAGCTCCTCTTGCAGCCCATTCATGCTTTGCAGGTATGTCGGCCGGGGCCCAAAGCGGCTGTTTAAACCCTTACTTTCCACTGCAGGGTTTGAACACCCCACCACAGTGCTATATAGCCATCTTTGTCTTTCTGGAGGAGTCTGCAGAAATTTCAGGGAACCTTCTTTCCAACTGGGCTGTTGATATTCCCTCACCAGGGATTTTCAACAACAGGAGTAAAGTTGATGGAAGTATTTCATTACATATTTATTTTAATGCAAAATTCAACTCAATTTTAATTATAATTATGGAGTCAGAACAGCATCTCCATGATTAACATCCTATTGTCTTATTTGGAAGCAAGAAGAGAAAGGAAGATAGAAGAAAGAGCATACATGAGCGGGTAATTTTCTTTCTACAGTCTGACTTTCAGATCTCTCTAATCTTGAAAAACACATCAAAGGAATTTTCCTTATTTGGTTTCTCAAAATTTCTGTATTTGTCAATTGCATTTCTTAGCTTTGCTAACAGTTCTGCTTTTTTTAGTTCAATCAACATTCTACTCAACTAAGCATGCTGATTTCAATGTGTTTCGATGCATTCATGTAATTCTTAGTACATATGCATATTAAACTGTGTTTTACATTCAAACCAAAGGCACAGATGTATCTGTTAACTAGCTACAGAACTTAACAAAGAAGTCACTGACCTGAAGGCACTGAATTTCACAAATAGCTTATTCACTGCTAAGCAATTGCTAAGTCTCACAGAAGAGTTCTGAGCAGCTGCTGGACACATATCCAGCTGCTTAGGAACCTGGTATAAGAATATTTCATAAAACCACAAGTTCTCTTTGGCTCAAAAAGAGAAAAGAGAGATTAATGACCAGCAACTTTTATTGTTTGAGAGTTGCCCTCAAGCTTTCACACTTGTGGGAGGTGGCACCCCTGGCCTTGAGCTGTGGAATTGCCTTAAAAAGCCAGTCTGTTGAGTGCATGAGAGAGGTCACACAAGAGTAACATCATCTCCCTACTCCCCTTCTCCCAACTGCCTCAGTTCCTTCATTGCTGATTCAGGGAGCAAACAAAATTTGCCTAAATAACTATCGGCTAGTGTGACATTATACCCCATATTCTTCATGGAAATATGCTTATGATATGGATATGGCATAACACATATATTTAAGCAAGATGGCTTTTGAAAGGTATCATCGGAAAGGTTATGATTTACTGAATGTGATTATGCAATTTGTATGCATGTATCATTTCTATATCTGGAGTTAGGGATATTAACTATGTAACAATTACAACTGTGTGTGTATTTGGGAGACACCCACAAGATAACAGGCCATCAGCCTTGATGCCCCATTAAGAAGAAACAATAAGAATTTGAAGCTACTAATCTCTCTCCTTCCTACTAGGTCAGCTGGTTCTGTCACCTGATACTAAACACTATCATGGACTTCCAGTAATTTGCCACTAAAAGGAGGGTGAATTCAAGACTGGGAAACAAAAGATTCCTGCCTTATGTAAATCTTAAGGTTGGGGAGTAAGGCAAACAGGACTCCTCTCTATTGCCTTCCTGCCCAAGAAAAAAAACTGCTGAAAGTATCTGACGAGACAAAGGAACTGAGTGGTGGGAAAGGCAAGGACTGAGTCCAGATTAAGACAGGAGTCTAGTCTGTAAAGAGAAATAACTGGAACTCTAAGATACAGAAACTCTGCAACTTGCCTAAAACAACATTTAGGGTGAGAAATTATTTCTTGAAACTAGTCTTGAAGATCTTAAGCTTAGTATGCTTGTTTTGCTTTATTTCATAGAATCACAGAGCCACAGAATATCAGGGTTGGACGGGACCTCAGGAGGTCATCTAGTCCAACCCCCTACTCAGAGCAGGACCAATCCCCAACTAAATCATCCCAGCCAGGGCTTTGTCAAGACTGACCTTAAAAACCTCTAAGGAAGGAGATTCCATGATCTCCCTAGGTAACTCATTCCAGTGCTTCACCACCCTCCTAGTGAAAAAGTTTTTCCTAATATCCAACCTAAACCTCCCCCACTGCAACTTGAGACCATTACTCTTTGCTTGATAATCTGCTTTGTTCTGTTTTCTATCTCTTATAATCACTTAGAATTTGCCTTTTAAAAACTTTTTTTTGTTTATTATTAAACCTAGTTTTGCAATTTCTAACTGGGGGGTGGGGATGGGAAGAAGTAGTGCACATCTTCCTCCACATTGAGGGAGGAGATGAATTTATGAACTTATGTTGTGTAGATTCCTCTACAGCGCAAGACAATATTATTTTGTGTGTACTTTTCAGAAGGGAGCTGCACTGGAGTGCTGGTCGATTTCCTAGCTGAGTCTTCTAGAGAGCTATTTGCAGACTGTGTGATTCTACAGCTGGTGCATCCCTACCCATGTGTGTGTGTGCTGCCAGAGGCCAGAGAGCCTAATTCAGCAAAACAGGGAGAGGGAGCCCAGGCTAGTGGAGCAGGCAGGCTCAGTGAAACCCCAGTACATCAGGTGACATCCCAGACGGGGTCTCTAACCCATCACAGTTTGATCTTCCCTCTGCCTGGCTTGTTTCTATTTTCTTGTAGTTATTTTGTGTAGAATAATATAGCACATATAGCACGCCCTTATCCCAGGAGCCTTTGGACCCTCAGTTCATATTAGCCCGCAGACCTTGTAAGGGCTTCAAGATACGTGCCTGCAGGCAGCCCAGCAACCATACTGGAGACTGACACTACATCTAGTGCCTGTCTGGGTGAGATCTGCTCAGCGGGAAGTTTGTTGTGCTTTCACTCCCCACACTAGAAGGGAGAGAATTTTGAGGCCCCAGTCTCATCTGGCTTCTTAATACCTACAGGCCCATTGAGGGTACTCAGACCAGCCGTTGGGCCATGATCGTCTGACACGACACAGGATTCAAGATGTATCTTGCTGCTGCAGCTTCAGCGCTGTGTTACATCATATCTCTTCATTCTTATCCTGGAAGCAAATTCCTTACCCAGCACCACTAGCACTGGCTAAATCAAAGTGACACTGAGGACCAAACTGACACTGCCTATTACAGTCTCAATAGCCTGCGTAATAACGCAGGACATGCTTACCTTGGTTCCTGCTCCTCCTTAGGCACTATTACCCTAGACACTGACTCCAGACCTATCCTCCAGCACCAACATCTCTGCCTCGTCATCGCAAGTCCGTGCAGATGCCTACCAGAATGAAAGGAATGAGAACAAGACCCATCAAATGGGCCGAAGCAGTAGAACGATGCCCACAAAGAAGAACATGTCCGATTCATAGAAATCCATTTTCTCTTTGGGTCTTCTATAGCATAGCATCTATTTGTTATACTATCTGAGAAACCAACAGTCTAACTGCTTTCTTAAAATAAAACTTGCCCAATTATCTAACGGTTCCTTCATCTATAAACTTACTATGTCACTTACATGTAACAATTTATAACTTTGCTAGACACTAAAAATTATGGCGGAATAGACACTGGATTTATGGTTTATTACAATGATCTATAACCCACTAACCACATCTGCCCCAGCTGCCTTTCCTTCCCACTCCCTTCCTTTCTCCTCTATGATTGGAGGGGTGTTAATGGGCCACTACACCTCGAATGATGCCTTGCATTATGTGTTAACTAATTATGTTAAACAATCTGTTCCACCTTGTACTTAGCTGCGACACTCTGAGAAGAGCTCTCTGTAAACTCGAAAGCTTTTCTCTTGCCAAGAGCAGCTGGTCCAGTAAAACTGATTCCCTCACCTACTTTGTCTCGTGTAACAACGGTGACATCCAGTGGCTGGATGGGAAAGTCACAATTCCTTTGACTTGAGATGTGCAATGTTCCAGGCTTCATATTTCAGTCCTAACTCTTTCTGTACCACAGCCACAGGCAGTTCCAATGAAGGGATGTGATGAATTATATAGTCATTCCTATACCAATTTCTTCTTTATCCTGCAGCCTTTTTTATCTTTATTTTCTTTAAACGGAATGTGGTGTTCTTTTTCACTTGCTATTCTTAACTATTTTGTAACCATATCTCACTCCAGAGAGTCTAATTCAGCAGCGGGAGAAGCAATTCCTCTGTATGATTTATGAATAACTTTGGAATCCTCTGTGCTGAGAGGCTGTATGGGCTCAATCCTCTGGTCTTATTCTAACTTATGGCAATGGGAACCAGTGTGGATAGTTCTCTGACAGCATCCACTCAATGTGCAGCAGCAGTCAAAAAAGTGAACATAATGTTGGAATCATTAACAAAGGGCTAGATAAGAAGACAGAAAATATCATATTGCCTCTGTATAAATCCATGGTATGCTCACATCTTGAATACTGTGTGCAGATGCGGTCGCCCCATCTCATAAAAGATGCATTGGAATTGGAAACGGTTCAGAAAAGGGCAAAAAAAATGATTAGAATGTGGAATGGTTTCTTTCTGAGGAGAGATTAATAAGACTGATACTTTTCAGCTTGGAAAAGAGACAACTAAGAGATATAATAGAGATCTATAAAGTCATGACTGGTGTGGAGAAAGTAAATAAGGAAGTGTTATTTACTCCTTCTCATAACACATGAATTAGTGGTCACCAAATAAAATTAATAGGCAGTAGGTTTAAAACAAACAAAAAGAAGCATTTTTTCACACAACACACAATCAACTTGTGGAACTCCTTGCCAGAGGATGTTGTGAAGGCAAAGACTATAACGAGGTTCAAAAAAGAACTAGATAAATTCATGGAGTATAGTTCCATCAATGGCTATTAACCAGGATGGGATCCCTAACCTCTGTTTGCCAGAATCGGGGAATGGGTTACAGGGAATGGATCACTTGATGATTACCTGTTCTGTCTTTCCCTCTGGGCACCTTGCATTAGCCACTCTCAGAAGACAGGATACTGGACTTGATTGACCTTTGGTCTGACCCACTATGGCCATTGTTATGTTCTTATTTTCTTTGGCAATTAATGATTTTATTCTTGTATTAGTTTGGTTAATTTAAATTAAATACTTTTTAAAAAAACTGTTAAAAATAAATTTGAAAATATGATGATTGGCAATCTCTTGATTCAAGGATGATCTCTACCATGGATTTACATATGAGTCCTGAGATGACTCAGGAGTCCAAACCTGGAACCACAAATCTGCCCTCACTAGGTACGGACATTTTGTGGAAGGCCAGTGGCCTGCTGGGAGAAAGTTATTTCTTTTTCCTTCCTCCTCTCTCTATTTGCAGCTTCAAGAGCAAGGCGCTTCTCCTTGAAGCAGGCCACTGCCTGATGGAGGATATGGCACTATTGGGGTCAGTTGCTGGCTTGTTCTTCCCAGCTTGTGATGTCCACACAGTTTCTTAAGATATACTTTCAGTGCGTCTTTGTATTGTTTCCTCTGACCACCACAGGATCTCTGATCATGGGTGATTTGAGAGTAGAAGACATGTTTTGAGAGATGAGAGTCTGGCATCCTCACACAATGTCCAGCCCAGTGAAATTGGTGCATGAGGATCATTACTTCAATTCTGGTGACATTGCTTCAGTGAGGATGCTGGCGTTAGTGCGGCAATCTTGCCACTTGACGCAAAGGATCTTCTGGAGGCATTGTTGGTGATACCTCTCCAAACTCTTGAGGTGCTGTTGATAAGTCATCCAGGTTTTGCATCCATAGAAGAGTGTAGGAACAACAATTGTCTTATAGACCTGGATCTTGGTGTCCTGCCGTAGGTCACAGTCTGTGAAAATGCACTGGAGCAATTTCCCAAAAGAAACACTTGCATACTGGATCCTGTGCTGGATATCACTGTTGATTTTTGCATTTTGAGAAAGCTGGCTACCAAGGTAGAAAAAGTGCTCAACTGTCTCCAAAGTCTGACCCTCAATGGTGATTTGTGATGGGTCATGTGCAAGGCCTGAAGCAGGTTGATAGATTACTTTAGTCTTCTCAATATTGAGTGAGAGTCCTAGGCTTTGGTAAGCTTGTGCAAGAAAATCCAGTATGGACTGAAGGTCATTCTCAGAGACTTTCAGTCCATACTGGTCTGGAGGTCCAATCCCCCAAGTTCTCAATGGTGGATCAGGCCGAAGAAGGTCCTCAGATCTCAACAGCTGTGAAAGCAGATGAAGGCTGCAGCAAGTGGAGATCTTCAGTCATCTTGGACTTTCCCTGCCACAGGGCCCCAGACCTCCAATTCGTCATGATCGTGTGGTTGCTGTAGGTGCACCAGCTTCCCGACATTAAAAGAAATCACATGCAGGCTTCTACCATGGGAAATAACATCTTTCCAACCTTCCAAGCTCTGTGGCGATGGACTAGTGGTGACGGGAACAGGATTAGTAAATCTGGCAGTCCCTAGCCATGAATCTGCATGTAGGTGGTGGTAGTTAGGTGGTCATCTGGCACCTGGACTGAGATAGGGGTGCAATTTGGCACCTACTAACGAGGTCCCTTCCAACCCTAATAATCTATGATTCTATGATTCTAACTGAACAGTCCTCTTTCGGATCTCCTCTGTTCACCTCACTTGGGGAGAGGGCTAGAAAAGGCACCCTAAATCTAGACTGTGTCATACACTCCTGGCTGAATTATCGCTTCCAGTGGAATCACTCTGCCTGTGGTCAAAGCCATAAAAAGACAGTGACTTTTGCTACATGGAATGTTCACACTCTAGCGTATAACAAAGATAATGTACAGCCAGAAAGAAGAACTGCTATTGTTGCCAGGGAACTTATGAGATATTACATCGACATTGCAGCCCTGAGTGAGTCAAGGTGCACAGATGAAGGTCAACTGAGAGAAGAAGGCAGAGGCTAGATCTTTTTTGGGAAAGGAAAATCTGCAGAGGACAGGCTCATTCATGGTGTGAATTTTGCAATTAGGAATAAGTTTGTCAGTCAACTTACAGAATTTCCTGTAGGAATCAATGAAAGCCTTATGACTCTTCATCTTGAGCTCAGCAACAACCAGTCCTGCTGCTGTCGTCAGTGCTGTGGAAGTAGAGATGGAAATGAAGGGAATTTCAATGTAAATTGTGTAGTTTGTGAGCAAGTGTTAGGTTAGCTGTTGTCATGGTATAATTTCCCAGTCTGAACCTTAGAGTCCAAAAGATGGGGTACCAGCATGAATTCCTCTAAGCTTAATTACCAGCTTAGATCTGATAGGCTGCCACCACCCAAAAATATAGTATTTTGGCGCACTCTGGTCCCCCCAAAAACCTTCCCTGGGGGACCTCAAGACCCAAATTTCTAAGTCTCACAACAAGGGGAATAAACCATTTCCCCTCCCCCTCCTTTCTTCCTTCCGGATCTTTCCTGCTCTGGGTACACTAGGAGATCACCGTGATTCAAACTCCTTGAATCACAACACAGAGAAATCAGGTTTTTTCTCCTTCCTTCGCTCCCCTTCCCAGGCTTTCCCTCCCTGGGCTATTCTGGAGAGATAGACAGATTCAAGCTCCATGAATCTAAAACACAGAGAAAATTCACCTTTCCTCCTCCACTCCTCCTTCCCTTCTCCCACCAATTCCCTGGTGAGTACAGACTCAGTTCCTCTGAGCCTTAACAAGGGAAAAAAATTAATCAGGTCTTTTAAAAAGAAAAAGCTTTTAATAAAAAAAAAGTAAGAAATCTCTGTAAAATCAAGATGGAATATTACAGGGTCTTTCAGCTTATAAACACTAGATAGAAGTCTCCCCCCAGCACAAATACCAATCAAAATCCATCCAGTAAAATACACATTTGCAAATACAGAAACAATCAAAAGACTATAACCGCCTTTTCTACTTAATACTCACTATTCTGAATATATAAGAGACTGTAGCAGGAAGATTGGCAAGAAACCTGGTTGCATGTCTGGTTCCTTTCAGGACCCAGAGAGAACAAAACAAAACCCAAAAAACACAAACAAAGGCTTCCCTCCACCGAGATTTGAAAGTATCTTGTTTCCTGATTGGTCCTCTGATCAGGTGTTTCAGGTCCACTGTTCGTTAACCCTTTACAGATAAAAGAAACATTAACCCTTAACTATCTGTTTATGACAGCTGTAACCCTATTAATGCGAGATTTTAAGAAGCGAGGATTGTGTGAGGCGAATGGGAAAGAACTGTGTGAGAAGTTGTTGCAGTCTTGAGTTAGATAAGCGTGGAATGTAGACTATAGTTTAAATTGGTGAGAAAAATAAGGTATCAGGATAACCTATGTATAAACAAAATGCAGCTGTTGCCCATTATTGTTTGTAAAAAAGGTATAAATGCTTGCTGTAATTGTTATCTGGAGAGAGACCTGTTTAGCTCTCTCCCTCGTGCAATTGCTAGAGATAATAAAGTATCTGACTTGCTGCACCCAATCTAAGAGTGAGAACTCTGTTTTTCTCCGACAGTGCATATGCCCCAGTGCTTGAGGCTATCGAGGATATCAAGTAACAATTCTATACAGGTCTTGACAGAGTCTTGACCAACATTTCAAAGGAGGACAAGATAATTCTGCTGGGAGATTGTAACACTAGAGTTGGGCATGAGTCAGATCTCTGGAATATCACTATTGGAAAAGGAGTAGGAAAGGCTAACTCCAATGGCATCCTCCTCCTAAGCATATGCATAGAACGTGGCCTGGTCATCACGATCACCCTCCTTAGACATAGTTAGAAGTATAAGACCACCTGGAGATACCCTCACTCCAGTCATTGGGACCTTCTTGATTATGTTATTGTTAGAGCTCAAGATAGGAAGGATGTCCTCATTCTGAGGGCCATGCCTGGAACCCATGACTGTTGGACAGACCATCGCCTTGTTAGAGCTATCATGAATTTCCAGATCGCCTTAAGGCATTGCAAGCAGGCAAAATCAGTATGAAATAAATTCAGTGTCAAGCCCCTTGAAGATACAGTGACTCAGGAGAAACTTCAGCAGTGTCTCCAAGAGAAGTTTGCTGCTACGCCTACAGCTGATGATAATGAAAATCCCTGAAAGAGATTAAAGACTGCCATTCTCTCAACATATGCTGAGTCAATTGGCTTTGTCACCCTCATCACCCAAATTGGTTTGATGAGAGTGATGCTGAGATTCAGGGCCTGCTTGTCCAGAAAAGGAAAGCTCATTGCATGTGGCAAATGACATATCACACCAGCAGAAGAAAGAATCATACAAGCAACTGAAATTATGACAACCCACATGAAGGCCTAAACTGACTATAATCTATTAAAATTATTTAACTAAATAAAATATAATATGTCCAAATTAAGATGAGAAGAAATTCTAGAAGGCAATAGAGTGAACCTAGAAGTTATAACATATGAATACAGTGCTTATTTGATGCCTCGTTTAGCCTGTGATTTAGGACTGTGGGAATAAAGGGGAATGTTGTTGAGGTTGTAGTGTATTTCTGTAACAATTATTTTGCTTCAGCTTCACGCAATTTGTGAAGAAAATTGTGACAAAATAAATGGAACTATCACAGCAAAAGTAGTCAATATCGGACTAAAGATAAATGTAGAAAGGACACTGAATACACCAAAACCTATTTCTATAGCTGTGTACACTTGCTGATGCTGTTAGAATTTGGAAAGAACTTCAAGAAATGCCCAGAATGAAATGCCCAACAACAAAGCTAGATTGAATGCAGTGAAGAAGTGGATGGATCAGGCTCTTATTCTGTCTCATTTTCTTCTGTCTGCCAATATTCTCCATGCAGACTAATAGGGTAAATGACTGACTACTGAATTGAAAGATGCTGCTGTGACAGGGGCATCTAATTATCATTCATTATTCAGACCAACCATAATAAACTTCAGGTGAACTATTTAAGCAGAACACATTGCCACTGAAGTTTTAAAGAAAATAAAACCATTGAAATGGTGAAAATCACTGGCTAAACAACTGGAATCAGAGTTTGCTGAAGTGCTAAACCAGCGTTTGATAGTGTACCTTCTTCTGAAGGGGCAGAAATAATACTTTCTTCATTTCAGTTTATTCCATTAGTTCAGTACAATGACTAGCTCATTCAAAGTTTAGAAACTAATTGGAAGTTGAAAAAGCTTGTTTTCCATTTTTAATCTATGAGTAAAAAAAAAAAATTGTGTGAGATGATGAGATCTACTACTTCTAAAATCTTGTAGGACATGGTATCCAGAAGCAATCAATTCACTAACTACAGATACTTCCTTTGTTTAATAAAACAGTTGGCTTCAAATGCAAACACATTTGGATAAACTCCCTCCCTCTCCCTTTTATTTATCCAACACATTTAAGGTAGTTGTATTTAACTAATAAACCATTTTAAAATACTATTTTTGTGCAATTCCAATTTTCATCCAAATGCAGCTTCACACAAATCACAATGTAAACAATTAATAATCTAGTAATTAAGAAATGTGTCATTCCTCATTTTCTAACAATTAAAATAGTAACAATAAGAATCTGAATAAATGTATATTGAACTATATAACTGCTTAAATAAATGTGAATAGAGATAATATAGCTTCCCCATTAGCAAAAAAAAGTACCAAATTTAGTGTAATGGCTATATTTAGTAGCAAATCAACTAAGGGCAGAGAAGAGAGGACCCAGAAGACTGGAGAAGGGCAAACATAGTACCTATCTTTAAAAAGGGGAGCAAGGAGGACCTGGGGATATAAGACCAGTCAGCCTAACTTCAATATCGGAAAGATACTGGAGCAAATTATTAAAGAATCTGTAAGCACCTAAAGGATAATAGTGTATAAGGAATAATCAGTGTGGATTTGTTTAAGACCAATCATGCCAAATCATTTTACTACTTTGATAGAATTGCTGACATAATGGATGGAGGGGTGGGGATGGGAGACAATAGATAGATATGATATACCTGGATTCTAGTAAGGCTTTTGACACATTCTTGCATGACATTCCCATAAGCAAACTAAGGAAATATGATCTAGATGAAATTACTATAAGGTGGGTGCACAACTGGTTGAAAGACTATACTAATAGAGTAGTTATTAATGGTTTGCTATCAAACTGGAAGGGTGTATCTAGTGGGGTCCCAATAGGGTCAGTCCTGGTTCTGGTACTATTTAATGACTTGGATAATGAAGTAGAGATTAGCTTATAAAATGTAAGATGACACCAGGATGGGAGGGATTACAAGCACTTTGGAGCACAAGTTTAAAATTCAAAATGACCTTGACAAATTGGAGAATTGGTCTGAATTCAGCAAATTAAATTCGATAAAGGACAAGTGCCACCTATTTCATTTAGGAAGGAAAAATCAAACACACAACTACAAAATGGGAATAACCTGTCTAAATGGTAGGACTGCTGAAAAGGAGCTGGGGTTATAGTTGAACACAAACTGAATGTGAGTTGTCAATGTGATGCAGCTGCAAAAAAGACTAATAGGATTCTGTGATGTAATAACAGGAGTGTTGTAAGTAAGACCCAGGAGGTAATTGTCCCAATTTACTCGTCACTGGTGAGGCTCCAGCTGGAGTACTGTGTCCACTCCTGGGTACTACAATTTAGGAAGAGTGTGGACAATTGGAAAGTGGCCAGAGAACAACAAAAATTGATAAAAGGTTCAGAAAACCTGACCTATGAGGAAAAGTAAAAAAAAAAAAAAAATTTGGGCATGTTTAGATTTGAGAAAAGAAGACAGAGGTGGGACCTGATGATAGCCTTCCAATATGTTAAGGGCTATTATAAAGACGATGTGGATCAATTGTTCCCTATATCCATGAAGGTAGGACAGCTGTAAAGGACTTAATCTGCAGCAAGAGAGATTTAGACTAATATTAGGGAAAACTTCTGAGTATAAGGTAGTTAAGCTCTGAAAGATTTCCAAGGGAAGTCATGGAGTCCCCATCATTGGAAGCTTTAAAAAATAAGTGGGACAAACACCTGTCAGGGATGGCCTGGGTTTACTTAGTCTGGCCAAAGCGCAGGCGGCTGGACTTGAAGACTTCTCGAAGTCCCTTCTGGCCCTACATGTCTATGAAGCCCATAGTCTATACTACCGACTGGATCGATGGGCACTGATCGAAGCAGGGGTCGATTTATCATGTCCAGTATAGATGCGATAAATTGACCACCGATTGCTCTAACATCAACTCTGGTACTCCCCTCAATGAGAAGGGCAAGGGGAATCGATGGAGAGGATCTCCCATCAACACACCGCAGTGAAGGACACTGCGGTAAATAGATCTAAATATGTCAACTTCAGCTACATTATTCATGTAGCTGAGTTGCGTAACTTAGATCGACTCCCCCCGCCCCCTCCATCATGTAGATCATCCCATAAGATTCCATGTTTTAATGGTTGTATCACTCATGAACCTTTCTTTAGGAAAATAATTAAAGTGCAAATGCAAAATAAGATTAAAATTTATTATATAAATCCAGGTGTACCTGCTCGCTGATTTAAATCATATTAATATCACTTTCATTTAACTCAATCCACACTGATGGGCACTACTCTCGTGTGTAAAAGAAGTAGGAATTGGCCCTATGTGCGCTTACAAAATAAAAATACAAACCTGGCAGCAACAATGTGAACTCTTCCATGCTCTGTCATGTCAGTGGACATAACTCTGACATTGAGGATTACACAATAGTCATGACAGGTCATTTCCTCCTAAGGGCCAGCTCTTGTTCCCACAGAAGTCTGTCAAAACTCCCCATGACTCCCACTTGTATTGAATTATGGAGTGTTATTGGAGGAGCGTGTTGCCTTGATCGGGATGAGATCTGGCCTGAAGTTAAACCTAAAGATGAAAGACAATTTCCTACTAATATCAGCTGAGTTATCCATTCCTCCTAGGTCCTTGTAACCATTTTATAAACTTTCAGGGCCCTCATGCGCAGAGCTTTGAACTGTTACCTTGTCTTCGGACACAGTTGCAAGAACATTACCCAATCACAATTTTTCCCACTAAACACAGCACTGAGATCTGCTGCCCAAGCTTTCTGGCCCTTCCTTACCAGCTGCCCCGCCCCCTTTGCTTTTTTCTCATCCTTCCTTCCACTTAAAGCGACAGTGTTCAAAGTAAAAAATACAACCATGTAACACTGTTTTACTGCTCTGTAATTAGACAACAAGGTCAGGGCTTTGACCACATCTCTAAGTCCTGCAGTGCTGAGAACATACTCAGTGCTTGATACATAATAGCAACACTACACAATTGAATTCTGAACTAGTGAAAGATGTGAGCATGACATCAGTAAAATGTTTCTTTGCCCATAGAAAAGGCATAATCTGGGCTTCCCTACACCGATCTACTGACATTCCTCATTGCTGAAGATGGAGTCCAGGTGGAGGGATCATGGAGTCGTTCATTTTCCATAGCATTTGATTCCTTCACATTCCTGCTAAGACTACCAAGAAGGGGGCCAATTGTGATGGTGGATTTTGTAACATGGACACATCTCCAGCAGGAATTGGACTGATGTCAGCTCATCTCACCAAGGATAAAGAGCTATCATATGAATGACTCTGACTCATTCCAGACCCACGCCACATTTATGCCTTCAGCTGTTATGTGTGTCTGACTATCAGTCATCTATACAGAGGGTTTTTTAATCCTTAGTCAGACTATTCATAGGGAAGGGGAAAAGTTATACTTAGATGTCATTTAGGAGTCCCATGTGCAGTTCAATATTTCTGTGTTCACCACTGGTGAAACTGTATAAAAAGAAGAAAAAAATAGGCTATCTTGAATTCCTCCCTGGCTTCCAGAAACACACACATTTTTTTTTCCAGACAGAAAGACTTCTACTTCTTTGCAAGTTTGCTAATTCTTTATAAAAATAGGAAAATCAAAAGAAGTATGTCAAAAATGTTCATTTAAATTGACTCATCTTATTTCACATTCGTCCCCCTCCCCAAATCCCTCTAAAACTTTCCCACTGTTTGTAGAACATGATGCCATTAGGCTGCTGACCCTCCCTTAAATACTTAAGAAAACCAGGCAGTTATAAACAGCCACCGACTAATCAATGTGCTTAACAAAGAAAATAATAGTGGGGCACATCTATATTGGGAAAATGTTCCACCAAAGAGAACAACACTGGAAGAGCTAGGGTAGCTAGGGCAAAGATTTTTTTTACCACCATGCTGTCTAAATCCACAGGCTTAGATGACAGTGATAAAATCACCTGTTCTCTGTCTACAGCACTCTATTACTAACACTGGCTGAGCTGAATGGGTGCTGAAAGACGTCTACAACAGGAAAATTTGGAAGCAAGACCCTTAGATCTGCTTGCTAAAGCAGAAACTGTCATTTGAGGAGAAACACCGCTTTACGTAATGTAACAAAGCAAACTGGTTATACTTAAATGCCAGGAATTGGTTTCCCAGCTCAAAAAACCACCACACCCCTCACTCTTGAGATTGTTTGTTATTTGCTTGTTCTACTAGAGAAATTCTCAATGCTGGGGTAGAGACTTGGAAGTGAATCCACAAAACAGTAGGAGAGTAGGGAGATAAGGGGTACAAACTTTGTCTACAGAATCAAGCTTTCATTAAAAAGAAGCTTGTGGCCATTCTGGTTGTGGCGAAAACCAACCATTTGTAAATAGCTACAGAAATTAGGTTTATTGAATATTTAGCACATAATCAATATTTATGCAGAAGATATATCAAAATGTCAAAAATAATGATTTTTTTTCAATGTGCAGCTCTGGGTACTGAATATAAATGCTGACTTTGGCCATGTATGGCACAATAAACTTGCACAATATTACACACGATGGGTGAGGTAATATCTTTTATTGTACCAACGTCTGTTGGTGAGAGAGACAAGCTTTTGAGCTTACACAGATCCTGAAGAAGAGCTCCGTGCAAGTTCAAAAGCTTGTCCCTCTCACCAACAGAAGCTGTTACCCACCCTTTCTCTCTAATATCCTGGGACCAACATGGCTACAACACTGTATATTATATTTCACAGCATTTTAGGGACTAGAACAGTGGAAAATACTTTGGGTAGATTTTGGGTCATGGGTGAAGCTTCAGAACCTCTGGCCCTGGACACTGTCCCACAAGTACTAATGATCATTCATGTATTTATCAGTGACAGCTCCACCTTTAGAACAGCTGGAAATCCTCACCCCATTTGTGCTCAGTGAGCCCACTTCAATAGGGCCAGGATTTCACCCTTGGAGCTCTGTTCTGCCTTAGATAAACTATAAAATATAATCCAATAAATGTATCTCAATCCCTTTTCCATGCGATAGCTGATAATTTAGCAGCAGAGTGCTTCTATTTTCCAGACGTGGGATTTAATCAGGCCCCTGCTGGTGTAGTACAAACGATAGCTTTAAAACTGCAGAACTCAGTGGAGCAACTGCATTTATTGACCAACCCACAATACAAGCCTGGCACTTACTACAGCATTCATAACTAAATGAGCACATGTGAAGCTAAGAAGGAGGTACATTGCTCACTCTAAACCAGTAGTATTTGAAACAAAAGTAAGAAGTACTAGGTGAGGTGACTTCTAGCTCT
Source organism: Gopherus evgoodei (assembly GCF_007399415.2). Lineage (NCBI taxonomy): Eukaryota > Metazoa > Chordata > Testudines > Testudinidae > Gopherus > Gopherus evgoodei. The sequence goes on from NC_044327.1 coordinate 106,938,567, forward strand.
AATCTTCCTCCATGCTTTTTTCTAACATGGTTTACCATTGTTTTTTGATACATTGTGCATATTGCAGTTGCTCCATGTTCTCTAAACTCACAAAAAGGGTATTCCCCATAGTACCTTCATTACTTTCTTTTCTTTAAAAAAATCATTGAGTAACAAATATCCATATTAAATCACACCTTTGAGAGTAACATGTAGAAACCAAGATCACAGCCAACAGGAAAATGTTAGGAAAGAAAATAGTAAGAAAAAAATCAGTTATTTTGATATAATGCAGAAAAGCTAACATGTGGCCTAATTAACTAAAATAGTATGACTGGGCCTTGAAATAAATGTTCTTCTGTTCCTTCTCACCAGAAAGTCTAGTTTTCGAAACATTGTCATTGAGTTTGAGATGTTTGCAAACACCAACAGTCATTGGAGCCCAAGCATATAACCAACTGTTTCTATGTATTAAACACGAGTATGGTAAGTGAGCTGATTATGCAAAGCAGCTGTTACAATTACACATCCCTTAAATAAAAATGTAATACAAGACCATATGAAGAACTTTTTTTTTCAAATTCTCTCCCCATTGTTTATGTTACCTTCTGAAAAAAGTGAAAGAAAAAAATGCCCTGTATCTATTTTCTCCTTTTTCTAACTGAAACTTGTTACCTTCCCACCCTCTTGAAACTAGCATCATTGCTTTGGTCTATGCCCATATTTCTGCACCAATAAGTTTAACGATTGCACCATGGAACAGGTATTTTTTGTTAACTGTTACTGGACAGCATAGATGTATATACAAATAAGAAAGATCTGCCACCTTTAAAAAAAACAATTTATTACACATTTTTGAGGAGAGAAAAGAGAGTGCTATTACAATAGTGATCACTGCATAAATGAATCCTACCTCCAAACGTATGAAATGGTAAGAGCTGCAGTGATACCAAAGATAGTTGCATTCTCCTGCTACAGAGCAGAGTGGCTATTAGACTATAGTAGCATTTTTTTATTATTTTACAACCAGCAGTTCACATGAAGCCATATTACAAAGTATCGATATCCATATGTATTTAAGGTATTTATCCAAAATATTGATTGCATTATATATGGGTTTTATCTCTTCTGTTCTGTAGAGTATCCTACAAGAGAACTATATATATACATATATATATATAGTTCTCTTGTAGGATACTCTACAGAACACGCACACAATTAACATATACAAGCACTCAATTAAAAAAATAAAAGGTAGAATAGGCATAGTGGAGCTCCCAGGGTTAATCTTAGAACTTCAAATTGTCCTTTATGAGCACTGATCCAACAAAAGTTAGCAGGCCTTGGCTACCTGAGGGAATAGAAATAGGAAATGTTTTTCAATTTCCTTTATTTCTACCTCTGGTCTAAATATCAATCACTGGAAAAAAATTTAAAAAGGAACTTTGCAAATGGAATGTTTTGAAATAGATATTTTGCAGGAATGAGACCAATTCAACCTTCCATTCAGTGATAGTAGGAGTAAGGACCACTTGTAAAGTCCCCTGTATTTTGATAGGAGGAATGATGAAGTTATTCTGGAGCACTTGCTGTGCATGCTCAGGCACCTAAACATCATTATATTTTGTCTTCACTGGCCTCACTCAGGACAGTTCTGCTTGAGGACCCATGCCTCCCAAATGTTGAGTGCCCTCATCTCTCACAGAGATCTTAATAGTAAAACTAAGTGGCACTAGCTTAATTTTATACTAATTTTATATAGAACTTTCACAACAAATATGTCTATGTCAAAGATAGACAAGGTGTCTATGTTACGCCTATGAATACAGAATTATAACACTGTTCTATAATGAACACTATGGGCTCCCACCACACTAAGTACTTGTATGACCCTCACCACTGTAGTAACCAAGTGCCATGGATGGAGGTAAAGCAGAGATGACTGGCTCCATGAAAACTGCCTGTCTTCCTGCTCTGATCCCATAGTAGCCCCTCTTGCGGCCAGCTGTGGGAGCTACTCACACATGAAGGGCTGTAGGCTCAAGTTTCTCTTTATTCCTACAACCCTAAGTTCCATGAAAACACATCAGGCCCAGCTCCCCAGAGCTGCCCTTTGATCTATGTATGGCCCATGCCACCATCCTCAGAGGTGCAAGTACTTTTCTGGTTAGTAGGAAGGTTTTACTGAGATAAGTGAGAGAAAAAAATATATAGAGTAAAAGAACCAAGAAGATTAAAAAATAAATACCCAGAGAACCAACAAAAGCCAAGGAAAAGTTTGTAGGTATCCATCCAATAATTCATTGGAAAGCAACAAAGAGAGAGTGGGAACTACTAGCTTGAAGTAGGGGAAAGAGCCCATTTTGTTCCCTAGCACACTGCAATATGTAAACTTTAATTCCAATTCTAGGAATATTTTCCATTTTATAAAAATATTTCAGCTCCACAGAAAATGCAGAACATTTATATTTCATATATTTACTAGCTGCCAAAGTATTTGTATGAAGGTTTGCCAGTTGAGAGAGCCTAGTAGATAATGTCAGGATGTTCTAATAAAGAAATAGGACATTTGTTCCCATGGTGACAGATGGATGTGAAATTCAAGATAATATTACTGCAGCAGCAAGCAGACACAGCTAAGCTTTATTAATGTCATGAAGAACACATAGGAAAAAAGTCAATCAAATGTTCATTTTTAAAAATTTTGGTCTAAGCTTTATGATCCCCCTTTATGTTTACCTCTTTTCCCTAAACAATGGTGCTAGAGAGAATTATTTTTTCCTTTTCGGGAGCTAGTCTGGGATCAGTGTCTGGAACAAATATCAAATATGATGTGTCCCTTTTGGGAGACCTGACACAGTAGGTGATCAGTTATGTGCACATTGTGGTACAAGGCATGTCTCTTCTCTTGTTGGCCATTTAAGGAATACACACTATATAGGAGATGGCTGCCTATGTCATCGGGGATCTCCATGTAGTATGCTTCATAAATCTGGCATGACGTACACCTACGTGAGAGGGTTGTTCTGGCATTAAGCTAATCAGGGATAAATCTTTGCAGAATGTTTTATATTATAGAATATGCTGAGAATGAAAAGCATTATAAAGGCCCCAAATTAAAAAAAAAAATCAAACCCCTTTCTTTGTCAAATGTTGATATCCAGTCAAACTTGCTTTCACTTATAATTCAAGTCTATATTTGGAAGAATGTTGATTATTAAAATGTTTGCAATCACAGAGGGCTGCCTTTTAAATCTCTTATTGGTCACTACAACATCAGGGCGAAATGTTCACTTCATACTCTTTGCAAATGACAAAGTCTATATAGTATGACTAAGCAAGTTTGATCATTGTGCATTTTTACATTCAACTTCTCCCAGTATCCACTGAATTCCATTTAACAGTCCACTTAAAGTAGCAGCTACAGTGTCTTGCACCTGTAAAACCAACAATGGTAGATGTTAATGTGGTATATGGATATACATAATGGGTTATAGATACTAGATAAACATTCCATATTTGTTCTTAAAAATACAAGTATTGTCAAATATGCTTGTTTTATCACTGGCTTCTGGGTCCCTTAAAGAGACCATATTTCTTAGAGTAAATTAGGGGAAAGGAAACAGTATTGTTCAGAGGACGAATAAAGAGAGCCATTAGGAAAACTGTACATTATTGATTTCCTACAGAGTTCTCTCTTAATCCTCCCTCAGCTGTTTTGTGACATCTTGCTTCCTTCACAGTATCAGCTGGAATCACAGGTTATTTGAAATTCCTTTTTATAAAACTCTTGGGAGAACAAAGTTTCAAACTTTAGAATTCAACATAGATTATGAATTCTATAATTTCTAGTATACTTTCATTCAAATTATGTAGCCTTCTAAATAACAGTGGTATGTTTTAAAAATACACAAAGCTTTCCAACATTATCCTTATGAAGGCAAAGGAAAATATTTTATCTAAAATCTGTATTTAGGCTTTTATGCCTGGCAGTTCTCCTTTAACTACAGTGTGCCAATAACATTTAAATTAAAGTCCACTTCAAACATTACTGCTCATTCACGAGACAATATAAAGAGGATGAGTACAAAGAAAACAAATATTTTAAGAAGTGAAGATACCATCCATGGTTGGCTTAGCAGATTTAATTGCAGTTGATGTGCCATGTGAACACAGGGGATTCTTTTAATGCCAACTTCAGAGATGCAGGATAAAACCAGTACAGGTCTGTTTGGAGGCCCAAGAGTTGGATCTATCATTGCCAAAATACGAGCAAATTCATCTTGACGGTCATGTTCTAGAAAACAGTTTGAAATATGAGTATTAGACTATATATAAAAACCCCACTACATATAATCAATCTCATCTTTATCACATTTTCTTCTATCTTGGTTCTTAGGAGGATACACATCACTGTAGTTACTGGACTACAAGTTACCTTCCAAGCGACAATAACCAAAGTCACAATAGGCTATTTTCCTAACTTCCACAGAGACAGTTGGGGCAGTGAGTTGCCCCACCTTCCTCTTCCTTCCACCTCTCCCTTCCTGATCTGACTTTTTCCCCCTTTTAAAAGGCAATTATTATGAAGACCATCTAGCATGGCTGAAGGCTGAAGAAACAAAACATAAACAGACCTTCAGTATTAAAAAGATATTCAAGACATGTTTCTTCATTATAGTTCTACATCTTCTGCAAATAAAATTAGATGCTAGAAACAATCCTAAATGTTTAAATACTCCCAACTGAAACACATTTTAAAAATCAACAGGTAATCTGTTTGATTCACCTTCCCGTGAATGGACTGGTAAATCAAAACACACACCACTGTTTAAGACTAGGTCAAAGACGGAGAGTTATACCATCATTATATGAAAATAAGCAAGGAAAGAACTTTAGATAGCAGAACTCTGTTTCATTGCAGTGCCAGACGTATGATAAACTAATGAGATATTTCAGTGCGTACATTAGGAGAAACTGGAGAGTCTTTACCAACCATTTGATAATGGACAGGCTCCTTAAAGAGAAGAAACAACCCAAATGAACTCTGGGATAAAATGAAAACTGGCATGCTCAAAGCCATCTAAGCACACATTCTGAAAAGTCAGAGTTGGACCACACCATGGTTAATGGAGAAGATGTTTGAGAGAATGAAAAAATGACAGGATGAAAGACTGGATTGGAAACTGAAGAACACTGGAGAGAATACAAGGAACTGAGCACATAGAGTCAAAGGCACACTAGACAAAAGTGAATACATCAGGGCAAAATGTGAGGAATTTGAGAATAATAAAGAGACTAATAATATAAAAAGGTATATTCACAGTGGTCAGATTTCTTTATAAAAAGTTTTCCCCATGACCAAGCATTATAAAAGATCATGATGGCACAGTTCTTACTGAAGGTGATTCCGATTACAGTGCCAACCTGTATGTCTCATCAAAGCCACTTACAATGCAGGATGACAGAAAAGAGAGTATGGAGCCAGAGGCATCAATCCTCTTAGAAGAAATGGTGCATGTTATTATGAAAATGAAATTTGGAAAAGAAGCAGTGGTAAATAATGTACCAGCAGAATTACTAAAAGTAATTGGTGACCATGCTATTGTTCTCAGGGGGAAAATTTGCAATGATGTATGGGTGACTTGAAATTGGTGGGAAGACTGGACGAAAGGAATCATTCTGCCTTTACAAAGAAAGGGGATATAACACAGTGCACTTACTATCAAACCATCTCCCCAATTTCACACACAATTAAAGAATTGCTCTGCGTAATTCTGGATTGCGTGAAGCAATTGACAGAAGCAGAAGTAGCATCACAACAAGCTGGTTTCAGAGAGAGGTGAGGCACATGTGATCAAATTGCAAATATCCATCATATAATGAAAGATGTAGGGAGTATAATCTCTCATTGATAATACGTTTCGTAGAGTACTCCAAAGCATCTCACTGAACTCACTGCAAGTCTCCACTGTTCACAACAGACTATGGTGTGAACAGCAGGGGGCAACAGCAAGTGGTTTTCCATTGGGGAGAGTCTGAGACATGAGTGTATTCTGTCCCCAGGTCTTTTCAATGTATATGCAGAATTTATCATGAGACAAGCCCTGGAAAATTTTGATAAGGTGGAAGGAACTGGGACTTCCATTGCTGGACACTTCTTTGGTGAAACCAATCGATGCAATGCAATAAATGTTGGCGTCTGTAAAAACAGTTAGTGAGGAACATGGACTATTCCTGAATGTGGCAAAAATGAAATTCACGTACGTTGACATGATCAATAACAACAGGATGCAAGCAAACATCATGATCAGCAGTGAAGCTGTAGAGGCAATAGTTGAATTTAATTATCTGGGATCATACATATTCAACCAAGCAGGCTGCTCCAAAGAAATCTGAAGACAACTAGGGAAGGCTTGCTCAGCAAGGCCTCCCTTATGAAACTGTGGAAAAAACATGGTATCTCAAAATGTATTACTGTTAGATTGCTGAAAAGCTTAATTTTTTCCATAGCAACTTATAGATCTGAATCTTGGAAAACTAATACAGCTGACAAGAAGAAAAAAGAAGAGATGTGGTGCTGGCAAAGACTCTTGCATATCCCCTGGACAGAGAAGACAATTCATGCTTAGGTTAGAAATATTACTGGAGAGAACTGAATTCTGCTCTTGGAAATCAACTGGTGTAAACATACACTTTGGTCACATTTGGCATAGAAATAGAAATATCCTTGAGAAAGTTATCATGGAAGGAATGGTGGTGGGTCACCGTAGTAGACAATGACCAGTGAGCAGAAGGACAGATGGTGTGTGGCAGATCACAGGGAAGTCTGCTGCTGTGTGCACAAAGTTAGTGATGGATCACAAAGGCTTCCAAAATATTCTGCTATGATGTCACTAGTATTCAGACATGAATAAGACGACTTTACTTAGTCTCCTTAAACAAGAAAGCCATTAACAAAACTAAAGCTTTCCATTTGACATTTTTAAATGCCCATCTCATTTGCTCTGATCTTTACCTCAGATTATTAAGAATCCATACCAAAAAATTATTTACACCAAAGGAATAACTGTCCACACCCTGCTTTTATACTGTAGCAAAACTGCATACAACCTGCTTAGTAGTGTCCTTGTAAAATTAATTTTCTCAAGTTATATAGCAGATTCAGTAGTCAATCATTAGTAAGAATTGTCCTGAAACCACAATAACTTCATTTGGATCATAATTCTTACTCATATTGATTAGTATCCTTCTCTGCAGTTCTGAAGGTGAATAATAAGATCAGAATTTGGCCTTCAAAGTATATATGTATTCTCATGTACTAGCAGCATCTCAATCATCCGCAAAACATGAGTCAACATAGTTAAAATAAACATTCCTTACTTTTATGAGCTTCCGCATTAGCAACATAGATGAATCCATCAGCTACTTCGCACACCTTTTTAACTTGAGCAATTACATTGTAGTGTACTGCTTGTTGATTCCCCCCTATGCTGTTTTCTTGGTAAAACATCTTATTGACTGTAACAGTTTGCTCTGTTCTTGCTCTCTTCCTTTCCATGCTGAAAAATATGAAAACGCCCCAAATATTTAACAAAATTATCCAGACTAATTTGGAAGGAGAATGGGAAAGGGGAGGTTACTCCACAAAGAGGGGAGAGGGGAATGGCCAAAACATGCAGAACAGTTTCATCCCTGAAACAACTTTTTATAATTTGCATGCATAGTTAACCAGTTTTGCAAGATCCATACTAACATGCACCAGTGGATAGGTTCATGCTTATAAATTTCAAGAATAAAGTTAGACAAACAAAAAGGAAAGGCACTGTTCTTTATGCATTATACACACACATACTCATGCTGATCAAAGATTCTTTGGCCCAGGTTTAAAAAACTAGGCCTACCTTCTGCCACACAATTTGTGAGTAGCAGCAGCAATTGATGTAATTTACAGGAGATGTCCATCCACCTGATTCCCAGAAGCAATCAAGTACTGTGATATCCAAATTACATTAGTGGTTGAGACCAGGAGAAAAAGCTGAAATAACTGAGAACATGCAGCTTTTTTCTTTTTCCTCCCCCCTTCAGAGAACAAGCCTTACCTGGTAGTTGAATACAATGTCAGAATATTGAAAATTCGATGGCTATTAAATTGGAAACTGACTCCTGATCCAATCCCTACAAGAGGAACAAAATGAATTTACGATATAAAAATATTCAGTTGCTGAAGACAGCTAAAGCCAGAGGCTTAAAAATCCATAGGGATCATAAATCGGACACATTTAATCAAGTGTGTCTCTATATTACAAAAAATATATATTCATTGCATCAGAATGTGACTTTAGACACACACTAAATTGATCACATTGAGATGCTGGTAATTTAATTCAGCATTGCTATAAAAAATTGGATCGCACTCGGAATTATTTCAAGTACCTAAATAAGTTATTTAAAATTTGTACTGCAGAAGCATTTAGACCCCAATCAGGATCAAGCTCTACTGTGCTTCCTGTTCTTAAATCACATATTAAGTTCTATCCAAAATGCCTTACACCTAATTTAAAAGAAGATGCAGCAAGTGTGACATATGACAGCAGGAAAACAGCACTAAAAATGCATATTTGCATATGCCACCTGTGACCACAACTTCATTATTCCAATTCAGTTATGAATAAATCAATCTCAGTGGCTCCCAGTCAAATAATTTTTGAGTTTTTTAACTCTGGTTTAGAGAGAGGGGAAACTGCAGATTTATGTAAAATACTGTTGATTAATCATTTAACAACTTCCTACATTTTCCTAGGTCACTGTTCTTTTTAATAAAGGCATTTTATTACCAATCTCATATATAACTTAGATTTAAGTAGGATATTATAGTAGGAAATGGGGTCCTTCATCCACTTTTCCTTTTTTTGTATAAAATGTAGGCAATCAAGCAAAAGTAATTTAGAAAAAAGGACATAGTATTAATGTAAGCTAAAGAAAACTGAGCTCAAGACTAATCCATGATCAACAGCATGTTTGATTTTAAGTTCTGGTCCAAAACCCCAAGATAAATTCTTGACTGACACACAGACACAGACAAACACCATTAATTTCAGTGTGAGTTTTCCCACTGACTTCAACGTAGAAAGATTTTACCCCAAATGTTTATTGTTCTACAATGGCATTTTATTCCTTTAATCAGCCACAGAGAGGAAAAAAATCGGTTTTAGTATAAATTCATAGATCCTAAGGCCAAAAGGGGTCTTTGCAATCACCTAGTCTGATCTCCTGTATAATACAGTCTATAAAACTAATATTTATTTTAAAGGGAGGTACAAAAAGCACCTTTTCTCTTGTAGAACATGTTTTTAATGGAACAACTGACTATTACCATGGATTTGTCTTTGAGGTAAGCCAGCTACAGGCAAAATTTCTGGGCAAGTCATCATTCTTCGCACCAAAGATTCATCCAACTCTTCTAAACCTGGTCCAAAAAGGGCAAAGCGAGGTTCTGCTTGCGTGATCAGTGATTGTACAAGGAAGGTAGTCAGAGCTCCGTATGTGGGACGGCTTGGTTTCAAGTGTCTACTCGGAGGACAGCTCTTTTTGTATCTGGGTAAAATAGATATAATTAGAAATTAAACACAAAATACAGAGGAGATATTAATTACTGTCAACCAAATTATACCCCAAATGTATTTTACTTGTGACTTGTAGGTTGCTGGTTCATATCAATGAGTGACAGAGTTGTTAACTGATGGTTGTTATGTAGCCTATGTAAATAAATTAGAAGTGAGAATTAGAATTCTCGGTTCAGTGAGAAATGTTTTTGTGGTTAAAGCACTGGACTGGTACTCAGAAGAGCAGGGGGATGCAAGTGCCAGAGGATGGGGAGCACCAGAAAAGAGGGTGGGTGGACAGCTGCAGAGGCGGGGGATAGGGGAATGTACATAGATGTGCAGGGGGAAGAGGGCAGAAGCAAGGAGTTGAACAAGAGCAGAGTGGGAGAGAGGCAGGAGCCAGGAGGTGGATAAAAGAAAGGGAAACAAGAACAGGCTAGGAGTATACCGATATAAGGGTCTGTGCTCTCTTGAACACAGAACCTAGAATTGATCCTGGGAATCCTGAGCATCTACACTCCTGTTGTGAGCAAATAATTCTGAAAGCACAGCACTGGCAAAGCATGTGTCTCATTCCTCTCTAGTGGCTGATCCACATATTGGAGAACACCAACTATTGCCAATATTGTTCCATGTAACAGATTTTTTCCCCACTTTTTTTAAATTGGGAAGTTGTATCCAAAAAAAAAAAAAGCTACGTTAAAAGAACATTGAAGTTCCAAAGTCAAGATGCAAAAGTTAGGAAATGCCAAAATTAAGGTTGCCTCGACAACCTTAATTCAGTCCCTTTGTGCATATGCATTATTATGCTTATTACGTGAATTACTATTTTTTTTCCAAAGGACCTCTGGTTTATTTGATGAGTGTTTGACTTTGCAACATTGATGTTCTTTTAATGTAGTTGACTGAATGTATAGATAGATTTTTCATGCAATTTATTGTGCCTGAGTCTGTCAGATAAGACCTTAAAAACTAAAATCCCATTTGCTCTATATAGTACTTTCGGTAAGAGTAGGCGTCTGCTTGTCTTCTGGACAAAAATGTTTCCACCTCCTCCCCCACCACGCTTTTTGTGTGGCTGGCTCTCTAACTCCTATTCTGAAGTAACTGCATTTCTGCGGCATTGCATGTGTATCATTTGCAAAATGCTTTGAAATCCTTTGGAATTAAATAGGAATGTACCAATATTGCAAACAGAAAGAACTGAGAGAATTATTACATAATTAGAAACTTCCTTTCAAGAAACCAGAAATGCATTTTATCTGTAAAACCACTTCAAAAGTCAAGCAACATTTTCCTGCAATTAGACCAGCAGAGTTGTGGTTTTAAAATCTGGATTTGGGGTGAGTTATGCTGCTTTATACACACTGGAGAAACGTAAAATACTTACATTGTCATGTAGTCATACAGTGCATTATCATTTAACTCAGAAAATGAATTCTTAAAGATTTCCACATCTGGAAGTGATTTCCAGTCAACAGAAGACCAAGAAGGGAGATCCCGCAAGAGAAAATATCGCCATAACAATGGATCCCGCACAGTTAAACTCCAGTACTGATTTGTGCTTCCCAAATGGCACAGGTCTTGAGGTGAGAGAAATGACATAATGTATAACTGCACATCAATCTGAAAACATTAAAAAAAGCAGTTTTAATGACTGAGGACCTCACTAATGCAAATAGAAGAGATTAGGAGGGAAAAATAAAAGCAAAAGTAATATTACTTCACATGCAAAAGTATAAACATGAAACAGATCACTATATTATTAAGTCAAAAAGGGACCATGCTTGACTTCCTGCATAACACAGGCCATAGATTAGCCACAATTCCTGAATCTAGTCCAACAATTTGTGGCTGAATAAGAGCATAGTTTTTAGAAATATGTTAAATCTAGATTTAGACTCCAAATGATCCATTACCCTCATTGTTAAAAAATGTGCACTTTCTCTTCAGGTTGAATTTTAATGATTTCAGTTTCCAGCCACTGAATCTTGTTATGCCTTCATCTGCTACAATCAGTGTTTCTCAAATTTGGTCACCGTGGCTGCATGAGGCCATCAGAGAGTTTCCCTGTGGCCACAACAGCCTCCTGAGTGGTGACTGGGGGCTGAGGGGGAAGCATAGACCCTTTTCCTCCCTCCCTGTTGCTCTTGGATGTGCCACCCTGCACCATCTCTGGAGACAGGTGGGGAGCAAACTGAAGGAGTAAGGTGAGTTCTCTATCTGAGGGGGGAAGAGTGGCTTAGTTGGGCTCATGATTTAGCCCTGGGGTGGGGACATAGGGAGCCTGGCTGCAGACTATCTGCTGCAGCCATGGGCCTTCAGGTGCAAACGCCCAGCTCTAACCACAGAGTTTCAGGCCCTGATCCCCAGCTCTGGCCCCTCAGCCCTGGCCTTGTCACAAGTCTTCAGGCTCCAACCCCTGGCTGTGCAGCCGCAGGCTCCGATCCCTGGCTCTTGCCACACAGCACCAACCCCAGTGGCAGCCGCAGGCCTCAGGTGCGGATCCCTGGCAGCACACTCTGACCCCCAGCTGTGGTCGCTGACCCTGGGCACCAACCCTGGGCTCCAGTGGTTGCCAGCCCCGGGTGCAGACTCCCAGCCCTGGGTGCTGGCCCTGGGTTCAGATCCCCGGCCTTGGGCTCCGGCAGTTTGCTGGCTCTGGATGCTGACCCCTAGCCCTGGCCACGTAGCAGCAGATGTGGACCCCAAGTGCCAACCCCAGCAGTGGCTGGTGGTCTGAGGGGCCAATTCCGGCCCCGCACTCTTACTCCGAGCCCTGGTTGCTGATCCCAGATGCTGCTCCTGGATGTCAACCCTGGGCTCTTGCAGGTGCTGGCCACAGGTGCCAATCCCCAGCCTTGATCACAAGGCAGCGGGCACTAACCCCAGACTGTGCTGGCCCTAGATGCTGATGCCAACCCTTTGCCCCAGTTGTGTGGCAGTGGGCATGGACCCTAAGTGCTGACCCTGGGTGCCGACCCCTGTGCCCCCGGTCTCACAGCAGCAGGTGCTGGCTCTGAGTGCTGACCCCCCGATCCTCAACCCTGGCCGCACAGCAGCGGATGCCAGCCCAACCCCAGGTGCCGACCCTCAGCCCCATCCACGCAGTGGCGGGCCCCCCTCCACATCCATCGCCTCTCACGTCTGTAGCCTCCCCCCAGCCCCACATCCATCCTCCCTGCCCCCCTTAATTTGCCAGGACTTGCTGTGAAAAGTGATATTAACAAACACAGAAATATTACTTTTCACAGCATTATATTTATTACTGAGTCTGCAAAAGAGCCATACATAAATTACAGTGAGTTGGACATGTATACGTGCATATTTATTTGTTTTTCCTAAAGTTATTAAGTGTTTTAGGAAAACGTGTGAGTACGGCCACCAGCAAGAGTTGGTGGCTACATTGTGAGGCCACTAAAAAATGAGTTGGGAACCGCTGTGAAAAAAACCCTTTTAGTATCAACCAGAGCCCCCGGTGGTCATTTCTGAGGGTAAACCAGAATAACATGATCGTGCCTCTGATTTATGGGAGCACCCAAGTGCTGCCAACAGGCTGGGAACCGGATGGCTGGAGTGGTCCAGAGAGGAGAACACGGGTTGGGCGGGTTAGAGTCGTGGGGAGGCAGATGGCTGGTCCGGGCGGCAGGAACCGGGTCACTCACTCACCGGCAGCGCCTGCAGGGCGCAAACCTCTTCGCAAGCCTCCTGGATGCCACTGCTCGGCCGCTCTGTGGCCGCGGCCGCCGCCTGCCCCGGCCCCTGGGCCCGCCTGTCCCGGAGGAGGCGGAGGCTGCTGCGCAGGACGGACTCCAGGCGGCCCCAGTGCCCGGCGTTGCCCGCTGCCATTGCTTCGCCCACCGGCTGCGGCCGAGCGAGCCCCCGCGGCGCTGCTCGCTCTCGGCAGGTGGTGCCAGGCCCTGGAGATCCCGGCCTCCAGCTCGCTGGGTGACTGTCCGGCCGGCAGGGAGGGGGCGTGGAGAGGGGAGCGCCACCGGGTCACCGAAAACCCCCGCCTCGCCCCGGCCGCCTCCCAGCTGCGGTGCCGCGCTGCTTCGCACGGCGCCCCAGGCAGAGGCCACCCGCTGCCAGGGGCCCCACGCGCCCCTGCCGTTCAGGGCAGGAGGAAACCTGGGGCCTGCCGCGGTAGCACGGCAGCCAGCCCCGGGCTTAGCCTAGCCGCTGCAGCGTGTCTGATTCCGTCCCTGGCGGCAGCCCACGGAACGATAATTGGAGCCCAGCCGCAGCTCAGCTGCGCGCATCCTTGGCGCAACGGGGAAAGCTGCTCCGCTGTTAACATGGGCCTAAGAACTGGAGCAGCTGGATAAGGCAGCCCTACAGCAGGAAAGGCTGGAACTGAGCTCAGGGCTTCTTTAGAAACAACCTCAAACCTGCTCCCCAGGACTAGAAAGGGCTTTTACCTATGCTCTGTACGAGGAGAGGGACATTTAGATTTTAACCACAGTACCTAAAGCCATAACAGACTCTCACTTTCACTGTTCACCTCTGATGTAATAGTGAGGCACAGCTGTACACATGACAAAAATCCCCATCATAAACAACAGTTTTCTCCACTATCATAGTTATCCATGACTGAAGAGCAGCTGTGTTCTCCTCAGCACTTTATACAACCAGCAGTTCTACGACACACACACACTCTCTCGGTGCTGAATGGTGGAGTAGAGTGTGTGTGCCGCATGCCATGCGCCCACCCTCTTACAAATTTAATACTGAGAAGGCAGGCAGTTGGCCTGATTGGAGGCTCACTAGACTGTAAATTGTTTTTAACCAAATAAATAGTAATTCTAAACAGCAGCTTTCAGAATTGTAGGTGTAAAATTTCCAATAGCACAAGAAAAACAGTCATAATACTGAGTTTTGAATAGTGTTTTGGCTCAGTTTAATGTTGACCTTTCTACTTGTGTTCTTCATATATTGCAACTTTCTTGTAAAGAATGGATAACAGCAATGGGTTCATTAAGCTAGCTCTGGAATTTCTTGAAGTAGTCCAAGATTAGTTTTGCATTTGCTGTATTCCAGTCTTGTCCTTTCAAGAGTCCCTCACACAGAGCTACATATTTCATTAACATCTTTTCTCCCACGTCTCGGAAATCCAGCACTGCACTATGTAAGCTGCAATACAGTTCAGTATTAGATTCAGAATTTATTTCATGGGTTCCAGGCTTTTCTTCTCCACTGTGCTTCAGTCCCCAGTAACACATTTCTCCAATATACATCATGGCCAGAACATGGGTATCACTAAATATACCTGCAAAAACAGTTTAGAATTCAAGATACCAGGTGACATGACACACCTATTTCCTCCCCTCCTTATTCTGTTTAACAAATTAATAATCATTAACTTAGTGCTTTTCAACAGATCAAGAATTTTACAAAAGGCAGTAAATATAATTATCCTCATTTTACAGAAGAATATAAGAAAGCACAGAGAAGTGAAGTAATTTGCGCAAGGTCACCCAGTAGACCAGTGGCAAAGCCGCAAAAAAGACTCCAAGTCTAAGTCCTAATTCATTACTTTGTCCACTCTGTCTTCCAGTAGAAGAGGGGGTTTTAATACTGACTTTGCTATGTACAATTTTCGGACAAATAATCAGTGTTTATTGCAATGGTTTATAAAAATACAGAATGTCACTACAGAGGCAAAGGATTTTTAAAAATACAGTAGGTAAACAAACTTTTCTGCACTTCCTCAGCAGCACCGTGTTTAAAAAGCAGCTCCCCAGTAGTATTAGTAGCCTTGGTATTTGGACAGTGCCATACTGTAGATATCCATGGCGTTTTATGAAGAAAAAACATTACTAAAGAAGCGAAGAGACAATTGACTATAAGTCCTATTAACTCTTCTTACTTTCTAAAAAGTGAATTGTATACTTATGACAAGGCTAGATTGAAAGCCCCGGTGATTGTCTTAATCCCGACTCCAAAACACTTCCTATTTGAATTTGTTTAATTCATTTAACCAGTGGGTGCTTCAATTTTCATAATTTATATAAATGTACAGTGCCACCTCAAAAGAATTTGTTGAATAGTGATTCTGTATTTTTTAAACATTTGACTAAAATGTTATATACAGATGGTGCTTTTTTAAGTGTGTGGGGGGTGAAGCTAAACACAGTTTTTTTTTAAAAACAGGAGTACTTGTGGCACCTTAGAGGCTAACACATTTATTTGAGCATAAGATTTCGTGGGCTACAGCCCACTTCCTCGGATGCATGCAGTGGAAAATATAGTAGGAAGATATATATGAGTGTGTGTGTATTTTTTATATATATATACACACACACACACACACAACACATGAAACAACGGGTGTTACCATACACACACTAACGAGAGTGATCAGTTAAGGTGAACAATTACCAGCAGTACAGAATTTTTTTTTTTATAGTTGATATATAACTTCCTACTGTATTTTCCACTGCATGCATCCGATGAAGTGGGTTTTAGCCCACGAAAGCTTATGCTCAAATAAATTTGTTCATCTCTAAGGTGCCACAAGTACTCCTGTTCTTTTTGCGGATACAGACTAACACAACTCCTACTCTGAAATCACTTTTTTTAAAGTACTTTAAGATCCTCAGATGAAAAGCATTAATAGCAATAGTGATATATATAGCCGTAGAACAGGTACAGCATAGGCAGTGACAGTAAAAATGTCGCAACTCTACCTAATGTGACTCAACCCAGTTCTGGAAGTACGATCTCTAGCACTGTGAACACAGTTAATCGACTATGTCCATTTAATCCTAGGCATGACTGCAGAGACTGTCAGCAAGGTACCACTTAGTACCAGTTATGGTGGGTTTTTGTGCTGCTGACACTTGCCTACTGAGAACTGGACAGATCATAAAACATACTGGCACCAAACTGTCTTCAGATGCTAATAACTTTCGGGCACTGATGATCTGGACCAGAATTTGAACCAATGACCTAGATGTCAAAGGCTTTGTACCCCATAACTAGATCATTCAGCTGTCCATTTTCCTGAGATGAATTTATAGTTTAGCTAATTGTCTTATTCTCTCTTCCCTTCCCACCCCACCTCCCCCATCCACAATTCAGAATAGGAAAAGAGGACAATTTGTTGGGTCCACTAGTCTTGCCTGTTTCTATGATCGTTTGTTCTTAAAAGGGGACAAAATTTGAATGTGAGTATGTTCAAATTATGTGGTAGAGGATCTTATAAAGGACAGGGAACACGAGAAGAACAATTTACCTTCACTGAGCAGTCTAGCTGTGTCTGTATCCTGAAATGAGACATCATTTAGCCAAGGAGAGTATCTAAACCTTAGCATCTTCAGTAAGTAATGGATTCCATCATTAAGACACTGAATATAAATTACACAGAAAATACAGAAGTGTTAGAACAGCATCCAACAAATTAGATCAACTGCAATGTAATCAATTCTAGTCAGAATTATTTTAAATTAAGTATTTCCCAAAAACTGTGAAGGAAAAACAATAAGATGAATATAATTTAAAGGCAAAAGTAATTTTTTAATTTACGGAGAGTCACAAAACCATGAAATTAACTTTTTTCATCTTCCTGTGTTCACATATGCAACATAAACCATATTAGATTGATATATTTATGATTTTAGGTATGTATTTTAAAATTGCTATTTTAGGGAGATTAAATTAATTTGAGCTGAAATTTTAAATATAATGTACTAACTGGTAACATAACAGAAGTATTTTCAGGTAACTTTTCAAATGGCTGCTGAACAGAAAATAATTTATTTAAAACTTTTGAAGTAGACAGTGTCAAAAGGGTAAAATTTTCGAAAGTGCTTAAGTGATTTAGGAGCCTAAATCCTATTTTCAAGTGCAATATATGCATTTGTCCTTAAATCTAAAAAAAAAATCGATAGGATTTAGTATCCTAAGGGTCCATCTACATGGAAAAGTTATATCATTATAAATTAAAGTTTAAATTTCAACAATACAGTTATTACATTTAAGAGCGCCTTTTTTAAATTTAAAAAAAAGAAAAAGAAAACCCTTTGGAAGTGATTCAAGAAAACTGAAAAAATATCCACAAGGGGGTTTATATCAGTATAACTATAGCAGCATAACTGGTTAAATTTTCCCATGTAGACAAGTCCTAAGTCACTTAGGTGTTTCTGAAAATTTTACTCCAAGCTTCCAACTGTGATCCAAACTGAGCCAGTCCAATGACAGAAGAGAAAACTGTGAATAGATTTAAACATCTAATATATTTCGTGGCTGTTGTGATTTTGTCAACAACTCCAATCTATCTCAAAGCAAACAGCTTGTCTGAGGATCACAGTTATCTCCTGATCACCAGCTTGTTAGAATTACAACAAATTTTAAAATGTCTGCTTGTGAAGAAAAGGGGCTTTACCTTTTTAAACAAGTCAGTGTTTTCTGTTAGCCAGCATCCTCTCTCTTTTACAGTGTGACAATACATGTAGAGTAGAGCTCCTCGTCTCCAGGACAGACATTCTAACAATTCTGTACCTAGAACACCAATTAGCTGAAATAAAATTCAAAAGCTGAACCAAAACTGTTGTTTTAGCCCCAGGAAGTCAAAGAAATACATGCGAACTGCAAAGGGCACAGAGTTTATTGTTTTTAGGTTAGGCAGCCAAAAAGGTCTCTTGAAACTAAGTGAGTTCTGGACTGAACTACAACTAGCAAGAACCACCACTGTGAGAGTCTAGTGAGCTGTTCTAAAAACCGTCTATGGACCATCATTCAAGAATCAGTGCTTATACACAAAAAGAACAGGACTACTTGTAGCACCTTAGAGACTAGTATCTGTACGAGTTTTTTTCATGAAGTTGATGGATTTCCACTCCATAGGGCTAAATGCAGTGCCTTGCATAATAGACAGATAAGAATCAGAACCTTTTTGAAGAGATCTCAGAATATTTTGTGGTTTACCCATCAAAATTAAAAATAAATGTCATTCTCTATTAAAACCCCCAACCACTTGAAATAAGGTCATTTGCCATAATTCAGTACTCACATCTTGATGCACGTTGCTTTCTTTAACTAGAACCTCTGGATCTGAAAGAATACTGATAAGTTCTTTAACTCTCTGTGAGGAAGAATCTTCTGGAAAATCTTCATCTGCAAGTTGGTTCTCCTCAAAATATGTGATGTCTAAGACTGTCTATAAAGAGGGAAGACACATAAGGCATAAAAACATACAATAAAACAAAACATTGAACAAATTCATTAAACATTATATATAGTAAAATATGAGCTTGTTAATGTTATGATTTTAAAGTTAATTATTTTGTAACAACATTTAATTTAGGCCATGTCTACATCTAAAATTTTGCAGCGCTGGTTGTTACAGCTGTATTAGTACAGCTGTATAGGGCCAGCGCTGCAGAGTGGCCACACTTACAGCAACCAGCGCTGCAAGTGGTGTTAGATGTGGCCACACTGCAGCGCTGTTGGCGGCTTCAAGGGGGGTTCGGGGAACGAGAGAGCAAACCGGGAAAGGAGACCAGCTTCGCCGCGGTTTGCTCTCGCGTTCCCCGAACCACCCAGCAAACCTCAGGGAAGGAGACCTGCTTGCTCGGGGTTCGGGGAACGAGAGAGCAAACCGGGAAAGGAGACCAGCTTCGCCGCGGTTTGCTCTCGCGTTCCCGGAACCACCCAGCAAACCTCAGGGAAGGAGACCTGCTTGCTCGGGGTTCGGGGAACGCGAGAGCAAGCCGGGGAAGGAGACCAGCTTGATTACCAGAGGCTTCCTCAGGTATGCTGGGATACCTGCTTATTCCACGGAGGTCAAGAAAAGCGCTGGTAAGTGTCTATACTTGATTACCAGCGCTGGATAACCAGCGCTGGATCCTCTACACCCGAGACAAAACGGGAGTACGGCTAGCGCTGCAAACAGGGAGTTGCAGCGCTGGTGGTGCCCTGCAGATGTGTACACCTCCTAAGTTGCAGCGCTGTAACTTCCTCACCAGCGCTGCAACTTTCTGATGTAGACAAGCCCTTAGAAAAACTCACTCCAGAGTTCATAAATCACAAAGTTAAAATTCTTACAATAATTTCAGTCTACATAATAGACACAGGAGTCAATGTTGTCCTCATCTAACATTGGTGCAACTCCCAATAATTCTGGCTTGTCTCTGATCCAAAGCATAAGGTGACCTGAATTTTCAGAAAATGCTTGCAACTACCACAAAATACACTACAGGTATCTAAGAACATTGAGGAATCTTTTCATGCTATGCCACCTTTTCTTTAATTTTAATTATAAATCTGTTTCTTAAAGCATATCTCATTTAAATACCATACCTGTGTATAAAGCTGCAGAAGATTTGAAGGATTTACAGTTTCTTTATCTTCTTTACAAAGATCTTTCAGCTTCTCCAGAGAAATAGCACCCTTTACTAAAAAAGCATCTGTAAGAGGGTGGGGGAAAAAGACCTTAGAAAGACAGAAAAACGTCTGGCAATAACCTACAATCAGCCTCAGTGTCTTTCAGGAGCCTGGCTTGCCTGACTTTATCATTACACGTTTGCATCCATCATGACAATATCTGCAGTGACAGAAACACTGGCTCAGTACAGGGAAAACCTACCCTCTAAAACGTTTAGTTTTAGTTCCCTCAAACAGCTGAGTAGTAAAATCCTGAAACAAGCCAGAGACGCGTTTTCTTGAGAGCCGACTGCTTTTGTACCAAAGTTTGAACCCCCAATTTTTTACGTTCACAGTCTGATGCTTTACGGAAAGGCTACACACTAGAATTCTGCTTTTACTGGAAAGAGTCTCTGGCCTAGATGGGCCCGTGCCACAGTGACAGCAGGCGGAGGCCCGGAGAGGAACCCGGTACAGCGCTCTCGCTAGGCTGCCCCACGGACGGAGCTGCCGTCTCTGCAGGGCTCGGCTGTACATGGGACCGGAGGCCGAGCGCCGTCACATCAGCTGCCCCCGCTCACCATCGCCGCCCGCTCCTCTCAGCCGTTCCAGCCTCCGCCCCAGCCCCGCCAGCCGCTGTCGCAGCGCAACCACCTCCGCACCAGCCATTACAGCTACCGCGACAACCGCCTCCAGGATCACGTGACACGACCCGCCTTCTCACCTGACCTCATCGCCGACCCCGCCGCCAAAATCACGTGACACGGGGGGAGGGCCCAGCGGGTGAACACGCATGCGCTGTCATGGGGTGAGGCGACCAGCCAACTAAGCGCTCGGGGGAACAGTCTCTGCGCATGTGCCACAGGGAGAGCGTATGTCACGACGTCACTTTCAGTCTTTTCCCCTTTGCGAGACTCTTTGGCCGCTCTCTGAGCAGGGTGGCGTCCCCTGCGTGAACGGGGTTTAACCCCTTGTTCTCTGCCCTGCCGCTACTTTCTTACCCACGGCAGGACTGGTCGTTCTTGTTCCTTAGTCCCCCCCCCTCCCCCAGCAGCTGGGGTGGCGTCAGGTCGTTGCTAGGTGCGTCCTGCGTTCACCCCCAAAAGGGGCTGGCCCTGGGAGGTAGGGTTTAGGCTTGGGCCAGGGCTGGGGCGGGTGTGAGTGGCAGAGTCAGACCCAGCTTGGTAGAATCGTCTCGTTTCTCTGGGGTCAAAGGCAAAATGTTTCATAGTAAAACACATGAGTCCAAAGGGGGCAGCTCATGTCTCGGAGGTGGCACAGCAGCTGGGTCACGTTTGGAAAGTTTTTATTCACTAGAGGAGATAGAATGTAAACAAACAAAAATCCTACAGAGAGGAACAGGGATGCTGAGGAGGTGGGTGAATATCTTCCACTGACTCCTATAATCCACACTTAACTGCTGCTCTCCTCCCCACTGTGCGGCTTCAATGCCTTTGAGGAGCATCTCCACTAGAATCAGTTAATTGTTTATAAATCAGGATGCAGTCCAGACCTGATGTAAAATAGTTCTTGGCATTAAAATAATCGTAAGCAACGTTGACTTAACCTGAAGGCAGAATGACTAAAAGGCAGAATATTTCAGATTTTAAACTGAGCATTGCCCCAATTCCAACTGCTTCACTGCTGATTCCGAGGGATAAAATTTTAATATTGGGGCCCACTTGATAAAACTGAAAATTAGATAAAAATAAATCTACATCTATACTTGTTTAGGATACAGGCTGTTGCTTTTCCATATCTTGGTTCCTATCCAACCTGAATTACTACCTGCAGGTGATGACTCTCAGAAGCTTTGCAGAGGCTGTCCCCAACAACAAGCTGCTAGCACACCTTAGATTGTTACCATCATGTTTCATTGGTATAACTGTATTTCTAAAAAACCCCAGCAAGAACGAGGAGTCCTTGTGTCACCTTAGACACTAACAAGTTTATTTGGGCACAAGCTTTCATGGGCTAAAACACACCTCATCAGATGCGTAGAGTGAAAAATACAGTAAGCAGTATATATATTACAGCACATGAAAAGATGAGAGTTGCTGTACCAAGGAGGGGGCAGTGCTAAAGAGCCAATTCAGTCAAAGTGGAAGTGGCCTATTCTCAACAGTTGACAAGAAGGGGTGAATATCAACAGTGGGGAAGTATCAGAGGGTAGCCGTGTTAGTCTGGATCTGTAAAAGCAGCAAAGAATCCTGTGGCACCTTATAGACTAACAGACGTTTTGGAGCATGAGCTTTCGTGGGTGAATACCCACTTCCTCAGATGCATGTAATGGAAATATCCATATTCCATTACATGCATCTGAGGAAGTGGGTATTCACCCACGAAAGCTCATGCTCCAAAACGTCTGTTAGTCTATAAGGTGCCACAGGATTCTTTGCTGCTTTAACAGTGGGGAAATTACTTTTTGTAGTGACCCAGCCACTCCCAGTCTTTATTCAGGCCTAATTTGATGGTGTTTGCAAATTAATTCCAGTTCTGCAGTTTCTCATTGAAGTCTGTTTTTGATTTTTTTTTTTGTTGTGCCTTTAACTATAAGATAAGTATCCTAACATAAATTGATTTAGTACACGGAGATAAGGGACCATAGCATTCTATCCTTTCCTTCTAAATTGTATTAGCAAGATCAGTTTCCAGATGAAGTTGGAGACTTTGGTCCTCTGGAAGGAGAATACCAGCTCTAAAAAGGGAGTCCTAGAAGGTACCCTGAAAATATCAAAACTCACAGTCCCTCATTACAAGGGATGCCCCTTATTTTTTATCTATGTACAGAAAGATTGGGAGTTGCTGAATGCTGCAAAAAGCATCAAGAAATACCCCCAGCAAATGTGAGTGTTGCTTATTAATTATTATTAAGAATAGTAATATTGGAGGAGGGGTGAGGTGGGGGTGCTAAGAAAACAGTCCCTTATTTTTTAAATACAATGTTGGCAACCCTTGCTGGGGTGGAGGTAGACTGAACTAGAGTAAGAAAATGCAGACCCTATTTCATTTGCTTGTTCAGCTGATTTACAACTCCCTACTCTGAAGCAGCATCTGTATCCTACAGGAGTTACCTAGCCCAGAAGGCAATGGATATCCTCTTACTGAGTTTTCTGTAAATCGTTGCTACTTTAGAATGAAATTTGCAAGAATCAGCTTTTGGAAGCAGAGTTTTCCCTTTGGAGTATAGCAAAGCTTCTAGGAAGGCAGGACTGTCACTACGCAGAATGTTCAGGGAGAAAATGTCACTTTTTATATCTGAAGTGGATTATCTTTTAAATAATTTTTTTTTAAATTTGGGGTTTAGAATTTGCATGAACAAGATAATGCACAGATTTATCTTTTATGTCTAATATGGGATGAGCTGAGTGTTCTGTCTTTTTTATTTAAAGTCACGTTTCAAGGAACAATTGAACTAAAACCATCATCTTACCTTGGCATCAGAAAGGTCTACTTTCTAGAGTCTACTAATATGTTTATTTTATCAACCAATCAGTACTCCATTAGGATATTTTTTTTAAAAAGCAGAAATGTGATTTATTCTTATCTTACAATCAGAAAACAGGCACTCCTCTCACAGACATCTGAGAAACCAGACACTCCGCTCCCAGACACCTTTTTCTTTTTTTTACTGTTAATCATGTACAGTATCTGCTTTGCTTACAAATTCTCAAGTAGAGCAAGGATTGGTTTTAAATTCAAAACAAAACAAAAAAGCAAAATCTACAAGAAAACCCCTGTTAAGCCACTTTTGGAGGCCTGGGTACTTTGAAGTAACCTTCAATATTTTAGTTGTGTATGTATTGACATTTATCTCTTTTATGTTAAGGAAGAACATTGGTCTGTTTTATAAATAGGTTTTTAAATTATTTCCTCCCCAAAGTAAGGCCTGGTTATTCCATCTATAAACCACATCCAGAATACTAGTGGAGGTCAGCATTTAAGAAACATGTATATTAATACCAGAATTTTCATGACATCATAGCCATACGTGAGACCAGAGAATATTGTCTTTGGAATGAAATATAATAGTTTGTGTCTTGTACCTTTAAGGCACCCCTCCATTATTCTGCTGAGGGAGCTCTTCAGGACCCCTTTCTGAGAATGGGTAGTCAGATTTGGAAAGGGGAGAGGAGAACACCTGTTTAGGTGGTAAGAGATCTGCTCCCATTTCTGGTTTAGATCTTGGTTGTTTGTGCCCACATTGGTTGATTTTAACCCCAAACTGTGACTGTATTGTCTCAGTATCTTCCTCACTGATCAGTGAACGCTATCAACTCTTAGTGAATGAGATTACATCCAACGTTCCAGTGCTTCATTTGTGCCAGGGTTAAGCCCTGGCACCTTTAGGCTTGGCACTTCTAGCCCCAGGGCTGCCCAGAGGGGGGCGCAAGTGGGGCAATTTGCCCCAGGCCCCAGACCCTGCGGGGGCCCCCACGAGAATATAGTATTCTATAGTATTGCAAGTTTTTTTTATGGAAGGGCCCCCCAAAATTGCTTTCCCCGAGGCCCCCAGAATCCTCTAGGCAGCCTTGTCTAGCCCCAGCACCTCTGGGTTTGCTGCATCTGTTTTAAATATAAAAAAAAATTGCTTGAGCACCAGCACCTCTTTCATTAGAAAGTAAACACAGCATCTAGCCTTTCAGAATGCATATGGTAGTAATAAACATAGTTATTACCCACAGCCATCATTTGTTTTGCCTTGTCTGACAAAGAGAACTGTACCTTTGCTTAGCCTGCAAGCCTGATTTTTGAGCACCTTGTGAGCCTCTCAAACATTCTGGCCTGTTTGTGTTGTGCCTTCTCTGAAAACTTGACACATGCTCACACAGCCATGTGTATTGCGACTTTATATAAACCCTTACTTACTATGTCACAATGAAACCTGGCCTAAATGACCACTCAAGGGACTAACAATAATCAGCTTTGATGGAAAGGGTCATCTGGTAAAGATGAGACAAAATTGTATTTGCTATTCTGCACATGGGGCGAAATGGATTTGTGCCCATTTTTATTATATAAATAGAGAGCTTGAAAGGTTTTCATTTAATTGTAGTGGGGTAGTTCTGTTGGTTTTTTCATATTAAAAGTTCAAGTCTTGTCTACCCTGTTTTCCTGAAGGCCTGTATGGATAACTGGGAAACTAGTAGGCTTATGACATAATAAATATAAAGCAAGTGATTTCTGGTTAATTGACAAGGGAAGTGATTTTAATCAAATTGCTAAAATTTTTGATTTGTTTGATTTTGCTTAGTCCTATTTAATTCGAATTGTCTACAAACATTTGGAAGAAAATATGTTGGTTAAAGACCTACCACAACTGCTTAATAATTTCAAGGCTTGGAAAGCTCACAGTCCAAACACTGTGAGTACTCCAAGCAATCCTTTGATAAAACCAGAGAAACCTGACTTCCTGATATTTCTAAGGCTTTTTATTAAAGGTGGAAAAAAGAGCTCATTTAAGAGGGTTTCATAAAAAAGGAGATTGTTTAATAATAGTTGTGTCCTATGCAGGTATTACTGTTTGTGGAAATTAGATGACAGTTGTCTGGCCAGTATTTCCTGTTTACAAAACTGAGGATATAAATAGGGCAAGAACTGCACAGTGGCTTTATTTTCTCTCTCTCTCTCTTTTTAAGACTGGCTGTTTTTCTGAATAGGTGGAAGAAAACACATATACCAGCATGTAAGTACCTGCCATTGAGATTATAACAGGTCAGCTTTGTTTCGGCCATCAAAGAAGAGCCAAAAATATGGCATTGCCAGAATCGTATATTCCTGTCTCTCTTTACTTAGGGAGACTTTGGCCTAGTCTGTAAACTGAAAGGATTTCACCACCAAATCATGTACTAAAGAGTGGGCTTGTTTAGATTAGTTTTATACGCCAGAAGGGGACACTGGAAGTTGATTAGGAAAAGGAGGAACTGTCTATGCTCATAAAATTACTTCTCTCCGGTTTACTTTTTAATTGGGTTAGTTCCTTATTGACCTGTTTGGCTTTTTGCTCTGTTGAATCAGAAAAATGGGAGTTAGGAAATATTTGGAATATGAGTGTGATGCTGGCAAACCAGGTGCCAGCTCAGGTCAGATCCCCAGACCAATTCACTTGTGTGTTAGTATAGATCAAAGAGTTAAATATATGTGTGTATTCAGATGTTTAAGCATCATTAAAACTAGTGTAATGTAACTTGTATTATTTTCACTTATCTGTTCCTGTTATAATGTAACAGCAAATATTTACATGATGTATACCAGGTTGACTAAATAACCCATCAAATAAATCTTGTGGAATGCTAATGAAAGACTTCAGGGCTTTAACAGAAAAGGCTAATTCCAAAGCAAATGGCCATTGTGGTGATGACCTGAGGTCAGAGACTCAAAGTGGATTCCTCTCTCATCCTCATCAAAGGAAAAGCCCATGTGGGTAGAGAGACTATCAGCTTGCTTTCTATGTGAAGATAGTATAAATATGGATTCCAAGACAGATCCTTTATGAAATGGTGGCCAGTACGTCCCTCAGCGTGTGGCGCTTCCAGCAGCTCCCATTGGCCTGGAGCAGCGAACCACGGCCACTGGGAGCAGCGATCGGCAGAACCTGCAGACACGGCAGGTAAACAAACCAGCCCGGCCCACCAGTGGCTTTCCCTGCACAAGCGGCAGAACAAGTTTGAGTACCACTGGTCTAGAGGATGAGCCCAGACAAAAGACTTTCACTTATCACTTAAAGTCCGATACTCTATGTTTCTATGAAACTTTTGGGTTTTGTGGCTTTTCTGTCTGTGTCTCTGTTAAATATAATAACAAATATGGATGTGATTGCAAAACACTGTCTATGTTGTCTCTATATATCTGGTAGAGATTTAAAAACAATTCATAAACTTTACAAATTACTGTAATGGGTCCATAAAAATAGTACCTGGCCTTTACCCAAAGAAGAACATTAAGGCCTAGACTTTCAGAATTGTGAATAAGCAGTTCTATGCTCACAAATGCATGCGTATAATCATCACTCATAATTATTGTGATTGCACACACAAACCTGATAATTTAGTGCACAACTGTAAACATGCTTTTTTGCATATGCAGTTATGAAACTTGGGCTAATCTAATTGAGTCACATAGGCCATCAATATAATTGTCAATGAATTATGAGATGCAACAACCACAAAAAAGGATAAATTTTTATTTTAAGGGAAACTGTATGACAACTGCACTTAGCTGTTACATATTGTAGGTAAAAAACAAAGAAACAAGTCTGTGTCAGTGGGTCAAAGAGTCCATGTTTCTGGTACACTGGGGATCATTCAGGATTTCCACAATCCATCCCTTCTATGAGAACTGCATGTTGGAGGGCTCTTACCTACTATCAAGATAGTTGAGAGTGCCCTTTTGAGTGTTTCTAAGCTGTAAATGAATGAGACTATAATGACAGATTTCAGAGTAGAAGCCGTGTTAGTCTGTATCCGCAAAAAGAACAGGAGTACCTGTGGCACCTTAGAGACTAACAAATTTATTTCAGCATAAGCTTTCGTAGGCTACAGCTCACTTCTTTGGATGCATAGAATGGAACACACAGACAGAAGATATTTATACATACAGAGAACATGAAAAGGTGGAAGTACACATACCAACTTCCACCTTTTCATGTTCTCTGTAGGTATAAATAGCTTCTGTCTATGTGGGCTGGTCCACACTACAGGGGGGGGGGAATCGATCTTAGATACGCAACTGAAGTCGAATATCTAAGATCGGATTACTCACCCGTCCACACCGCACGGGATCGATGTTCGCGGTTCTCCCTGTCGATTCCGGAACTCCATTGGGGTTGATGGAGTTCCGGAATCGATATAAGCGCGATAGATGAGACGCGATGTATCGATCCCCGAGCAATCGATTTTAACCCGCCGATACGGCGAGTAGTCTGGACATAGCCTAAGTTCCATTCTGTGCATCCGAAGAAGTGAGCTATAGCCTACGAAAGTTTATGCTGAAATAAATTTGTTAGTCTCTAAGGTGCCACAAGTACTCCTGTTTTTTTTTTGAAGACTATAATGATTCATCAGACAAACAGTTCATGCCACAGGATAATTCTTCAACCATGGTGCATAATGGCTGAGGTGTCAGTCCCTGACTATGCCTGGCATTTGGAAGTCAAGCTTTCAGTTACAGCATGTGATAAAAGAAAGAGAGAGAAGGGAAGATTTAAGAATGCTAATCTTACTTTGTGACTGAAGAATCTCTGAGTCCTGTGGAGTAAAAGTAGTGAATAACTTGCAAGCTATATGTAATTCTGAAAGCATTTCCCCCAGATGATTTGTGGCGTAAACACAATACAGCTGTTAAGCTCTGTATTTGACTCACTGATTGGACACTTTCAAAACAATGACCTAGAACTATGCACCATTGTGACAGGAAAGCTGGCTGGCAGCATACTGTTGGAATTTTCAATTATAAGGGAATCTGAGAGGCCCTCTGCATCTTAGGTGAGAATGGTCAAGTCAGACTTGTCAATTATTGCAAGTTGAATGTAAGGACTATCAGAGGTGCTTATATTAAACTTGGTACAGAAGAATCAATTTATTCTCTAAATGGAGCCCAACGGCTTTCAATCGTTGTCCTAAAATGGATACAGTCAGACTACAAGGGAGAAAGATAAACTGAACTATTCTTGTCTGCCCTTGGGGTTTTGAGAGTTCAGCAAATTGCTACAGAGTGTCACCAATGCATCTAGCACATTCCAGCATTTAACAGAGAAATGCCTGGAGACGTGCATTTCAGTGAAATACTCTTATACCAGGCTACTGGCTTATCTCTTCCAAAACTTTATAGAAATACAACAGCAGACTATTGAAGGTCTTAAATAAACTGAAAGTGTATAGCTTGAAACTGTCTCCAGAAGAATCAGATCTATGCCTGTTTATGGGTCTTGATGGGATATAGTTACTGGATAGATAAGATCAGTGCCATGAAAGAATAGCCATCTGCTATAAATGTACAGAACTGAAATGCTGCTTAGGTTTCACAGGCTGCCATCACCATTTTAGTGAGGGTATATCAAAGATAACCTGACCATTAAACCAGTAGACAGAGGGCTATCTTTCACCAGAAATGGAGGGAAAGAACTACAAGAGGCCTCAAGAGGTAGCCCCAAGTGCCTGTAACAGGCCTCTTAAAAAGAGATGGACAAAGGAATAGCTGGAAGGTTTTGAAGGCCTAACAGAAATTAACCACAAGACCTGTCTTGGTACCTGCTAATCCAAAACTGCCATATATCCTCTACTGGAATACTTGCAGGATGGGAAGTAGCTCTCTATCAAGAGAGAGATGGACAACTATGAGTTATGGCATAGGTGAGCAAGGGATTAATGAAAAGTGAAAACATTATCTTGATTATTAGCTAGAATCATTCTCTTTAAAATGGGCTGTTGTGGGAAATTTCACAATTATTTATATAGTAGTCAATTTAGTATCGTCACTGGCAATAACCCTTCAATATATATGCTTACCACTGCAAAATGAGATAAGGCAGCTGGCCAATAATGTCCTGTCCTATCAATTTATATTTTTCAGATCAAGTGTAGAGCAGGGAACATTAACTGAGTTATCAATGGTATTTCAAGGCAACCTTGAGAGTCCTTAGCTGAGGACTATCATCATTAGCCAAAAGAACAGAGGACGGATTAATTTAGGCAGTGTTTCCACAGTGGAATTAAAAATTGTCACATTTTCAAAGGGTGTTATAAGCACTCTGTCAACATCTTGCTATGGGATTTTTGCCATTTGAGAAAGTTACAATGTCTGCTGCTTTCCTAGTTGTCTCAGTTGTAATGAGTCCTTCAGCTATGCCCAATGGTATTGTTTTTTGGTCACGGTCTGTTCCAGGCATGACTCCTAAACACTTTTATCAAGGTCACAGGGAAGACTCATCTGTAAACAGTCATTCAGCTTCCAAAAACAGAAAGATTGCCTATTGCAAAGTAAGGCAATTCTGAGAGAGTGGACCAGACTAGAGATAATAGGCAGAATACTTTATGGATAGTACACAGTTCAGGCTACAATGCACTACCAATTAATTCTGCCAGTGATTTGCATATCAAATATATTCAGTTTACAAGTAAAAAGATGGTATTTCTGGCTGCCGGCTTTGCAAACTAAGATATGGTAGTCAAGCTAGTTTCCTTCCTTCTCACACTCATTTTTCATTAATCTTCTGCAGTCTAGATCATGCATTGAACATTACTTGTGCAGCCTCATTTTCTTCAGTGGATTTACAGAGGTATAGTGGACTTGTAAACAATTCTATTGTCATTGAACAAGAAGGAATATAATCTAACTCAGTCTTTTGTAGCTGTGTTGAAACAAACAGTAAATAATTTTAGTCACCAAAGTAAGTAGTGTGACTTTGAATAGAGTACATACAAGGAGCAGACCTGTTGAGCAAGAAGTTGCTATTTTAATTTTTCAGAGTAGAACTTGAATAATTATCACTACAATTACATTATTGCATTTGAAATAAAACTGACATAGGGAGATTTAGGTTGGACATTAGGAAAAAGTTCCTAACTGTCAGGGTAGTTAAACACTGGAATAAATTGCCTAGGGAAGTTGTGGAATCTCCATCTCTGGAGATATTTAAGAGTAGGTTAGATAAATGTATATTAGGGATGGTCTAGACAGTATTTGGTCCTGCCATGAGGGCAGGGGACTGGACTCGATGACCTCTTGAGGTCCCTTCCAGTCCTAGAGTCTATGAGTCTATATCCACTGGGGTAAAATGTAACTATAAACACACAATGCCATTTATGAATGTTTGGATTATTGAACATTTTGTCCTAAAGTTTAATAGTCTTCAGATCAAAGTCTGAGGATGATTGGCATGATGTTATAGTTTTTGTGTACCTTCCAAAAGCCACATTTCTCATAAATGTCTTCAGATCATAATCCATGTGCAGACATCTGTAATTAGTGAGCAAGTCATGTAATAATTAACATATGACTATGGTTTGGATTTGGAAAGTGAAGAGAGAAAATACAGTACTCATAGACTCATAGACTTTAGGGTCAGAAGGGACCAATATGATCATCTAGTCTGACCTCCTGCACAAAGCAGGCCACAGAACCCTACCCATCCACTTCTATAACAAACCCCTAACCTATGTCCGAGTTACTGAATCAAATTGTGGTTTGAAGACCTCAAGCTGCAGAGAATCCACCAGCAAGTGACCCATGCCCCACGCTGCAGAGGAAGGTGAAAAACCTCCAAGGCCTCTGCCAATCTGCACTGGAGGAAAATTCCTTCCCGACCCCAAATATGGCGATCAGCTAAACCCTGAGCATGTGGGCAAGACTCACCAGCCAGCACTCAGGAAAGAATTCTCTGCAGTAACTCAGATCCCATCCCATCCAACATCCCATCACAGACCACTGGGCATACTTATCTGCTGATAATCAAAGATCAATTTCCAAAATTAAGCTATCCCGTAATACCATCCCTTCCATAAACTTATCAAGCTTAGTCTTAAAGCCAGATATTTCTTTTGCCCCCACTACTCCCCTTGGAAGGCTGTTCCAGAACTTCTCTCCTCTAATGGTTAGAAACCTTCGTCTAATTTCAAGTCTAAACTTCCTAGTGTTCAGTTTATACCCATTTGTTCTTGTGTCTACGTTGGTACTAAGCTTAAATAATTCCTCTCCCTCCCTAATATTAATCCCTCTGATATATTTATAAAGAGCAAGCCTATCCCCCCTCAGC
Source organism: Gopherus evgoodei (assembly GCF_007399415.2). NCBI lineage: Eukaryota > Metazoa > Chordata > Testudines > Testudinidae > Gopherus > Gopherus evgoodei. The sequence continues at coordinate 106,970,268 of NC_044327.1, forward strand.
CTTCTTTTGGCTAGGCTAAATAAACCAAGCTCTTTGAGTCTCCTTTCATAAGGCAGGTTTTCCATTCCTCGAATCATCCTAGTAGCCCATCTCTGAACCTGTTCCAGTTTGAATTCATCCTTCTTAAACATAGGAGACCAGAACTGCACACAGTATTCCAGATGAGGTCTCACCAGTGCCTTATATAACGGTACTAACACCTCCTTATCTTTGCTGGAAATATCTCGCCTGATGCATCCTAAAACCGCATTAGCTTTTTTAACGGCCATATCACATTGGCGGCTCATCCTGTGATCAACCAATACTCCAAGGTCCTTCTCCTCCTCTGTTGCTTCCAACTGATGTGTCCCCAATGTATATCTAAAATTCTTATTATTAATCCTAAGTGTATGACCTTGCACTTGTCACTATTAAATTTCATCCTATTACTATTACTCCAGTTTACAAGGTCATCCAGATCTTCCTGTATGATATCCCGGTCCTTCTCCATGTTAGCAATACCCCCCAGCTTTGTGTCATCTGCAAACTTTATTAGCACATTCCCGCTTTTTGTGCCAAGGTCAGTTATAAAAAGGTTAAATAAGATTGGTCCCAAAACTGATCCTTGAGGAACTCCACTAGTAACCTCCTTCCAGCCTGACAGTTCACCCTTCAGTACGACCCGTTGGAGTCTCCCCTTTAACCAGTTCCTTATCCACCTTTCAATTTTCATATTGATCCCCATCTTCTCCAATTTAACTAATAATTCCCCATGTGGAACTGTGTCAAATGCCTTACTGAAATTGAGGTAAATTAGATCTACTGCATTTCCTTTGTCTAAATAATCTGTCACCTTCTCAAAGAAGGAGATCAGGTTGGTTTGGCACGATCTACCTTTAGTAAAACCATATTGTAACTTGTCCCAATTACCATTGACCTCAATGTCCTTAACTACTTTGTCCTTCAAAATTTTTTCCAAGACCTTACATACTACAGATGTCAAACTAACAGGCCTATAGTTACTCAGATCACTTTTTTTCCCTTTCTTAAAGATAGGAATTATGTTAGCAATTCTCTAGTCGTACGGTACAACCCCTGAGTTTACCGATTCATTAAAAATTCTTGCTAATGGGCTTGCAATTTCATGCGCCAGTTCAATTAATATTCTTGGATGAAGATTATCTAGGCCCTCTGATTTTGTCCCATTAAGCTGTTCAAGTTTGGCTTCTACCAAGTACTAGAGTTAAAACACCACTTGAGTTAGTGAAGTGTTCATGTTAGCATCCTGGATAACATTTTAAAAAATGTTTATAGATTTCCTGTTGGGAAAATTACTGCCTTCTCCCCCTGCCCTGGTAGGAGGCAATGCCCACAGAATAATGCAATTAAGCATGTGAGGGTTTATTAATCAGAAATTAAACATGAATCTATGAAAGTCACATAAATCCAAATGTCAGGTCTCCAACAGGACAAGTTTGGCCCCAATGGGCTTCTTGCTAGCTAATAGGATTTGGGTCAGAGCCTATAGTGGAAAACATGGGAATGGATGCTCAGTGGTGTTGCTCTAGTTCAGGGATCTCAAACTCGAATCACCACGAGGACCACATGAGGACTAGTATATTGGCCCAAGGGCCGCATCACTAACACCTTTTCATATAAAGGTACAACAGCCCCGCCCCCGGCCCTATCCCCACTCCACCCCTTCCATGAGGCCCTACCCCCATTCCAATCCCTTCCCCAAAGTCCCCACCCCGCCTCGCCTCTTCTCTGCCTCCTCCCTGGATCATGCAGCTCCCCGCTTCTTCCCCCTCCCTCCTGGAAAGTGCTAAGCCCCGCCAAACAGCTGTTTGGTGGCGGGAAGTGCTTGGAGGTAGGCAGAGGAGTGGGAACATGGTGTGCTGGGAGGGAGCGGAGCTTGTCAGGTCGCAGGCCATGTGTTTGAGATGCCTGCTCTAGTTGTTGCCAATATAAACTCCTTTTCACAGAGCTCCTTTTTGTTGAATCCTTTTTTGTTTCATTAATGATGTGGCTGGTGCTGTTGATTCCTTGCAGTGTTTAACTGAGGCTTGCCAGAGGCACCTAGAGATCCCAAAACTGCAGGGAAACCTCAGTATTAAGAAGCCTCAGCAGGTTAAACAGGTTGTTGTCTTCACAGTTTTTTGGAGGCTGTGAGGGGCCCTGCTTTGATATTTTCAGGGTCCCTCAATAGTTGTTGACTGTAGGCAGCAGAGTCTGTTTTCAATTCATCTGTGTTATAAAGGGCACTAAAATATCACACTTCATTGTGTTCTGCATAGGAGTTTCTGTTTCACAGATGTTTCTGTTTTACCAGGTAATCCTATTAACTGGTTTGATACTGAAGAAAAGGTAGGGAATTGCACATAACTGTAAACTCTGAGTTGTCCTTAAGTATCTTCTTTAGGTTTCCAGAAAATTATGGTGCTACAATCGCTGAAACAGGTAGTGGCCACAGAGGAATCAGACGTTTACTAGAACTGAACCAAGGGACCCCTGAGTGGGCACACGCAGTTATTATTTATATTGTTATCACAATATATAGAGGCTCAACGTGGTTGGGGCTCATCGTACTGTACAACTGGCCCTGTCCCTGAAAGCTGACAGCTTAAAAATTCTCGCCAAAATTGCCAACAAGCAGCCCAGATCTGTGACTGGTTTCAGGGTATTGAAGTCTGTATTTGATGCTCTCCATTTCTGCATCCATGCAGCCACATGTCTTGGAAGCAGGTCACCTGGCCCAAGCACAGGGCTGTACAGGCTTACTGCCTTCCTCCTCCAAAGACAGAAAATATGAAACAGTGGATGCAGTGCCCTGGGAGATTAAGTGTATCTCTTGGAGCTCAGATTTCATAGAATTTTTTAGCAGAAGGCCCTGTGCTCATCCATGTGAACTGAATATTGAAGGTTTATATTCACATAACCCACATCAGTTGACCCTTTTAGGGTCCATTCATTTGTAGTATCTGTGGGCATAGGGGAGTCAGATTTGGTTTCTCATTTTGTTTTTTGAGCACCATTCATCCTGGCCGGTGATGATGTACATGTGGGTGTTGTTTGTTTGCATTGGTTGGGTTTTGCATGTTTTCTTTTGCCTTTTTTAACCATGTACACAAAATAAAAATAGTATGCAGGAAGCTGATTGCATGCATATTAAATCTGAATATAGAGAGAGATAGCAGGAAGAAAACACCACCAGTGTATCAACCTTTCTGGATTTTGAGGATGGCAAGATACTATATAATAAGCAATGTGGGGCAAACCATATTCTCATTTTTACCTATGCAACCTCCTCTGAAATTAGTGGAATGTCTGTTGTTCAGGTGGAATTGAAAAAAGCAGGAAATCATCATAGCATCTTGAGGGCGTTCCCTCTCTCCATTAAATGAATTTTAATGTCCAATACTGGACATAAACTATTGCTACCTACAAAATGATTACTGGGTTTGCCTAAACAGTCACAATAGTACCAGTTTGCTTGGTAAGGAACTTAGTGTATGAAATGCATGACTATTGCCTTGTAAAGAACTGGAGTTTAAAATGCAATTCTCTCTATTCCCTGCTGAGGCATGTTTGGAAGTACCCTACTTAGCTATTTGATGTGAATGTTATATTACAGAGTCTAGAAAAGCCTGTTTTTGTAGCCCTACCAGCCATGATCTGGCATGCAGTATTTTTCCTTTTAAGGGCATCTGTTTTAATAGTGTTGTTGGACAGGTTCGTTCAAGCCTTTCCTGGGGTATCTCTTACTATTCACATAGATCATGATCAGTTTGCATGGTAAAATATCATCTGTCTCTTCTCTATTTGGACAAAGGGACGATGCTTTCCTATCTTGTGGCATTCTGAAGGGTTTGGCGAAAACCCAAGAGTAAGAGATTCACAGCAGATTAAACTAGTTCTCTTACTTCCTGAATCAGAAGTAAGAGCAGTCTCAGTAGGTTCCAAACTACACACAACTATGGCACTGTTGCAGCTGGCCTATGTAGAAATCAGCTGATTAGGCTATTTGTTTCTTTAAGGAAATATTCCAAATGTTAAGAAATAATAAATTCCTTCTTATCCTTATTCCAAGATTAGTTGGAACAATCTGTCTTTGTTGAAGGTTGTTAACTTCCATCAACACAGCCTAGGCTAGTGAAATTTACCAAACAAATTAATTTTGCTTTTTCTCTATTAAAGCACTATCTATAGAGTTTCCTCAGGTTGTGGTATGTAATATACTGCATTTTGTTTAATCAAAATTGGCTGTTGCCTTAGTTGATAGGTGCAATATAACTATACGTTGTAATGATGTAGGCATTAGATCAAGGTACAGTATATGCAGTGGTCACATTTAAAAAAAAATCTACTTTTAACCACAATTACACCAGGCAGTAACTGTGGTTAAATGTTAAAATGTTAATGGCACTGACAGTAGATGCAGTAGAGCAGGGGTGGCCAACCTGTGGCTCTGGAGCCACCTGCGGCTCTTCAGAAATTAATATGCAGCTCCTTGTATAGGCACTGACTCTGGGGGGGTGGAGCTACAGGTGCCAACTTTCCAGTGTGCCAGGGGATGGTGGTGATGATGAAAATGTCTCACTGCTCAACCCCTGGCTCTTCCACAGGCCCTGCTCCCACTCCACCCCTTCCCACCCCCTCCCCTGAGCCTGCCATGCCCTTGCTCCTCCCACCCCAGCCTGCTGCATGCCACAAAACAGCTGATTGGGAGGTGTGGGGAGCGAGGGGGAGATTCTGATCAGCAGGGCTGCAGGTGGGTGGGAGGCACTTGGAGCAGGGGGGTGGGGAGGAGCCGATAGAGAGGCTGCTGACATATTACTGTGGCTCTTTGGCAATGTACATTGGTAAATTCTGGCACCTTCTCAGGCTCAGGTTGGCCACCCCTGCAATAGAGCTTAACTGGAAGAATTACTGCAACAATTTCCTACCTATAAATTTTACCTTATATAAGATTTTTATATATAGTTTGTATAAAATCTGTGGCTCTTGGATTTTCTCTATGTAGTTTCTCAGCCTCGCTGATAGGCTGTTCAGTATCTGGCACGGCACTGAAAAACTTTGGTCCTTTATTCAGTTGTATGGCAGCAGGTTCCCATAGACATCATACCCCTAAAAAAGGAGGGCACTGGAAATTAGAGTATCAAAAAACAATGAAATGTGCTGTCTTTTCATATGGATCTGCTCATTGTGTTATACCACCATAGTTTCTCTATTAAATGAGCAGAGACAAGTTCCTAATTCTACTGAGATACTTTTATCATAATGAAAATTCTCAGTGTCTTGCTAATTGTTCAAAAATCATTTGATTTTCAAGATCAATTCAGGAATTTACCTTCTGAATCTTGTCAACTGAAATTAAGATATGCTCCTAGCTAAATCACATTTATGGAAATATTTTCATGTTGTACAAAAAGGGAGCAGCCCTGGTTCATTCCTTTGCTGCAGCTGCTTTATCCTGTTCCCAGAGGTGCAAAGTAGCTAGAAAGCTAGCTCAATCTGCTCAATCAGAATCCCCAGGGACTGGTTCTAGCCCCCTCAACTCACATTGGCTGGCACCATGGCTAAACTGCTGCAGTTCTCCAGTGACTTCATAACTGTTGGAAAGTTACTATAGGCAGCCAGGTGTAATTTACACCAGCCCACAGGCCAGCCAAGGACTGGGGAGCTGCAAAGGTGGCACAAAGCCACTGCTCTCTCCCGCTCATCCCTCCTTACCTCTGGGTCTACTCTGTAAGCAGCTTGTCCAGAGCAGAGACTATGATCTAATGCTGAATTTAAATATGTTAACAAATTCTGCAAGAAAAATTTGGGCTTTACTGGGTTAATATACTGAAAAAGGTTTAACTGGATTGCACTAGCTGCACCTCATCTCCACCGAAAAAAAATGTGTGGGATTGTATTCTTGGCTTGCTAGAGTCTTTATTTATAGGCTTTTTTAATATGTAGGGTAATTCTATTTTAACTCAACAGCATCTTAAAACAATTGGATGGGGTGGGGGTGGCGAAGAAATGAGTTACTGAGCCAAATTAGTTTATAGCATTTCTCCACTGACCTCCAGGGGAGTTACACCAGAGATGAATTTGGTTCATTGTGATGACTGAATTTGCAGGGATTTAAATTTGCATTTAGTGAAATGCTCTTGATACAGATTGATTTTCTTTTATCAGTGTTGTTGCTTTGCCTGTTTTGAAACAAGTCCAACTGCTGTAATAAATGGAAAGACAGGTTGTCTAGTTTCATTGTAGCGGCATTGTATGCTCCTATCTACTTGGCTGAACAGATATTTTGTAACTTGTACTTATATCAGTACTCCAAAGACAATCATAATAGTGAATGCTGTTGTCACAAACTGTTTGTTAGAGAACCACCACCATGATTTCTACCAGCAATGAAAGGTCCTATAATTAAAGAGCAGGTGCTTTACAAAATGCATGCACAAACAGGGACATAGAGAAACTAGTGAAACTCTAGTATCAGAGGGGTAGCTGTATTAGTCTGGATCTGTAAAAGCAGCAAAGAGTCCTGTGGCACCTTATAGACTAACAGACGTATTGGAGCATGAGCTTTCATGGGTAAATACCCACTTCGTCGTATGCATGTAGTGGAAATTTCCAGGAGCAGGTATATATATGCAAGCAAGAAGCAGGCTAGATATAACAAGGTTAGTTCAATCAGGGAGGATGAGACCCTATTCTGGCACTTGAGGTGTGAAAACCAAGGGAGGAGAAACCGCTTTTGTAGTTGGCTAGCCTTTCAGTCTTTGTTTAATCCTGAGCTGATGGTGTCAAATTTGCAGATGAACTAGTGAGACTCTGATATTAAAAATAGATTGATAGTTCAGTTTTATCTTGCTTCATTAATTAACATCCATGATAAGAGCAAAGGAGCAACCCGTATTTAGGAGCAGGACTTGAACGAAACCAGTTATTTCCAATGTGCTATTCAGGGGAACCAGTGAGACCTGAACTGCACGAAACAGTAGATTTTCAAACTGTCACAGAATGTTCAATATAAAGTCTAATGAAGCACACTTACAATATCAACATTTTGTCTATGTGAATCTATAATGACAGAGGACTAAGACCTCACCAGACATCAATGAAAACTGCCGTGGCAGCTCTTCAGATGACTTTTGTTGGGATACATCATGCTGGAGACTCAGACCCAAATTCTCAGCTCTGCAAGGGAGCCAGCGCAGGTCCCTGATTCTTGGGCTGGCTGTACATTGACTCTAGTTTAGAGCTGGTCTGCTCTAAAATATTTCAGCTGATTATGGCCCCTATCCATGCCCTTTGGCCACATCCCTTCTTTACTCTCTCTGTTCTCAGTACTCCTCCTATGCCAGGGTATGCAGACAGGGTGGTGTAGAACATGGCTATGCCTGCTGGGACTTCCTGTTCCAGAAGAATGCTCAGCTAGGGAGATCTGGTGGTGCTATGGTTCTTTGCACCATTGTAGCAGTGCAAAGGGGACAGAGTGAGCCAGATAGTCTGAACTTTAGTTTTTCTGCAAAAAGAACTAAATATGTGAGAAAAGTAAACTTCAAGGGGAAACAAATATGACCTTCCAGTTTTTTCTTAACTTTTTGAAATTGTCAATACTTTTAAAATGTCAAATGTGTAAAAATGGCACTTGTGTAGAATTTGTCTAACTGAAACCTGAAAGCAGTTTATAGTGACATGCAATATAACAATCGTTCAGCAATTCACAGTTATTGACACAAGAGGCTAGGCAATACATTACCATTGAGTTGGCACTGCCCAAACCTTTGACTTGCATTCAGAACTAAACATAATCCTGCATTCTGGAGTCTAGAAATGACTTCAACTCTTTTTATAGTGTTGTACTAATTTTTTATGATCTTATTTGCATCTTTTGGATCTATACAAATCCTTCATTTGTTTGGTTTTATTGTAGTGACTATAGTGCTAACCCTGGCAGCTGGCTTCTGTGTTTGCTCAATAACACTGAATTTTGCCAGCTTTTAACTTATTTCTGAGTGAATGGGACTGTACCTGGTGTATGTATTTTTGGTGTCACACTGACCAAAGACATAAGAACAGATTTAAAAATTTTATTAAAGTAAATATTTGAAATGAAATATACACAGGTTGAGAGGGAAGATACTGTACATCTGGGGTCAGGCTTGGGTTATGGGGGGTTACAGATATCGTTTGCAAGGAGAAAAGGTACATACATATCGCATAACCGGCATAGACCCAGATTGGGGTGCAAGGGTTTTTAAAGTGTCAGTGGATAAGTGGGCTTGGGTACGCCACCCTTGGAATGAATAAGGAGTCCAAGTCAGTATCGGTGGAGCAGATAGGTACATGGGTGGGGTGCGTCCCATAACCTTACTGCATCCAAATCTGTTAAACACTTGATCACATCTTTAAATAATTAGTTTTGCATCTTGTTAAGTAGCCAAGTCATACACTCATTTTTGTCATATGCATTTGTAGATGGATCTTCAGTTTAGCACACATGCAACTTCCTATTCACAGTTTCAAACTCTTCTGAAGGGTATTTGTCATTATCTAGACCAGTGGTTCTCAACCAGGGGTCCGGGGCCCTCTGGGTGGCCACGAGCAGGTTTCAGGGGGCCCACCAAGCATGGGTGGCATTAGACTCGCTAGGGCCCAGGGCAGAAAGCAGAAGTCCCACCACACTTAGCTTCACAGTACCCCCTATTATGTGAGGGGTCCCAGGCAATTGCTTTCCTTGCTACCCCCTAACACTGGCCCTGGTTTTTCTATGCAGAAGAACAGTTGCTGTGGCACACTTGGGCCATGGAGTTTTTTATAGCATGTTGAGGGAGCCTCAGAAAGAAAAGCTTGAGAACCCCTGATCTAGACATCTCATGATGGCTTTGCTAGATGGACTTGTTTGAGCTAGTTTAAACAAACTTAGTTTTTTAATTTTAACATCAAATGATTGTTATTCATTTTGTATGCGCTTGCTTTGATTACTTTGCACTCAGTTTTATTGTCTATTTTGGGACTCACATTTTGTTAATTTATTTGTGCCACAAACCAATCTGTTGTGGAACCTTGTAAATTTATTAACAGACTCTAACAAAACTAACTCTGCTTTTGCATCATCATCAGAGCTTTGTCCAGCAGCAGTAGACATGGGAATGTCTTTTGATTTTGTGTTTCTGCAATTTGTATTGAATGGGGCACATTTATGCAAAATAGCTGTTTTTATTGTATCATGACACTGCAAATCATGTACTGGATACATTTGTGCCATGTTATGATTGACCCTGCATTTATTTCAAACAGATCTGGTTTTGGCCATTTGTTTTCTCTTGTATTTTAGCTTCACATCTTTTGGTATGCATTTTTAATTAGATCAACTTCAGTTCTTACACTGCTTGTCAACCACTTAATTTAGCAAGCACAATTTTTACTAGTCTTGCAAATATCCACTGTTCTTTAAAAGTAACCTCAATTTCTTGTTATACTACCAATCTGTTAAATATTCAGATTCACATGACTTATCTTTATTACTTAGATCTGTAATGTAATGGTCAGTGTAACATCCAGCAGTTTATTTTTTATAAGGAAAATTTACCTTCCATAAATATCTTGTGTAGGTCACAGTATTCTCAAAAATTTTATTGACTTTGTACAGCAGTTTCCAGTCCTTTACATGCTCCCACAGGAATTTATTTGTAGATTTCCAGTGCCTGCAACATGCAGTAGTGTGTAAGATTTCATCCTCTCCTGATTTCTCTGTAATATCAATTTTTTTTGGGGGAGGGGGGGAAATAGGGAAGCTCTGCAATCATTTTCTCCAGTTTTCTACCAAATTGCCTACTAAACCAAAGGGATTCACATGGATTCATTTTCTCCAAGGACTGATATGATGTCACAAGAAAACAATATCCTATTAGTTAAATAGTTACTCACTATATACCTCTCAAATATGTTTGTAGCTAAGTGCAGTGCATGACTGTATATTTCAGGCACCCATAAGCCAATGAATCTACCACTGTCCAAACCATGCTTCAAGAATTGAATTTGCTTGTCAAATTCAGGTAGACCTGGAAAAATGGTTTCAGAATGATACAGTTCTAGTTCTTTCAGGACTAGATAAAATGTTATACATTTTTCTGAAATAAATGGCACGTAGAGTACAGGTGCTACACTCCCAGCTAGCATAGGTACAAATAGCAATGTAGAAGGCAGGACACTGCTTGGGTGAGTAGAATAGAGACACATCAGAATCTTAAGAAATATACCCCCCTCACAATTCTCTATATGCTCGAGCAGTGCATCCCATTTCTACAGTGCTATTTTTATCAATAGTGTCCCACTGCCAGAGCCCTTTCCCCTATGCAGTGGGGAAAGGCTCTAGTAGGCAGAGGGCAGCAGGGAGCTGCCAGAGCTTTTCCTCACTGCAGTTAAGCATAGAGAAAGCATGTGATTTGAGTCTTCCTGTAAGGTAAAGCAGTGCTGCTATATGGACAATGCTTGTGTAACTAACTCTCTATGGATTTGTGACAGAATTACTCTGGAGGGCAATTTTATGAATGTGTACCACTGTAGGCACTTTGACATACTGCTGTCTTTGACAAATTTCCCTTAGTAGTGTAAATGAGTTAGCTTTATGCCACATAATCTAAACTCTTCAGTTAAGGTTTGATTACGTGCGATAACTAGTAAGTGTAATGATTAACCTAAAGCATCTCTAAAATAGTTACCTTACTCACATTAACTGTAGCTAGTGACTTCTATTTGGCCTCAGAGTTTCATAATTCAGCTACTATTCACTCGCAAAGGTTGTTAAATGTGAATAATGTTTGACTTTCATGCTACTAATGTCACAGTAGCTGGTCGTAGTTTAAACATGATCCTATTTTCCTTTTCTTAAAATGGGGTACATGTTCCAGAGAATTATTGAGGTTGGTCTGTAGTATATAGTCGTTGATTTCTCTAGTAGAACCTCATACGGTGGCTGGCTAGCAGTAGCATTTACTGTTTGGGGATTTTTACAATTACCAATTCAGCCTCACAACACTCCTCTGAAGAATTAAATATTATCTCTGTTATATCTGTGGGAAACAGATGCAAAGCAAGGTTAAGTAACTTGCCCAAGGGCACAAAGTTAGGCAATTATAGAGCTGCAGTTGAACTGGAGTTCCTGTGTCACAGACTCTCATGTGCTTTATTCATAGATCGCAGTGCCTCTCTTCAGTACTCCATGGTGCTGTGCCCATATTATGCATTCATTGAATGCTGGTGCAATACTTAGCTTGCATAAGGGAAACTGAGAAAACAGCAGGAGCAGAACTGAGACAAGAGCTTGTTGACATGGGGAACCAATTAATCCAGATATCCTTCATCATAGAGTTTAAGGCCAGAAGGGACTACCAGATCATCTTGTCTGACCTCCTGTATATCACACCCCCAACACCCCCAACAACCACACACACAGCCCAAAACCCACAATTAAATCAAAGTATTATAGCCCCTAGGAGACTGGACTATTATATGTCACAGAACTGAGGAGAGAGAGAAAAAGAGAGAGATCACTTGCTAGAGTAGCAGTTTGGTAAAGAGTAGGCAGTAGTGGAAGATATAGCTAAAATTTATTTGGGTTAAGAACCAGTAGGGGTGACAGCCCAAGCTTGTTAGATGTAGAGCATCTGGGGGCAAGGAATAGTAGACAGTGGTGAAAAGGTCACATATTTGCTTAGGGCTAACTTTTGATGGGAGAGCAAGTTGGGGTCAGGTTGAATAGAGCGGGAATGACTCTGTAGCTCAGTTCAGGTTGCCAACTTTCTAATTGCACAAAACCTAACATGCCTTCCATGCCCCTTCTCTGAGGCCCTACCCCCACTTGCTCCATCCCTCCATCCCTCACTCTCCCCTACCCTCACTCACTTTCACCGGGCTGGGGCAGGGGTTGGGGAGAGGGCTGTGGCAGGGGTGCAGGCTCTGGGATGGGGCTGGGGTTGAGGGGTTTGGGGTGCACGGTTCCCAGCCAATGGAAGCTGGGGAGCATCCCTGACTGCCCATGTGGCTAGGGGCGTAAAGACCTGGCAGCCGCTTCCAGGACCCATGTGGACCTTGGGCAGGCAGGGAGCCTGCCTTAGCCCTCGGCCCTCCTGCACCACCGACCGGACTTTTAACGTCCCGGTCGGCATGCCAGGGTCCCTTTTCGACCAGGCGTTCCAGTCAAAAACTGGACACCTGGCAGCCCTAAGCCCAGTGGTTAAAGCCACCACCTGGGAGGTCGGGGGAGACCTTGGGTCCAGACCCCTGCACCAACCATTCTTTCACTATTTATCCACAACAGAACAGTTTCAATGGGAGAGGCTCAGGAAGCCCCACATCAGAATATCCCATAGCTGAGGGGCTAGAGAACTCTCCTGAAAAGTGGGAGTCCCCTGCTGAAATATCTTCCCCCCTCTGATAGAGATAGGGGAATTAAATCCAGTGTCCCACATCACAGGCAAGTGCTCTAACCACTGGGTCAAAAATTACAACTCCTCCTTCAACCAGATACTTGAAAGGGACCCAATCCAGCAGGTCCTTCAAAGCACACTTACAGGATGAAGCCTCACACGCAGTTTAGGCAGCCAAATGCCTGTCTTCCTTCTGGTTCATGGATTGTTCTGGGGCTTGGTCAGGAGATAGGCATCTGGACTCCTAGAGAGAGGCAGCAGTGTACGTGCCAAGAGGCTGAAACACAGGCCCTCAGGGAACTTTTACTGTGAAAAACGTGAGTTTTGTGGATTGCAGTGGAGCCAAAACTGGGACGTAGATGCCTAAAATAGAGTTGTATATACGCATCTAAGAGTGAACTAGAACTCTATTAACTAAGGGCTTGCTCCTGAGACGTTCTGAGCACTCCTGTGAGGTGCTTCTGCTGCAGGCTTCAGTGGGAGTTGAGGGAGCTCATCAACTTGCAGGATAGAGGCCACAGTACACAGGAGTACTCTGAGAAATCATGATTAGTTAATGGACCTAATCATAACATGCTAAATTGCTTAAAACCTAACTGGTTTTGAGGAAAGTGAAAGTAAAATCAAAATATCTGCTAAACTGAGCCCATTCCTCTCATTTTTCACATTTGTAAACTTTTTAAAAGCCCATACAGAATTTTAATATGTTTTAAAAATATTGCTCCTAAACTGAGGGTTTGTATTTTAACTTTAATGCTTGCGCAGACCTTTGATCTATGGTATAGGGTGGGTTATAATATCAAAACTAGTAAACTTTAATTACTGAGTTATACTGGTGGCATCCACTTAGCTGATGCTGTGTAAGGGTGTGAGCTTATGTTTATACTAGTTGATTGGCTTCACTTCTTGCTGTTACAGATTAAACAGTTTTATGCATTTGTTCAAAGTTTCAAACAGAGCATTTGAAAATAAACAAAAAAGCTAAGAAGAGAGAGTTCATTTGAAGTCCAGTATTGCCAGATGAAGTGATGAAATGTGACTTATTTTTATTCTGAGAAAAGTAAAGTCCCTATTCTTAAGCAACTTAGCTTGATACATTTTTTGCATGAGTGAAAGAGCCATACTTACTAGCTCTTACGTAAATCAATGTTCTGCTAGTAATATATAGAAGTTTAAGTTCCACCTTGTCAGGGACATAGGATGAAGGACATTTTCTTTTCATGCCATACTGACTTCAACAAGATTTCATAGGGTGTAAAAAATGGTTACTTTGAGATGTGTTGAACACATATACATTCCACTGCAGGCATATGTGTGCCCAGTGCACTTGAATCAGAGATTTTTTAGCAGTATCACTAGGGAGCACATGCACCCCTGCTCTCTTTGTGCTGTCAGGTGATGGCATAAAACAGACAGGTCCACTGCTTCTCTCTCTTCTCCTTCACATCTCTGTATATAATGTCAGAAGTAACAGGGAAGGTGGGAGAGCCAGGGAACATATATGTGCACAACACATCTCAAAGAACAACTCCCCTCCACCTTCCAGTGATTGTGCACATATACATACCTTTACAGGTGACTTACCAGCAGTTCCCCTTCCCTTACAGGTGGAGGGACTTTGGATCATGTGACACTGACTTGCCAAAGTTGGCATCTTGTCACAAGAGCCTTGAGTGATGGCATAATGACTGGAAAAGCTATGTAGAAATGACCATTTGGCTGCTATTAGGATATTGCTCAGAAAGGTTGATGAAGTAGACTGATCCCTCGTGGAGCGAGACATTATTCTCAGCAGAGGACATACTTTTAGCAAGATGGTAGCAGAGCGTAACGAAGTCAGAAATCCAATGTGAGATTTGCTGAGCTGATACTGATTGACCCTTAATTCTTTCAGTGTATGCTACAAAAAGCCTGGAAGAAGTTCTGAAGGAACTAGCATGGTCCGGATAGTACACAAAACTCTATGAACATCCAAGGTATGAAGTTTTTCTTTAGCTCTGGAAGAATGTAGTTTAAGGAAAAATAGCAGAAGATTAGTAGTTTGGTTCAGATGGAAATCTGACACTAATTTAGGCATGAATTTAGGGTTTGGTCTAAGGGAAACCTTGTCTTTATGGAAGACTGTGAAAGGAGGGTCAGCCAGGAGAGCTTGAAGTTCTGAAGCCCTCCTTGAGGAAGTCACTGCCCCAGAAATGCTGTCTTCATAGATAATAAAGGTAGAGAAGTTGTAGCAATGGGTTCAGAGGTGGAGATGTCAGAATACCGATGAAGTGATTGGTGCTGGCCTAACAGGTTGGAGAGTTGGTGATAACTCTAAATGCTCCTATGGTATGGAGGGAGCCCATGATGCTGATCATGTTGATAGAGCTGAAAACACTGGAGGTTCCTTAAATGAAGCCAACTGCAGTCTGAGAGGGGAAGGCAGAGAATATACGTTGCCAACAAGAGCACTTGTGGAGTAAAGGACACCACAACAGGTAAGTTCATTGGTGCCAGTGGAGCTGAGATAGACTGGATAAGCTGGAAAGGAGAAGAGGGACCCACTAAGGGTGAAGATACTGGTCTCAAAAGCGCGAAGGGAGCCAGAGTTGATGGTGCTGCCTCAGACAGAGCTGGTGAGTGTTTAGATTTGTGATGTCTCAAACTGGTATCTGAAGATTACTAGAAGATTTTTTAGGAGATGTCCAAGACTTCACAGACTTGCTATCACTGGAAAGCTTGGAGTGCTTCAAAGAGGCTGATGATGAGGGCAATGAGTGACATTGTTTACCAGCTGTGTGTCTCAAATAAGGGGCAGCTGAAGGACACTCCTCATCAGTTCTGAATCTGCTGCTTCATGGTCAGGCTCAGTTCTGATGCAGGATGCATCGCTTCTTTCATGAAGTGAACTTTGAGGTGGACATCTCTCTGTTTTTTAGTCCTGGTGGGGAAAAAGGTACAAATAGAGCATTATCCTTCACATGGCCCTCAGCAAGACAAACCAAGCAGCTCTTATGCCTATCCGTGACAGGGATAGCAGCCTTGCCTGTGGCACACTGCTTAAAGCCTGGGGATTTTTTCATAATATCCTCCAGGTAACTACTAAAACCCTAAGTAACTACACTGCACTAAATATGATAATTGTGTAGACTAAGGAGTTTTGAAACACTGGCTAACTGATGCAAATGTTATCAGGAGCACCAACTCTCACTATGCACTGTGAGAAAAATGAGGAGGAGGCTGCAGACCACTCCTTTTACATACCTTTGCCACGGAGCATGAGGAGAGCAGGGGTGCATGCATGATGTAGTGGTGCTGCTGGCAGAAGTCTCCAACTTCAGTGCATTGGGCTTAGATACACCTGCAGTGGAATATGTATGTTCACAATTACTGGAAGAAGAACTAGCAGGATCCAGTTTCCGTTGAAGGCAGGGGGAAGATGTGATTTTGGATCAAGCCCTTAGTGTCTGGGTCTTTTCTTAATGGAATGTTTTTCTAAACTTCAATGCACAATTTGTACTGAAATTGTACTGAATTTGGATTGCCACTATGCAATCAATGTACAATTCTAGTCAGAGACTTTGTCAGCATTTCCAGACATTTTGACCTCTTTAGAGGTGGAGACATGGAAAGCACCTGGAAATTCCTGTGGAACTACTGATATCTCCTGGGCTGTCACATTATCAATACTGAAGTTTGCAGTGTAGAATGAGATCAAAATCAAGAATAGTTTAGCTGTAGAAGTGGGGAAGAAAAATGACTACTTTAAATATTTTGGTTTATGCAAAATTCAAATTTTGCTATTTCTACTGCCAAAGAATGATAAATTATGCTGTTTGACTCTTTCCTGTCCTATAGACATCCAGATTTTTAGAACTATGCACAAAAATACATCTGGCGTGTGTTTGTGAAATTACCATAAGTATGTGCGTATCTGCAATGTTGTACATGCAAATGACCAGTTACCTATTTAGCTGGACATTTGAACTTGTATGTTTAAAAATGTGGTCCTAATATTCTTTGCACTACTTGTAGCCGCCTGAATTTATTTTTGCCTGTTGTCTGAAAAATGCCAGCATGGTGTATGATTAAAATGTTGATGCTGGTTAACACTGTGATATCAAGCTTCTCCGCTGTTTTTTATAATTCAGTTTTTCTTATGAGCCTCTCTTTATACCTGACAGTAAACAATTAAGTTCTGCCCACCTACTTTTTAATGCAGAAATATAGGCTTATTAGGTGAAATTCACTCCTATACAGAAGACCACCACAGAGAGACACAAGTTAAATCTCACTGAAGTCCCATTGAGGATGAAGTCTTAATAGGCCGCATGGTAGCTGCAGTAGGGAGGAATTTTACCTATGATGTATATGGTGGTTTGCAGAATAGGTGACAGTGAATTCTGTGCCTTCCACTTACAATGTAGTTTTACATGATATCTCAAGTGATATTTGAAATAGGAAAACAATAGCAAAATCTTTCAAAGATTTCTCGCATCCAGCAACACTTCAAAGGATTCAGATCACTTACTTTTTACTCTTCTAAGTGGAGATATTACTAGTCAACTGGCTTCACAACAGAAAGCATTATTTAATACAGCCTTCAGTAAAGAGCTTTTCATGCTGCAGTGGGTGTGCTGGCCTGCTGTTTGATTAATAGTGAATAGTGCTTTCAAGAATGAGTTTTAGCTTGTCTTGACAAACTACATACGGTATGTTCATAGCAAGCAAATGCACCCATCTCTGTCCATGTGTCTCACAATCAGGATCTGAGTAACAATCACCACAGAGATTTGACCCTGTGCAAATTCATCACCTCTCTTATCGGGTGAGTGTGCAGGGGTAAAGAGAGTGTATTAATGTGCAACTAGTAGAGATTGGGTTAAGCCCTGTTTTTCAGTCAATTTGGCCAAGTAACATTTTGCATTAATTTCAACTAAACTTTTTAGAAGTAGGCAAAACATTACATCTTTTTAAACAGTATTACCTAGCTCTGATATAGCACTTTTCATCTACAGCAGGGGAGGGCAAATTACAGCCGGCGGGCTGGATCTGGCCCATCAGGGCTTTCAATCTGGCCTGTGGGATTGCCAGTACTGTGGCACAGCAGGGCTAAGGCAGGCTCCCTGGCCCCATGCCGCTCCTGGAAGTGGCTGGCACCATGTCCCTGTGGCCCCTGGGGAAGGGAGAGGCAGAGGATTCCATGCACTGCCCTTGCCTGCAGGCACCTCCCTCCACAGTGCCCATTGTCTGGGAATGGGGAACCACAACAATGGGAGGTTCAGGGGTGATACCCACAGGTGAGGGCAGCATGCAGCAGAGCCACTTGCCCCATCCCAGTCCACCCCTAGGAGCCACTGCCGGACATGCTGGCCACTTCCAGGAGTGGTGCGGGGGCATGGCAGGCAGGGAGCCTGCCTTAGCCCCGCTGTGCACTGCTGCTGCCCTGGAGCTGCTCGAGGTAAGTGGCTCCAGAGCACTCCAAACTTTTCCTGCACCCCAACCCCCTGCCCTGAGCCCCCTGCTATGCCCTAAGCCTCTCCTGCACTCCGCATCCCTCCCTCCTGCACTCTGCATCCCTCCTGCAAACCTTTGCCCTGAGCCCCTTCTTGTACACCACACCCCCTCCCACATGCTGCACCGCAACCCCGCTGCCCCAGCCCTACATGGCCCTGCATGCAATCTCCCCACCCAGATGTGGCCCTCAAGCCAAAAAGTTTGCCCACCTGTTTTAGAGGTCCTGGGCCTGATTTTCACAGATGCTGACCACCCACAACTCCTATTAATCATAGTTTCAATTTTGAGTGCTCAGACCTTCTGAAAATCAGACACGTTGATGAAATGTACATGTAGATTTTAAGTGTCACTTCTGTAAAAGCCAGTACAAACAGAGGGAGAAAGACGTGCCCTACACAGTTTTATTTATGTTACAATAATACCTACAGGTCCTGACTGAGCTGATGACCAATTGTGCAAGGTACTATATAGCTAACCATGGTGGTTGATAATAATTTGCACTACTGTTGTGCTGGGCACTGCACATATACACATAATAAAAGATGCTTCCTGCCCTGAGGAGCTTGTGATTTAAATAGATAAGATGGACAAAATGTGGGATAAAGGAATAATGAGCATGTTATAAAGGATAGGTAAGTTGCCTAATTTTTAGTCCTGAGCTTCAGCTACTAAATAATACTACATATTTGTCATGCTGTCATTTATGTAGTAAACTTTTTAACCTTAAAGTATGAGATGCTGGGCTTGGAGCTAACTTTTCAAAGGAGAGCACAATACCTTTTGTACTCCCAAGACTCTCTTTAAGTATGAACATTTGACAAATGTACCCCATGTGCCTTTTTTTCCACTTACAATCATCCAGTTTGCGCACACATGACGTCATGGGTACAGTAAGCTTGCTGGGGTGAAGACCGTCTTTTTGTTCTGTGTTTGTACAGCACCTCATACAGTGGGGTCTTGGTCCATGACTGAGGCCAGGAGGTGCTCCAGTAATACAAATAATAAACAACATTCACTTTATACTCCTTTAAAAATTGACTCAGTAGGTCAAAATTATTCCTTTTACATCTACATATAGTTCAATAAAGCATGCTGAGAAGTCTTTGGTTTCCAGTGGTTTGGAACTGGAACCAAGTGGGTGACACTGTTCAGAACAGTGGTGTAATGAAAAATCTGTAAGGGGATTTTCTACTTTCATGAGCACTAACCTCCTTCATGTTATTTGCAGAAAACATGTATAATGGTGGAGGGATGCTTTGTATTTTTCTTCTTTCAGCAACAGAAATGCCAGCAGCAAAAGCATTGTATCAGGTGATCATTTAAACAAGCTATCATCTGTGCTAGTGATGTTCTACCCAGCTGAAGTATCTAAAAGCCTGGTAGTGACCATGTGGTACAAGGGTAGAGGCTAAGCTGAGGAGTACTGAAATTTAACCCTTTTAAATCCTAACATTTTATATTACAATATTTTAGATTTTTTAAAAATTATATTTGTATGCAAGCAGGTATACATAATATAAATATTATATACATAAATAGCAGTCCAGAAGAAAAGAGAAACAAGTATAAGTTTAAACATGGCAAATGTGAAACCTTGTTCAAAGTTTCAGATGAGAAATGTATAAGAACAGTTGTCTCTCTTGAGGGATAATTCAAAGCTGAATCCCCTCTCTAGAATGTGGGCAGCAATTGTAACAGAAAGAAACATTACAATATTTATTTATTGTAACATTCACTGTAGAAAACATGGCTTTTGTTTCATGTTTGCCATCTGGGGGATTGCTTTCAATGTTTCATTTTGTGACTCTCTTCCTGAAGATGTTCTCTCTCCCCATTTGTTTTCTTATTTTTTTTTAAAGAGCTAAAATATTCATAAGCACTATCTACCCAACATCAAGATAAGTGTTTGATATCTGTGCTGGGTCAGCATGGGTAAGGCTGGTTGTTTGTCAGATTGTCATGGAACCTGAGAATATTGGATGCTAAAAATGAACCTGTGCAGAATTCATCCATTGCAGAGGCAATAGCAGGGATGAGGAACTGCACAGTGTATGGTCTGAACATATTCAGAAGTGAGGCTGAAGCAGAAACAGCTCACACAATCAGCTAATTTGCTTCCAGTGGAATCCCCTGTCATCCTGCTTCAGATGTCAAAGTAGCTCCCAGGCCACCATCGATTTATTTTTAGAGAATTTGTAGTTATCAATAGTAGGTTAGGAAAAGAAGGGCATTGTCTTTTTTTCCAATACCTCAGCAACATGGGGCACTTTTACATTGATAGACTTCATCAGCTTACTCCAAAATATTACCAGTAGGTCCCTTAGGGCCAGGTCTAGCCATCATTTAGGCACATGAGTAATTCCAGGGAATTTAGTTGGACTTCGTGCAGGAATAAAGTTACTAGAGAACTGTTTGCAGAATTGGGGCCTTTCTCCTTAGGGCTTTTCTATCGTTTGGAATTCTGTCAGATCACCCAGTCGCCCTCTCCTTGCCAATGCTGAGTGTCTGGGACACAATAGCTGGCTCTGGAGGGCCAGGAAAGGAAACTAGCCACCGACTAGCCCTAGTTCTGATGGTCAGACAATCCCTTGTGTGCTGGGGCTAAAGGCTGCCCCTCAGTAAAGTAAGATTTCATAGGTGAGCAGGATCAGGGGAGCTGCTGGGGGGAGGGGAACTCAATGCCCTATGTCCAGTTCTATGCCCTTGGCTTCAGCTGTCATCATGTAATTACACTGCCCATGGGGCAGCTCTAACCCAGCGGTGCTTCCACTTCTGACTGTGTGGTCCCCCCTGCCCTGCTCCCGACTTCAGTGCCAGGCTGCGAGATTGTTCCTGCAGCGCGTTTCAGAGCCCCGGAAGGGAGGCTGGGTGCCCCGCGCCCTGCTAGGGTGACCCGATGTCCCGATTTTATAGGGACAGTCCCGATTTTTGGGCCTTTTTCTTATATAGGCTCCTATTACCCACCATCCCATCAAGATTTTTCACATTTGCTGTCTGGTCACCCTACGCCCTGCCCAGGCTGGTGGGTGCTGCACTGAGCCTCGCCCAGGCCCCCCCCCCCCGATCATCCCTCACCCCAGTGCTCGCGCCTGCCCCGCAAGGGTTACAAGCAAGACGTCAAGGGCAGTCAGGGCCGAGCCCCTGCCCCACCCGCTCCCATGTGATTGCAACGCCCGCTGCAGCCGCCTCGCGGTCCCGCCCCGCTCCGCTCCGTCCCGCACCGCCTGGGCACCCGCAGCCTCCGCCCCAGCGCTACTCTGCTCGGCCGAGGGCAGCTCCCTGCCTGTCCCGCCCCGAGCGCTGCGAAGCCCGAAGATGGCGGCTTACAAACTCCTCCGCAGGCTGAGCCCCGGCATCTGCCCTCCCGCCGCTCGGGGGGCCCGCGGGGGGAGCGCCCCGGCGCTGCTGGCAGCCCAAGCCAAGGTAAGGGGGGGCCCCGAGCGAGCCCCGGTCGTGCTGGCGTCCCACAGCACGAGCGCGTCCCATTGACCGAGGCGCCCTGCAGCGACCTTGCGACTTTCCTTAATCGATGGCCTGTTTCCCCGCTTTCCGCCTCGCTGCGTGCCCCGGCCGCCGCCTGCCCCCCGCCGCGGTTACACTGTAGCTGCTGTCAGATTCGGCTACAAAATGCCACGTTTGTTTCGCCTCCGCCCCGGCGTGAAAAGGGGGATCTGGAGAGTCCTTCAGTCCATCCAGACGGCGGCGTGTGGGGTTGACCTTGGGGAGGGAAATACCTGACTTTAGGATCCTACCCGCTTTACTTTTCATAGCCAGCATTCAGGCCTTCCCGTTTCTTCATCAGATCCGTTCGGGCGTTAATTGGGTGCCTGTTTTGGTATGTAAACGGTCACAATGCAAACCAAGGATTTATAAGATCTGCTTGGGAAGATGCAGAGTTCTCCCTCCACCTGGATCTCTGTATTGGATCAGAAAAAAACGGAAAACTCATGGAGTCATCAGGGCATTATGATTTGCTAGTTGTTCAGGACTTGTGCCCTTGGCTTTGGATAAGACAATTTGTGACTTTTAATACAGCTGTGAACAAATTCTTGGATATTTCCTCAGCCCCAGAATGGCCTCTTCTGCTGCCAGAGGCTTCTTACTAAGCAATATGGATGAAAACACTATTCTCTTTAAATAGTTAGCTAAAACGTTCACCGTGCCCTTTGGTAGCTTTTAAATTACGCATAAATGGTGTGCCGCACACAACAGGACGTGAAGGCTGGGGTCTGGTCTTGGGGTCTGTTAGAAAAGTAAAAAGGCAAGAAAGTTTTCTGGGGCTAGAATTCTAGATCTAGGGCCGATCTCCTGCAAGCTTGGAACTTGGATTTGGAGCTTTGCATATAGTGACCTTGCAGGATGGGGCCTGTAGTTCATACTTTGAAATCTTTTTTCAACATTTGGGAATGTTGATGAATTTGTAAGATTTATTCATCAATTTAAAATATGCTATTCATTGTATTGCTTTAACATTTTCACAGGTGGGGGTGCTTGATCTGTAATCTTACCCCACATGGTTCTGTACAATGCAAACAACATATGATGATTCTGTGTAACAAATCACAAACCACACTTAACAACTGAAAACATAATTAATTTCACCTTGACAAGGCTTCCTAAGATAAGGCTTTATATTTACAGATCTCCTTTTATATAAGTGTGTGTACACACATGCTTACACCAAACAATATGGGTGAAATGAGAAGCATATTCCTGCTGTACTCTATTTAGAGCTGCAACCCCATAATTAATTTTAGTGCCAGACACTTTAAAATCAGTACATTGGATTAAGTGAGTTGCATTTACAATCTGTTGTTGGAAGAAATTTACGAATACTGATATTTAACTATGGACATACTTATAAAATACCCTGACATCTGTAGACAAGATTATTTTATGAGGCTATTTTTTGTTTAAAGAGACACCTAAGTGGAATCAATATTGCATATAAACATAGTAGCCTAATATAGATGTCATGAACGCCAGGCGAAGCAGAGCAGCCAGAGTTGATCTTTTGGAGTTCCAGGAAGGACACTGGTTCACAAAAAGGTGTTGGAGCTCAATCCCCCTTCCCTCCAAACACTGAAATACTTTTTGCATCTACTAAGTTTGGAGTTTGAATTGCACAGTCTCCCTCCTACACAGTTCATGCGATATTCCCCATGTTAACGCTGTAATACAAACGGTTTTGTTCATGCATACTGATTTCCTTTAATGCTGTTCCAGATTTGTGGCTGCTATTTCTCTACCAGCAGTCATCGCAACACCAAATTCTATACTGATGCTGTGGAAGCAGTAAAAGACATACCTGATGGGGCAACTATACTTGTTGGTGGTAAGTATTAATTAATGAGAAAACCTCTCATCTTCTGAGTAGAACACTCCTAACCGTTTTTTTTAAATTAGTCAATTAAAAAATTCAGGTTGAAACACCTTTTAAATATCATGTACTGAGGAAAATATTTGTTTTTTAATATAGCATTTCCTATTCTCCTATTGATGATTATGAGGGTCTTTTCAGTAAGGAAAAAACTGACTTAGTCTCTGCAGTAAAACGGGGTATGGGGGGGGAACAGAAAATTCCCCCTCCACAACTAACCATCAGTAACAGAAAACTTAGATGTTACTTAGAGTGGAATGTTTTCAGGTGGATAGCCTTTTCAGGTTGCTAATATCCTTTTAAATGGTGAGACAAAAATTTGCAGTTTGGTAAAATTTAATATGGATTTTGGTGAAAAGTGGAAGATGGGAAAAATTAGGGGCAGGGGAATGCAGAGCTCTTGCCACCTGTTTGGCATACATCTTCAGGCACCTCTGCAAGTGTCTATATATCAATGAACTGGCTGATGTCACCAACTTAATACCATATTTCATCTCTGCCCACCCTCCCAACAGAGCTTAACATGTTGATTTATCTCCTAGACAGAAAGATGAGAAATGCTAACAGTGGGTGGGGAATGGGCGCTGATTGCCCCTGACATGGGGGAGAGGGAGAATGGGTGAGCTTGGTATCGGAGAGGGAGATGGAAGGCAAACGGAGCCTCTGGCATGAGGTGGAAGGTGGGAATGGGAAAGAACACAGAACTCATAGCAAAAGGGAATAGGGAACCCTATTATGGAAGGAGGAGATAAAGGGGGAATGATGGTGTGCGCAGATCCCTGATATAGCACAACCAAAGGCCATGTCTACATTAAAAATGTTGGTTGATGCAAGTTACATTGGTATAAAACTGCTGCAATTAGTATTTCGCTTGTGTGTGTGCACACTTGGCTCCTTGCAGCGGCACTGCACGTATTCATAGGGAGTTCTTGTGTCAATGCATAGTGTGAGGCACCAAGGATAGGCATCCCAGGGTGCAGCCCGTCACCCTCCAGCACACTGTCTTTCATGAAGTTTTGTCAATGCCTGATAGGGCAGAAGTGAGTTGCGACGGGGATGACTGGGAGCATAGGGTCAACTTCCCAGCATGCAGCTCTCCATCCCACAATGGCATCTTAATTTTCAAGCCTTCTTTAAAATCCCATGAAACCGCATGGTGGTCCTTGCTTTCTGCCATCGCAATGCAGAACTATGCAGTCTCCATGCTTCTGTCAGTTGTCATAACCGTTACAAGTAAAGGAAGCACAATTCTCCAGTATTTGCTAAGCTGCAAGAAGAACCAAATGGGTAGAGGGGAAGATGACAATTCCTTGAAGGATAGAGTGCTGTGTGACATAGTGAGAATCAACTGAAGGCTGCTGGTGGCATTCACAGCACAGCTGCAGAGGTGGAGTACCACTCCTGGGCCCAAGCAATGAGCACTGACTGATGGGATCGCATCAGAATGCTGGCTTGGGATGATCAGCAATGGCTGCAGAACTTTCGGATGTGCAAGGCCACATTCCTGGATCTGTGCGCTGAGCTCACTCTAGAGCAAGGAACACCAAAGTGACAGCTGCACGGACAGTGGAGAAGCGAGCACACTGTGGAAACTTGCAATGCTGGATTGCTATTGATCAGAGGGAAATAATTTTGGAGTTGGAAAATCCAGTGGGGGTGGATTTATGCAAGCATGCAGAGCTGTTAACTGTCTCCTGCTATGCAGGGCTCTGACTCTCAACAACATGCAGTACATTGTGAATGGGTTTGCAGCAATAGAGTTCCCAAACTGCGGTAGAGCAATAGACAGCACGCATCTCCCTATTTGGCACCAGACCACCTTGCCACTGAGAACATCAACAGAAAGGGCTACTTTTCTATGGTTATGCAAGCATTGGTGGATCACCAGGATGCTTCACCAACATCAATGTTGACTGGTCAGGGAAGGTACATAGTGTTTGCATGGACACAGGACTGTTCAAAAAGCTTCAAACAAGGACTTATTTTCCTGATAGGTGATGCTGAAATGCCAGTAGTGACCCTGGGGAATCCAGCCTATCCTGGCTCCCCACGCTTATGAAGCTGTACACTGGCCATCTCCACTGTACCAAGGAAAGATTCAATTACAGGCTCAGCAGGTGCAGAATGACAGTTGAATGTGCTTTTGTTAGTTGCAAGGGATGTTGGTGTTTAATCACAAGAATGGATTTGGGGTGGGGACAGGGGTAATATCCCAATAGTTAAAGCTGCCTGTTGTGTCTTGCATAATATCTGTGAAGCAAAGGAGAAAAGTTGCTGCCAGGGTGGAGGTGGAGTGACTGTCTGCTGAGTTTGAACAGCCAGACACAAGAGCTATTAGAAGAGCTCAGCACCGAGCTATCTGGTTCAAGGAGGATTTGAAAGAGCGCTCTAACAGTTGAGTCACAGTAATGCATTGTGATGGACTGTTCTCCACCTGGCCCTGCAGTTTCAAGGCCTGTTTGAAATTGTGGGTGCTTATCATACATCTATGAATATAACACTGCCAATGCACCTGTTCATTCAGTGGTGCTTCCTGTATATTTGATTATTACACTGTCACTGGTCCTTTGAGTAGGTCACACCGCACAATAGCAAGTATGTAGGTGCTTTTAGAATAAAGATGCATTATTTCCCAAATAATAAAACTTTATTCAGTAACCAAGTCAGTGCAAAGAAAAATCTCTGCAATTTAAAATCAAATACATTTAAAACTCAATAAATTAATGCAACAGAACTTAAAAAGGGAAAGAACATTCATATCTATTTTACCTACACATGCAGCAACCGTGGCATTCACGGGTCAGTGTATGTGATGCTGTAGTTGTCCATAATGTTCCCCGGGTGGAGTGGTAAGGGGTGAGATGCAGCCCCTGATGCCATGTGAAATGTTGCGGGAGTTGTCTGTGGACAGCAAAGGGAGGCAAGCCTGTGATATTGAACCTGTAGGTTCCCAAGAGTCTGCAGGATCTGTATATGCCACCAGTATCTGCTCCTTCCTTCTCCAGGCTGTCTGCACTGTTCACCCTCCAGGTCCTTTGCTCATGGTCTGACACAGCACTGGCTTGCAGGATCTCATTGAACATATTGTCCTGAATTGTCTTTTGTCTCCTCATCTGGCTCAGGCATTCTGTGTGTGTGGGGGGAGGACCCCCCACAATGCCTCAAATGCGTAAGCTGCAGATTAAAACTGAGCTGCCTTTGTCAATATAGTCACAATGAGTACTTCCTTCCCTTGCTCCTCTAAAATTTTAAGCAGGACGTGCTTATTTGCACTTCTGCTTCAGAGTGATTGTGCACAGTGCCACTCACAACCCCAGCCACGGCCCTCCAAGGTGAGAGAAATGAGGAGAGCATTTATTGGTTGCATGGAACTATGATTAGAGCAATGGCAATGAATACTGGCACCATTTCCACAGGTGGTGATGATTTTTAGCTTGTATCTCACTCTTCAGGGTCATAAAGACACAGCAAACACAGCTGCTGCTGGTGTCCTAAAGCTGCCCAGGCCTGTGTGCTGCTATCCTGTGTACTGCAAAGGTACTTGCCACTGTTTATTGCTGACTGGCGTAGGAAAGTGTCATACCACAGAGGAAGAAATAAGGCTGCTATCCCTAGAAATCTTCAGGAGAGGACTGCAGAGTATCTCCATGAAGATTTAATTGAGATCTCTAAGAAGGATTCAAGGGACATCCCTGTGTTCATAGACAAACTGTTCTCCATGCCTCCTCACGCCAAACTGTACAGGGGAGTGAAAAGCAGATAAACAATTCTACCTCTTTATTGTACTGCTACCTCTTCTAGTACGAGTAAATTTAATGAAAAGTTGGTATCAGTGCCTTGTTAAATTGGGAGTGCCACCAGTATGTCATTGAAATAAGAAATACCATCACATGCTTATCTGCTGTCAAGTATCAGAGAGGTAGCCGTGTTAGTCTGGATCTGTAAAAAGTGATAGTACTCTTTGTTGATGTTTACCTGAGGTTCCTTCCCCTGCAACGGGCTCACCTGTGCTTGACTGCTGGGACTGACTGAACTGTAGTGGACTCTCAAACAGGTCCTGGCTTGCAACTGGGCAGTCCAGCTATGCCACGTCCCCCATCCTCCTCTTTCGCTTTCTCCTCCTCCTCCTCGCTGTTCATGCCAGGGGCCTGTGGCTTGGGCTCCTTGGAAATATCCACAGTGGTGTGCAGAGTGGTGGTGAGGTGTCTGCCAAGTATGGCATGCAGCTCTGTGCAAAAGCCTAGAGCCGGCCCTGGCAGTAGCAGGGCGTCGTGCACAGGGGGTGCCCTGGGGCTGCTGCGGTTCACGCTGCGGGGGAGCAGCGCCTGCACCTTGTGGCTGGGCCGAGCAGGCTTCAAGTGGGGGACACTCGGGCTGGGAGTTGCCCTGCAGTGCGCACGGAGCTGCCTGCAGGTGCCGCAGGGCAGCCGTCCCCCAGCGCTGCAGCTGGGGCTGGGCAAAGTGGCCCGAGCCACCCAGGGACTGTGTCAGGGTGGCCGGAAGCAGCAGCAGCAGTGGGACCATACAGGTCGGGGCACTGTCATGCGGGGCCCGCGTCCCACTCTCCAGGGCTCACTCCCTCTGGGGATACCCTGCCTCAGCCCCTTGCCGGGGCAGTCCCCCAGCTCTGCATGCCCAGGTCCCGGCTGGTCCTGGAGGTGGGAGCCCTGGCTGAAGGGAGGGACCCTGAACTGAGGCGTGGCCTGGAAGCCCCGCTGCTTACCCTGACCCTGCCAGCGCTGGACCAGCTGGAGGCAAGGGGGGAGTGGGTGGAGTCAGCACTGCTCGGGGGAGCCCAGGGCTGGGACAGCAGGGGGTAGGGGGGAGAGCTCAGTGCTGGGGAGGCAGGGGGTGCAGGTGGGGGAGGGCACTGGTGGCAGGGGTGGGGGTGAGAGCCCAGGGCTGGGATTGGGGGCAGCCAAAAATTTTTTTGTTTGGGGCAGCAAAAAACCTAGAGACGGCACTGTTTGCAGCTCAGCACTGGATTGACTGTTCATCTTCTGATATGCCTGACTGAGGGCTTGGCTACACTTGAGAGTTGCAGCGCTGTAAACCCACCACCAGCGCTGCAACTTACTCACCATCCACACTGGGAAGGCACATGCAGTGCTGCATCTCCCTGGCTGCAGCGCTGGCCGTACTCCTGCTCTGCCTGGGGTATAAGGATTGCAGCACTGGTGACACAGCGCTGCTCCACAAGCGTGGCCACCAAAAGCTCTGTAACTGGCCTCCGAGGTTTTCGGAGGTATCCCAGAATGCCTGTTCAGCCACTCTTCCGGTTTGTTGTGAACTGTGGGCTCCCGGAGCTGCTTATCTTAAAAAAACAAACACAGCTCCTGTTTGCTCGAGCAGAGGCAGGCAAGGGAATTTCTTTGGAATGTTCACAGTTTGCTTGAGGAGAGAAGCAACACGGCGGGGGGGGAGGGAGGAGTCCGTTTTGGAGCAGCTGCTTATGTGGTCTGAAGGCTATTTAGGAGTGCATAATTTGCATTTAGTGAATAAGAGAAGGGTGGGGGAAGGGGTTGAAACTTTTAAAATGATTGAAGGTTGGTGCTGTCTATCTTCAAGTCCTTAGAACTTGCAAGGCAGGGAGCTGACACAGTGTCAGCTCCAAAAATCCACTCTCTCTTCTGTCTCCCCCACACTCCCTGTCATACTCCACTCCACCCCCCTCTTTTGAAAAGCACATTGCAGCCACTTGAACGCTGGGATAGCTGCTCATAATGCACCACTCCCAACAGTGCTGCAAATGCTGCAAATGTGGCCACAGTGCAGCGCTGGTAGCTGTCAGTGTGGCCACACTGCAGCGCTTTCCCTACACAGCTGTACAAAGACAGCTGTAACTCCCAGCGCTGCACACCTGTAAGTGTAGCCAAGCCCACAGTTCTTTGGCTTTCACACGGTACTGCTACTGATCACAGTTGCCAACTTTAATGCGGTAAATAAGCACTCCGACTTTCACAATAAGCCAAAAATCAAGCTAATCCCATTTCAAAACAAGCCCATCCCTAAGAACCCCAACATCCTATGTGACTAGATTTTTCTCCTGCCCCAGCGTGCAGTCTGGGACTGTGGTGGGTCTGCTGTGCACCTCGACTCTTTTCCCCCCGCTTCCTTACTTCTGCTTGCCCCTTGCCCCTGCTTGCTGGGAGCTTATTTAAAAAAGGAGGAGGGGGGAAAAAGCTACTAGCCAACAAGCAACTCACAAGCCAATTAAGCCAAAACCAAGCTCAATTTCTGTGTTTTGTCCCTGCCACCCCCCATTGGCTTGGCATGTCTGCTGCTGATCCCTGTTGTACCTTGTGTCCCACATCCCCTGTGTGATCTGCTTGTAATGTTCATGTTTCTACAGCTGATCAATAGCTGTGCTTGCATAGCCTCTTCCCACAGGCCCAGGAGAGCCAGAATTTCCTGTCTTCTCCAAGCAGGAGCCCATCTGGAGTGTGTAGACTGCATGGTCAACTGGGCAGTTGAACT
Organism: Gopherus evgoodei; assembly: GCF_007399415.2. Classification (NCBI taxonomy): domain Eukaryota; kingdom Metazoa; phylum Chordata; order Testudines; family Testudinidae; genus Gopherus; species Gopherus evgoodei. The sequence goes on from NC_044327.1 coordinate 107,000,034, forward strand.
CAGCAATGAACTACTGCTAGGTGTGCTCACCGAGCAAGACAGGAAAAGACATTTCAAAAATTTGTGACTTTAAAGGGGAGGGAGGCCTTCCGGTCTCTGTGACCCCTGGGCAGTGGAGTTAAAATTGTGACGAGAGCAGTCAGTGCCAGGCATTGTGGGACAGCTGCTGGAGAACTGTTAGCATCGACAAAAGTAACCAGTGTTTTTGCTCATGCTGCATCAACCTCAGTACGTCGACTATGGCTCAGTGCTTCTTGGGTAGCTGATATGTTGCTGTAATGGGGCATTTACATCAGTGGGAGACGCATTTAAAAGTAGACCTATGCACAACTAGATTGATGCAAGGCATCTTGCATCAGCCAAACTTTGTAATGTAGACCAGGTTTGAGTTACTAATGGCTTAGGAAAGTTTTTTTACCAAACCACATGCACACACCCATAAAAGCTTTGACATTCCCTAATGGAAAAATGCTGCAAAGGTTAAAATGTTATTTAGTATGACTGATCTAGGTTATATTTGTGCTACAAAAACAACAAGGAGTTTGGTGGCACATTTATTTACGCATAAGCTTTCGTGTCTCCATTCATTTGAAGAAGTGAGGTTTTTTTAACCCAAGAAACCTTTTGCCCAAATAAATCTGTTAGTCTTTAAGGTGCCACCAGACTCCTCATTGTTTTTGGTGGATACAAACTAACACGGCTACCCGCTGATATTTGTGCTACAGTTTCCTTTTACTGGCCAATTGGCAACACTTTATTATCTACATTATAAAAGTGTCCTGTATGTGTCCTAGTCAGAAGTTAAAATATGTAATTTTTGCTGTGAAATAACAATATATATTGTAAGCAGCTGGATTTTTTTTACAGATATCCTATAATTGCATTTAAAAAATGTATCGTATGGGCTCTCTTGATAGTTACCACAAATTCATAGCTTTGAGGCTGAAGGGAAATACACACTTATTGCAGAGACTTTTTTTATTTACATGAGGAAGTATTACAATACAGACCCGTTTTACGTGCAAATCTGCTTAATGCGCAGTAGCAGCATGCCTCCCAGTGCTACCTATTTAACACGCGGTACAGGAACATACTGTGTAGTGCTACAGATTTGCTCATTAACTCACTGACATAGAAATCGACAGGAAGTGTGGAGCAGAAATGTGTTGTACATCTTTATCGCCGACAGGAGGGAAGGGGCAGCAACGTTAAAGCGCTGTTGTGGCAAAGGACCGTGCAGTGCTTTAAGGTCACCAGGGGTGGGGCAAAGGGAGCAGCTGCCCTGGGGCTGGTGATTTAAAAGGGCCCGGGGTTCCGGACGCCGCTAACGCAGCAGTGGCGTCCGGAGCCCTGGGCCCTTTAAATTGCCATAGGAACCCTGGGCAGCATGGACCAGGCAGCCTGGAAGGGCTGGCTGGGGCATGCTGACCCCCTAGCCCCACCCCTTCTGTCCAAGGCCCCGCCCCTTCCAGGGGCCAGAGCCACCCCCACCCCATACTGGTAAGTGTCCTGAGTTACTTTCACCCCTGTGTTGTAGTAGTAGTAGTAATGTTTTTATTAGATTACACATTTGAATTTATATTCTTGCAAAGCACCATGAACAGGCCTGCAGTATTTGGGATACTGTGAATACATATGTAATCCTAGATAATAATACATATGTGTATATTGTGATAGACCCAGGCCAGTTGGGAACAGCAGAGCTGTCAAAGGGAGATACACTGGCCACTGGATAAGCAGTTTTCTGTTCCTTGAGTGACCAGAGCAGGGGCTGCTCCAGGCTAATGAGAACACCTGACTCCAATTAACCTGCTAAGAGTCGGATGAGGCTGTTAAGCACCTGGCTCTAATGAAGGCCCCTCTGATGTTATGAAAGGGCTCATTCCAGTCAGACCAAGGGAAGACAGGGAGCCAGAGGAGAGGAAGTGCGTGCGAGGTACTGGGAGCAAGAAGCATGCAAGAAGCTGAGAGTGAGTAGGCACACTGCTGGAGGACTGAGAAATACAAGCATTATCAGACACCAGGAGGAAGGTCCGGTGGTGAGGACAAAGAAGGTGTTGGGAGGAGGCCATGGGGAAGTGGCCCAGGGAGTTTTAGCTGTCACGCAACTGTACCAGGAGATACTCTAGACAGCTGCAGTCCACAGGGCCCCGGTCTGGAACCCAGAGTAGCGGGTGGGCCCGGGTTCCCCCCAAACCTCTTAACTCCTGCTCAAACACAGGAGGAATTGACCTGGACTGTGGCCCCTACCAGAGGAGACGGTCTCTGGGCTGTTTTCCAACCCACAGGGTGAATCTGTGAGGCGAGCAAATCTGCCAGTAAGCACAGGACCCACCAAGGTAGAGGAGGAACTTTGTCACAATATATAGATATCTTAAGATATTTCAGCATAGCCCTCTTAACTCGTGGTCCATTAACTCGTGGTCGTGATGGCTTGACTCCCAACATCTGTGCATAAATGGGTTTATATGGTAGTTTTTGTTCCAAACAGAGATCATAATTCTTGTCTTGCAGAGTTTACAATTAAAAAAAAAACACATGGGTCCAATACAAATATACAAGTGTCCAAACACAATGATGGGCAGTTGCCATTTAGCAAATACAGAAGACCATGTGCTCTTCTTAGTTGGAATGTTTTATGGAATAGCTGGGTTTTTACAAGTTTTTAAGGCAAAAGAAGGGCTGCCCCAGGTCTATGGGGCTGCATAAAAGGTAGACACAAAGATGAGAATACAGAAAGAGAGAATTCTGATCGCAGTTACTCTAGTTCTACAGATTAGTAGCAGAGATCTGAATTTGAGTCTTCAGGACTGAAGCTGGACGGGATTGAAGTAGGGAATGTATAGCAGAGGAAATGAAGGCAGAGATGTAGGTGGAGGCAAGCTACAGGTTGTGTGAAACTGAAGAGGAGACGCTTAAATTTAATATTGCAGAGGCGGGGAAGCCACAGTAGAGATCCAGTATGGAGATAAATATAGCCAACATAATGGGAAGGGAAGATGGCTTTTGGATGGACTGAAAGGAAAGGAGATTTTACCCTCCCAAACCAACAGTCATAGTAATGGCAATAGCGTGATTAAAGTCCTATTCCCTGTTCTGAGAAATATTTTCTCCCAGTGTTGAGCTGCTTATTCACCTATAACCAGATTATTCTCTTCTGTGCAGAATGTATGTGATTTTTATCATCTGCTACACAGATTTATTTCTTATGATGACATTGTTCCTTCTAGAATGCTTGTTACATTCTTTGTATTTGTTTTACATAGGTTTTGGATTGTGTGGAATTCCAGAGAACCTCATAGGAGGCTTACTGAAGACTGGAGTAAAAGGGCTAACTGCAGTCAGTAACAATGCAGGGTAGGTGTTCAGACACCCTTGGAATATTATATATAAAGAATTAATAAACCTGCTTACATAAATTATATTTTAACAGAGCTGTGATAAATCTTGCATTGGAAATGAGGCATTGGAAATGAGGTTATATTTTCCCTAGGAAGAGCCATCCTTGTGACTTAACATTCTATGGCCAAAATCATCCCAAGGATGATGCGAGGTGAATGTGCTTTGAGCTGCCAAGATCTTGTTTTGATTTGGACAAATTCCCATGGCTGCTCATTAAGCTATTTTTGGAACAGTTATTTGGGCATGACTATAGCAATACAGTAGACTTCCAAGCTTTGTCATAGAGAGCTGTTGTTACTGCTGTGGCACATAGTGAGTTATTTATTCTGTTGAATGCCACCACAAAACCTGGTTATACATATTTTGGCTAAACTGTTTTAAAAGCCATGATTTCAACTCTAGTTCCTTTTTTAAGTCCTAGGGAATTTTTGAACACTCCGTTTGTTACTCACATGGTAACTTTGTTACAACAAAAGACTGCAGAAGGGATCCTCCTCAGTGAGGCTTGAGGTATGTCTGCACTGCAATAAAAACCTGCAGCACCAAGTCTCAGAGGCCAGGTCAGCTGACTTGGTCTTGGGCTGAGGGTCTAAAAATTGCAGTGTTAACTTTTGGGCTGGGGCTGAAGCCTGGGCAATGAGACCCTCCCCATCATAGTGTGTCACAGCTGGGTTCCAGCCCTAGCCCAAACATTAACACTGCAGTTTTGTAGTCCCACAACCTGAGACCCGCAAGCCTGAGCTAGCTGACCCAGGCCAGCTGCAATCATGCTGTGGGTCTCTTATGGCAATGTAGACACCTGTGTGTGTCTTCTCAAAAAAATGCTTAACAGTTTAAGAAATTCATGTAAGTGAGAGGAGAGAATGACTCCTGAGTATGGATATTGTCCCTCGGCCTTAGTACAATTTATCTTGGGTATTTTTAGAACTCTTTGATGATGATTTCCAGAGCACCTAACAATCTTTTTATATAGGTATAATTTCACCCACTGAAGTGCATCTACTTCTGGGGTGGAACGTAATAGCTATTTAACAGTGCATGGCAGTACTGTTAGGATAGAGAGTGAAACTGCAGGGAGGATGCCGATATACAGAGTGTATTTAATTATATTTGAATTTGCCCAGCCCACTGGGGCTAACACCCCGATCTCCTTTGCAATGCCTCAAGGGATGGTTAGTAACCAAAAGTGGTGATAACTTTTGTTTAATAACTCATCTGATAAAATGGCACTGTCAGCAACTTAGGCCTGGTCTATGCGGGGGCGGGGAATCGGTCTAAGTTACATAGCATAGCTGAAGTTGACATACTTAGATCTACTCACCGCATTGTGTCAACTGCTGCTGCTTCCCCATCAACTCTGCCTGCATCTCTCGCAGCGCTGGAGTACAGGAGTCGACGGGAGAGCGCTTGGGGGTCAGTATCGACCCCTGCTGGGTAGTATAGACATACCCATAGTAACTCCAAAGAACAATATTTGTTGTTGACTTAGAGGGAAGAATGTGAAATCATGAATACATCTTCTTGTAGCATTTGTGCTTTTTCATGGGAGTTTTCCCACGACTTGCTGACTTGACCTAAACTTCCTTTTCTTGTGAAATCTGTGATCACAGTCCAAGGTGTTGTGTTTACAGGTCATTATTGTAGTGTAGGCTTGTTTCTTAAATTCTCTGTTTCACCATTTTCCCTCCCCCCGACCTCTCTTTTGGCACAATGTCGTTTTTAATGTCAAGCAAACAAAGTAATGCCAGCATGCTATCATTTCTGCAGACGTGTACTTACTTTGTTTCTTCTATACTCTGAATTCACGCCAAGGCAATGAAAAATATCACATTGTTTCAGGATTAACTGGATTAATATTGGTGCTTCCTATGGACCATTTCCTCTGAAGGGAAGTTTGTGGGATCCTATCCACATCTTCCAGGGGAAGGGTGATGATGAATCCAAGACCTTGCATCTTGTTGGTTGGGGGCAGTGAGGGAACATAGGAGTGTAGATAGAAAAGAAGACTTGAAAAGTCCTTTCCCCTACAAGCGAGTTAACATTATTTTACCAGAGGGGATTAATGTGAGTTAAGAATAGAATGTCATTCTAAGTATTTTCCACACCAGTGCAGACATTAACATATTAAAAATAAATAAATAAAAGCTGTTTGAAAAATGACTGTCCCCTTCCTGTAAGGTTTCCTGTTTGTATAAAAGGTTCAGAATATTAATGTATAACACTTGAGTTCTCATTTAACAACTTTTTAGCCATTTTTTAAAAAATCAATCTTCTGAGTGAAAATATAAGATGAAGTTGGATGCTTCCTTGAATTAAACTACGTAATGTAGCTGGGTGCAACTTGATAGTGTGAAAGACCAGATCCAAGCATTTACTCTTTAACTTTCTTTCCTCTAACTTTACAAGTGCAGTTTAAACATTAACAAAGTTTCTTTTAATCTGCTGCTCTATTGACAGTGTAACTGAATGATAAGATAATGTGGATCCATTCATCATTAAAACACTTTTAGCCTTTATCATTGCCATATTTGAGTGAGATTCTTGAAAGTGTGACTTTATAAACTGAAAGTACTTTTTTTTCACAGCAAAACACTTGTTAGTATCTGTCTTCACATTTTTACATTTATTCTGATGTAGGTAATTCCAGAATTCCACTGTTCCCTTTTAGCAGTGAGTGTGAGAATTCGTTAATGTTTAGGAGACACTGTGTAGTTTAGGCTAATTTGACAAAGTCCATTGCACTTCTATTTCCTCAGAAAGCTTCCTGCTTCTGATATAAGGTCTTTTGGCTCTTGATGGAAACCTTTTGCAAATATCTTTCACCTTTCCACCCTCTTGTTTAATCTCATTGTACTTCTCTCCATTGCCCTCTCATCTCGCCCCTCTTCCTTTCCCTTCTTTGAAAGATGCCGCCATACTGACATTTTCTTAACTTTTCTTATTCTTTGCTTTTAATGAAAGGTGATATGTTTTTGAGGATCGAGATTGGGTCTGTGTATAAATGTCCATGCTTCTTGTTAGGTTGAAATCCAACACTTAATGTTACTTTCATATGTCGTTTGGACCACATCATACCCTCAGTTATACCTGTGCAACTTCACAAATTTGATTTAGATTGATTTGAATAGAAGGAATTGAGGTAGAATTTGGCTCTGTGGGCCAAATACTAATTTCATGGTGGGATGAAGCAAAGGAAGGGAAAAGAAGCCTGAAATCATTTAAAGGAGAGGAGCGGGATAGTGCTTCCTCACTTGCTGTTCCCAAATGAGCAGAACATCATCATATAGCTGAATAATTGATTTTTTTTGCTGTGGGGTGGAACTGAGGAGCAGCCATTTTGTTCCATGCCCCCAGGGGAGTTCTAGTCAAGAGTTAACTGAGCTCCAAACGACATTAACTCTTCTTTGTAACGTCTGCTGGCTGGAGTCCTGGAAAGAGCTTGACTGTCAATGGGAACCCAGGACCATATTCAGCTCCCATTGAAACGAGGCTTTCCACTGACGCTAATGGGAGTCAGATAGGGTCCCTAGAGAGCAGTGTGATGGGGCATGCTTTCCTTAGGAATGCCCAGAAATCCATGATGCTGCAGATTCTTGGGCTTTGAATGGTTTGAAGACTGTATCTCTGTCCCGTTCTGTAGGGCTACAAACAGCCGCTGTCCCTGAAGGAAGAATGCAGTTGTAATCCCATAACACTCCTTGCCAAGATCATAAAACATTTTCCCCACCTTTTTCTGTAGGACATGAACATGTAACCCTGTATACTTTGTTTAAACAGGCTGCGTCTGTTTTAGGACAATGATATAATTGATCAAATTTGAATTACTGCATATTGAAAGACTTGCATTCAGGATGAATTTTAGGCTTGTGATCCTCCACCTATAGTGCATGTTACATCTGAGGAAGATGAAAATTGAAAACAATTATTACACATGCACTGGCTTGTTTTGACTCCAGTATTAATAGTAAGCCAGGCCTACTTTTAATATTTTTTTCCCTAATAGTACCACAGGCCATTTGCATAAAAATGCTTCCTGAAATCCTAAGGAAGAGGCTATCAACAGAGGACAGTTCATTTTCAAAGTGTGTCACTATTTAGCCACATAAAACCTTGACAAAGTCCTTTCACCAAAACAAGAGGGATCTCTTCCAGCTAATGAGACTGCTGACTACCGTTTACTGATATAAAGTCCGAGAAAGTTATACATTTCAGCCAGCCAAGCCATCACATTAGTCAACTTTTGTGAATGAGTAGGTCTGTTAGAAGAAGTACATTGTCTGTCTGTTCCTTTGAACTATTTGGGAGACCCCAAGGCTATAATTCTGTAATCTTTTAAGTAAGTGTAATGTTTACTCGTATGAGTAAAGTTACTTTTGTCCTGAAGTGTCTGCAGACCTCACTCCAGTCCCTGTTTTTCATTAATTGTGCCTCAGAATTACCTGGGATCTGGGTCTAGGGTAGCCCCTCCCTTTAGGCTGGCAATAGAAGCCTTTAGCCCACTTATGCCTGGATTCTCAGTAGGTGAAGAGTCTACAGAACTGAAGCCCGTGTTAACACAGAACACCAAGCAACTATCCTCTTAAAGCACGGTCATCCTTCTGTAATTGCAGCTGCTTTTAAAAACTCTATAGAAGTTTAATTGAGTCTAATCCTTTTATAGGTTTTGGAACGATTCTATAAAATTATATAGCAGAGAGATACTCCTAAATACCATATGAAGGCTTTAAAAAAAACATTCAGCCAGTTTAATTTCTTCTTTTCGTAATGCCAGTTTCATAAAGGGTCTGTTTCTGCTACCCTTACTCAGTTTGAGGAGTTCCGTTCATTTCAACAATTACTTTCACTGGTTCTACTTGTGAAGTAAGGAGCTACTTAAAATCAGGGCTGCAGCTCTAGGCCTAAAATGACTAAGTCGTCATGATTCATATGGTGGAAAAGGAACAGTGGAAAAAATAATTTTAGTTAAACCAAGTCACAGGATCAAGGTCTCCTTGATATCTCTGTGCGTTCTCAGTGGGCCAAATTCATGCCTGTTGTAACTCCACTGAAATCATCAGTTATACCAGGGAGAAATGTGGCCCGATGTCCAACATCACAAACCATTTTTTTCCTGACAACGCTAGTTTCCATTGGTGGCTGTTGAATATACATTATCTTATTTTCAAGGACATGATTTTGGGCTCTGGAAGTTCTGTGTATTATTTATTGTGAAATATTATTGAAGACTTCTAGTTTACTACTTAAACTTCCTAATCCCCTGAGATGATCTTCTAAAAAGAGATTGGTGACATACTGTCAGATTACCACTGATTCAAACTGTCTGCTTAAAGGCATGACCATCTTGTTACCCATGTTGCATTCCATCGTTTGTGTGCTTTCTGCAGGAATCCCTTTGATTTTGGAGGTAAACTTGCTCTTGTATGTTGAACCATACCATTGTGGTAAGCATTTGACCTGCTTGTTATAACAGCAGGCTTGGGGCTGAATGGAGTAGGCAAAAATGCTACAGAAGTGGGAAAAGGTTATTGAATGTAATGGGAAAGTATTTATTACAGGCTTTAATTACTGTTGCTGAGAGCCCAGGTAGATAAGCCATCTGTTACTATGTTGTATTCTAATTTAGATTTCAAGCTTGTTTGGTCTGGGACTATGTTTACAATTGTACTTTATATAGCACCAAACACACTGTCAGCTCTTAACAAATAACTCATTTATAGTGGAATGAAAACATTATTGATATACGTTACATGATATTTACTAAAATAGATTTTGCTTTCCTATTTTATCTGCACTGTAGCTTCTGTGGATGCCTGGGACCTGAAGTTAAGTCAGTGGTGAAAAAAAATGTTAATATAGAGTTACTGTTGCTTGGTGGTATGTTGTCCTATTGCAGAATGTTGTTGAACTGAACAAAACTCAATCTTCTGAAAACCAGGAAAGAAACAGTTAATGTTACCTATGCAGCCTTGTCTCTCTCGTCTCCCAGCAATACACCAGTACTCTTGACTCTTCCAACCTACACTGTTGCAGAATAATATAAGCTTTTCACCTCCTTCTACAACCAGTTCATTCTTACCCAGAGGATTCCATCTAACAATACTGACGGACAAAAAGGCAGGGAGGTGATTGCTCATGTTGTCTTCCCTCTGTTTCCCTGGAGTTGGCAGTAGCTTCTGTCCAGTCGATGAGCCGTGTCTCTGAGAAACAGTGAAGTGTCAGAGCTTATAATGTTTGTGCCATACTGTGTACATTTTCTGGTCAACCATGAACCCTCCACTTTCCCAATTAGTGTTCTTCCAGCACTTAACAGCTTTCCTATTGACTTTGTAGCAATTATACAGATGCTCAGCCAAATCAGAGAAAACTATCACACCTCCTGGATACAAATCTCTTACAATGTATGAGAGCTGATTTGGAGGGTGTATCAGGTGCACTCCAGGTTTAAGGCCCAGATTTTTTCCGTCTAGTGAATCACCACATCCTCAAACATGATGCCAATGCGGGCCATCTCCCTCCACCTAGATCGGCCGGTAGCCAGCAATCCCCATGTTGTGTTCTGCTTTCTGTCCTGCAAACTCCTGCAACCATGTGATCCAGGAGTTGCCCAGAATCCACCTGTTGGCAACCCTTGCAACATGCACATTTCTTTGTCCTCAGCAGCCAAGATACTTGTGTGGTCAGTTCCAAATCTTTGCACTGTGTGTCTTTGGACACACCACATTAATTTGGGTACTTTGTGCTCTCAGGGCACTCCCCCCGACCCCTCCCTCCAGTCCCTCAGTAATCTTTCCAGACTACGCAAACGTAGAAGTGAACATATTCCTAAATACGGTTCCCAATTTTGGTCCCCCAACTACCTTACGTAAAACTTTGAGGCAATCAAGCCATTTTTTCTCACATTACATGAATTGTTTGATATCTAGTTCTGTGCAAAAGAACAAAAACTCCTAGAAACTTTTTTGAAAAATAGTCCCCCCCCCCCGCCTTTGGGGCTTATATGTCCACAACCCTTAGCTCCAATGACTGCCCCCATTTGGGGCACTAGCCCTACCCTGCACCTCCTGAGACAAACCAATCCCCCTGAGGCACACCAAATTTCAGAGGAATCTGACTAAGCATATCAATTTTAGAGGGTTTACAGGGACCAGCCTTTAAAGAGAAATCATGATGCAACCTTAACTATAGTGGTGCTGCTGTGCCCAAAATCAACGACAAGGTAAGAGACATTCCCTACCCCACAGAGCTCACAGTGAATTGGTGGATGGGCAGAGTTTGGTGCATTGGCAGAGCTGAGGGGTGGAGGGGAGTTAGGGTGTAGTGTTGGGGTGCTCCAGTAGAGCTGGGGGTACAATGCTTCCTTCACCTGAGCCACCAACCTTTCTCCCCTTCCCCATAACTCCTGCACTCCTCCACTCCCTTTATCCCTGCTGGAAAGCATTCTCATGTTGTGTTTTTTCTCCAAATGCTTTGATTATATTCCCCCAAATAAAATTGCCACATATCACTCACAAATTGTAGCAACCACCAGTCACTCGGTCCAAAGCTCCATTTGTTTGAGGTGGGGGGTTGTCATTAACTTTTCTTTATTAATTGAAGGGTGAGTTCACAGCCATCAATCTCAATGAGATCTGTGGTTTCATCCAGTCATTAATACCTCTCAGTTTAACAGTACAAGGCAATGGAAAGAGACAGTTTGGGAGGATGGGGCACAGGACTGCAACTTAAGAACTCCTCAATTAAATTTTGGATCACAAATGCTACCCCATGCCACCATGAGACACACCAAATTTCAAAGCAGTCTGATTTACTGTTTGGATTTTAGAGCATTAAAGCAGAGTCAAGTTTTAAAGCATATAAAATGGTGAGAATGGAAGCCCTCTAGCCATTTTGTCTTAAATACCATTCTCAGTTTGGGTCTGCCAAAGATTTAGTGGGGGCCCTGTGCTGGCTTGGGTAAATCTCAACAGATGGAGACCATTTTTGACCCATATCACATCAGTAGTTTGAGTTCTGCCTCTGTGTGCAAAAAAGAACAAAAAACCAAACACCAACCTAGAAACTTTTTGAAAAATGTTTTTTTTCGGGATTGATCTCTGCAACCCTTGCAGTTCCAAATGACCCCAAATTTGTGTGTCTAACCCTACCCTTCATCCTGCTGAGGCACACCAACTTTCATAGGAGTCTAACCAAGCATCTTGATTTTAGAGGACTTAAAATTGTCCACCTTTAAACAGGAGTTGTGACCTTAGTTAACTGTAGTGGTCCTGACATGCCACTATAATTTGGGTCATATTTCCTGATGTGCCAGAGACTTCCTCTGTGAAGTAACTTATCCAGTGTCCCAGATCCTTGTCGTAATTTCCTCATTATTTATTTATTTATTTATTTATGGCAGGTGCTTTCTGAACACACAAGAAGTGGAAACATGTTTACATGTTTTTAACATTTCAGAAATACTCTGTAAAACTGAGAGAACCCTGGCATCCAATATGTCTCAGAAGTGTTGAGAGGCTTTAATTCATTTTGCTTTTACAGACACATCATTAGACAAGGAATTTATAATTTAAATAGAGAAAATAACAGCTGAGGGAGGGGAAGAGGGCTGTCGTGTTGAGTCTGATTTCAACTGTGTGTGTGTGTGTGTGTGTGTGTGTGAGAGAGAGAGAGAGAGAGAGAGAGAGAGAGAGAGAGGAGGGTGCCGCTTCTGTGTCACATATACAGATATGTGTATGCATACATTGACAGAATATATGAAGTTAACTACATTGCCCCTCCAGGAAATGAAGTTACAAACTTAACTTGCCCTGCATGAGCTGCATTAGGCAAACCTTGCTCTTAGTAAGTTGCCAAAATAATAATGGCAATAAATAAATCCATAAAATATCATCAGTTAAGTTGTTTGGTCTATATGTTTTTAACTTGTAAGGTTCTTTATTATTACTGTTTATTACAGTTTACTGAGCTAACACTTTGTAAACTGTAGCCCCAGAAAAAGACTGCATAACTCATGTTTCCATTTTTTATCATAGGAATTATTTCAGGATTTTGGCAGGATGCATTGTCCTAAGGTCACTAAAGTATGGAGCCAGTAAGAAATCAAATACAGCATTGAGCAGCTTGACTTCCAGATTTTGACTGCAGATGACGAGTGGAAATACAGGAGTTGATCTAAGCTTAATTGTAGTACCGTATCAGTATATTGTCACTAACACCATGCAACAGAAGTTAACCTTAGCCTTCAGTCATCCTCATATTTCATTCACTAGGCCTTTGAAGTATGTTGCATATACTGCAGATTCAAACATGATTAGTACAAATTCTGCAAATATCTTCATCAGTAGGAAAATATGGTATATGAAGGGACACGAAATGAAAGAGGAAAATGAACCCCTTCATTTGTTGTAAGTAGATATGTTGACTAGTATTTTACAGTGGAGAGTAAAATGGGAGGAGGCAGACTGGCTTTTCTGCTAGCCGAAAGGCAATGAAGCACAACTGTGGAACTTAGCATAAGTCTGAGCAGCTTTAGCCTTCTGAGTCTAAAAAATGTGTTTTCAATACATTTCATAAGGTATTTTGCATGTAAGTAAAGTACATAAGAATGGATTTACCTTTTTTTATTATTATTTTAAAGTTCATTTCATAGTAGTAGTAAGAGTGTGCACTTCCATGTGGGATTCTTTACAGAGGGTTTGTCACTTGCCCTTTTCAAACTTCAAGAGCACTGTTTTTTTATTGGTCACCCTCAGAAACAGGATACTGGATTTGATTGTCCAATGTCTTGATGGGCAAGTGTTCACAGGTGGCTGGTGACAACAGTGTTTAGTCTTAAATGCTTAAATTCCTTTTCAAAATGAGATTTAGGCTCCTAAATCAGTTAGGCATTGCAACGCTGAGTGCAGCAACACCTAAATAGCTTTAACAATTTGGGCCTAAGCGTCTGATTCATCTCCCAATAAAATCAATTGGACTTCAGTGGGAGTTGGATTGAGCCCTGACTGCTTTTCCACTTCTCGTGTCACCACCAGAGCTGTCAGAGCATTTTACATTGGGGGCAGCAGCTTGCGTAGGCATATCTTGCCCCTTCTGTCCCATTACCATAATTCTCTCCAAAATGTTTGAGAGAATTAGCTTGCCCTGTCCTCAGGCATCAGGTGCTGACATGATTTCTCTGCTCTTACTATATGACAGGAAGAACTTTAATTTCAGTGCTGAATTATGTTCCTGCTGGAAGCGTTAAGAAGCAATTTCCTATGGCTGCCCCCTTCATCAAACAGAAAAAGGGGGGCAGAGGAAGGAGAAAACAAATGAGTTGTCATCATAAAGATTATAATAACAGCTCCCTCCAGCCACAAATCTCAGTGACCCAGTATTTTAGGATGGAGGTTTAAATGAGAAAGCAAAAAATGGAAGGTGTGCATGAACAGACTTTGTGGCTATTGCATAGAAGAGGGTCTTTGAAGAAATTCAGTCACAGGGAAATTATAGGAAACCCTTGCCCAAGAGTTAGAATAAAGTATCCAAAGCCATCAGTGTCAGGGACCAAACAAAAATTACCACACAGTGAAAGCAAAATTTTATATTAATTGAAAATAGGAGTCCATGGCAATGTGACACATAATTAACAGCATCTGCTGTAGACTGACCAACTGAGGTATTATGCCTCTTGGCAACATAGCAAATGCTTAGTGTCATGTGTATTGAGGAAATGAGGCTATATGACCTACAATACAAATGATCACCCCCTTTAAAACAAATATAAACTGTTTTGGACATAAGGGAAAGAAACTACTTCAAAAATAATTAAACAGCTTGCGTGAAAATGAAACGCTTTTAATGTGAATCAGCATTCCCATGACCTTCATGGTTATGGGCTTTTGTTTGGCAGAGACTGTCCTGAGGTAAATGGAGAGCGAGAATGTGTGCACACTTTGATCCTGCAGCAAGAGATGTAAAAGCCTGCTTGATGATGATATGCTTCAGTAGCTGCTTCTGAGGCAGCCAGAACTGGGATTACAGCACTTGGTAATATGAGGCAAAAATCTCACTAATCATTACAAATCTGCCATTGACCCTCTATTAGCCACTGTTCTGAAATGTGTGTGCTCTGTCAGCATTCTTCAACTGCCTGCAGAAGTTCCTTATCTCTTAGGAAGCAGGTGGGAGAGCTACAGGAGGAGTTGGCCAGGCTGAAAAGCATCCTTGCACACGAGGAATTCATTGAGAGTATATTCACATGGAGACATTCAAGGCTGAGGAAGCTGACTAGGACTGCTGTCATGCCACCGGGGGAGGAGGATATGACTCTGTCACAGGGAGGACACTGACTGCTAGTTACTTCCGGAAGCAGGTAGTGCTTCGCCCCTACTCCCACCCACCCATCGTAGTGATGAAGAAACCTTATGCTGCCCTGACATTGAGCTATGAGGAACTGCTCCCAAAGGTGGAGAAGACTGGAGAAATCTCAGCTGCCATTCCCAGGAGGAAACGTAGGGTAGTGGTGGTGGACTCTTCTGAAGGGGACGGTGGCACGCATCTGTTGCCCTGACATGGCATCCTGGGAGGTATGCTGCCTGGGAGGTATGCCTGGCATCCTGGGAGGTATGCCAGGGGCCCATATACAGGAAGTTTTGGAGAGATTGTCAAGGACCATCTGGCTCTCTGACTACTACCCCATGCTACTCATCCATGTGGGCACTAATGATACTGTAAGATATGACCCTGAGCAGATCAGAAATGACTACAGGACTCTGGAAGTAAGGGTGATGGTGTTGGGAGTGCAGGTGGTGGTCTCTTTGATCTTTCAGGTCAAGGGGACGGGCCCAGGAAGAAACAGCTGCATCCTGGCGGTGAATGCCTGGCTGTGAGGGTGGTGTCACCAGGAGGGCTTGGCTTCCCTCACTATGGATGCTGTCCCAGGAAGAAGGACTGCTCAGCAGAGATGGGGCCCACCTATCAAGAAAGGGGAAGAGCATATTTGGATACAGACTGGCTAACCTAGTGAGGAAGCCTTTTAAGCTAGGCCCAATGGGGGCAGGAGACAAAAGCCCAGAGGTAGTCAAAAACATAGACACCTTGAAGAAAGGTTGGAATCTGGGGGGACCATGGGCGGGGTGAGGGAGACAAAAGAGCACATAGGGGAAAAATCAAATCCGTATCTTGGCTGTATACCAATGCGAGAAGTATGGCAAGTAGGCAGGAAGAACTAGAATTGCTAGTTAATAAACACAACTGTGACACAATCGGCATCACAGATAATACACATGATTGAAATATTGGTATAGAAGGGCACAGCCTTTTCAGGACAGACAGGCAGGGAGAAAAGGGAGCGGGTGTTGCCTTAGTTTTAATATATATGTATACTTGGACTGAGGTTGAGATGGAAATAGGGGACAGATTTGTTGAAAGTCTCTGGCTAAGGATAAAAGAAGTGAAAAACAAGGGTGATATCTGTACTAGATTCCCACCATGACTACCTAGCCAGGAAGAAGAGGTGGATCAGGCTAACAAAATCATCCAAAGCACAGGACTTGGTGGTGATGGGGAATTTCAGTTACCCAGACATCTGTTGGGAAAATAATACAGCAGGCACAGATTATCCAAAAAGTTCTTGGAATGTATTCACCAAAAAAGTTAGTAGCAATTTGACATCTGAAATAATGAATGCCAGTGAAAATGAGGTAGGATCGGAAGCTAAAATAGGAAAAGAACCAATTAAAAATTACTTAGACAAGTAAGATGTCTTCAAGTCACTAGGGCCTGATGAAATACATCCTAGAGTACTCAAGGAGCTGGCAGAGAAGGTATCGGAGCCATTAGTGATTATTTTTGAAAAGTCCTGGAAGACGGGATTTATTCCAGAGGACTGGCAAAGGGCAAATATAGTGCCCATCTATAAAAAGGGAAATAAGGACAACCTGGGGAATTTCAGACCAGTCAGCTTAACTTCAGTACCCTGAAAGATAATGAAGCGAATAATTAAACAATCAGTTTGTAAACATCTAGAAGATAAGATGATAAATAACAGCATGGCTTTGTCACGAACAAATTGTGTCAAGCATAATAGCTTTCTTTGACAGGGTAACATGCCTTGTGGATGGAGGAAGCAGTAGATGTGGCATACGTTGACTTTTGATAGTCTCACACCTTCTCATAAACAAACTGGGGAATTACAACTTAGATGGAGCTACTGTAAGGTGGGTGCATAACTGGTTGGAAAACTGTTCCAAGAGAGTAAACATCAGAGGTTCACAGTCAAGCTGGAATGGCATATCGAGTGGGGCCCCCCGGGATCTGTTCTGGGTCTGTTTCTGTTCAATATCTTCATCAATTATTTAGATAATGGCATAGAGAGTACACTTATAAAGTTTGTGGATGATACCAAGTTGGGAGGAGTTGCAAGTGCTTTGGAGGATAGGATTAAAATTCAAAATGATCTGGACAAACTGGAGAAATGACTTGAAGTAAAAAGGATGAAATTCAATATGGACAAATGCAAAGTATTCCACTTAAGAAGGACCAATCAGTTGCACACATACAAAATGGGAAATGACTGCCTAGGAAGGAGTATTGTGGAAAAGGATCTGGGGGACATAGTGGATCACAAGCTAAATATGAGTGAACAGTGTAATATTATTGCAGAAAAAGCAAACATCAGTCTGGGATGTATTAGCAAGAATGTTATAAGCAAGACACAAGAAATAATTCTTCCACTCTACTCTGTGCTGATTAAGCCCAAAAGTGCAGGAAGCTCCCAAAAAATGGTGGGACAACTGATGCCGAAAGGGTGACCCAGCCCCCACACAGCTTCCTCCCCCCAAAGCCCCGCCCAGTGCTCGCTCCACTCCCTCTCCCCCCCCTCACCCTTAAAGAAAAAAGGATGGGCCCCTCTGTTCTATTGAACCTGATTAGGCCTCAACTGGAGTATTGTGTCCAGTTCTTGGTACCACATTTCAGGTAAGGTGAACAAATTGGACAACATCCAGAGAAGAGTGACAAAAATGATTAGAAGTATAGAAAACATGGCCTGTGAGGCAAGATTGAAAAAATTGGATTTGTTTAGTCTGTAGAAGAGAAGATGGGGGTGGGAGAGATAAGTTTTCAGATGCATAAAAGATTGTTACAAGAAGGAGGGAGCAACATTGTTCTTGTTACCTCTGAGGACAGAACAAGAAGCAATGGCTTTAAATTTATCAAGGTTTGACTTCAGGAAAAATGTCCTCACTGTCAGGGTAGTTAGGCACTGGTATAAATTGCCTAGGGAGGCTGTGAAATCTCCATCACTGGAGATTTTTGAGAGCAGGTTAGACAACACCTGTCAAGGATGGTCTAGACTCTAGATTATACTTAGTCCTGCCTTGAGTGCAGGGGACTGGACTACAAGACCTCTTGAAGTCCTTTCCAGTTCTACGATTTTATGATTATCTTTCCCTTTCCTTAAGATTCCTAACATTCTGTTTGCTTTTTTGACTGCCTGTGAACATTGAGTGGATGTTTTCTGGGAACTATCCACGATGACCCCAACATCTCTCTCTTGAGTGGTAACAGCTAATGTAGACCCCATTATTTTGTATGCATAGTTGGGATTATGTTTTCCAATGTTTATCACTTTGTATTTATCTTCATTGAATTTGCATCTGTCATTTTGTTGCCCAGTCACCCAGTTCTATGAGATTCCTTTGTAACTCTGTAAGACTGTTTTGGACTTAACTACCTTGAGTAAATTTGTATCATCCGCAAACTTTGCCACCTCACTATTTACCCCTTTTTCCAGATCATTCCTGAATATATTGAACAACACTGCTCCCACTACAGATCCCAGGGGGACACCATTATGCAGCTCTTTCATTATGATAAAGGACCATTTATTCCTGTCCTTTGTTTCCTGTCTTTTAACCAGTTACTGATCCATGAGAGGACCTTCCCTCTTATTCCATGACTGCTTACTTTGTTTATGAATCATCGGTAAGGGACCTTGTCAAAGGCTTTCTGAAAGTCTAAGTACACTATATTAACTGGATCATCCTTGTCCGCATGTTGATTGATACCCTCAAAGAATTCTAATGGATTGGCAAGGCATGATTTCCCTTTACAACAGCTGTGACTCTTCCCCAGCAGAATATGTTAATCGGTGTGTCTAATAGTTCTGTTCTTTACTAGTGAAGACTAGCCCTGGGAAAGCACTGCAGGTTTGGGCTGGTCTGCATTGGAAATTTACGTTGGCATAGCTGTTTCCCAGGGGTGTGCAAAATCCACATCCCTGAGAAAAGTAGTTCAGCCAGCCTAACCCCTGGTGTAGACAGCACTATATTGAGGGAAGAATTCTGTTGATCTAATTACTGCCTCTTGGGGAGGTGGATTACTTATGCTAAATGGGGGAACCCCTGCCGTTGACATAGGTAGTGTCTACACTTGAAGCGCTGTAGCGATTTCTCTGCAGCTGTGCCTCTGTAGCATTTCAAATGTAAACAAACCTTTGGAGTATCACAGTTTTGCTTCCTGGGCTCCTTCCCCTTCTGAGCAGTATCCTGTGGCAGCCCCATATGTGTGTAGGATACATTGCACTGGCTGCTGTGTTAGGAGAAGCAGGGCTGAAGCTATGGCTGTGCTCAGTCATTGCTCCTTCTGTCTACCTGCACAGAACGTGCCTGGAGCGGCTCTGCAGAACCTGCTTCCCTTTATTGCAGTGCAACCATGCTGTGAGTAGCTGGTGATAAAGAGTAAGGAAGCACTATATGCCCTTGAGAAATTGTGCAAGCTAGGACATAATTTGTCCCTAAAATTTGAAGTCAGTACAGTATAGCTCTGCCACTGACTTGCTCTCTGGCTTTGAGCAAGTCACTGAATGTTTCTGCCTCAGTTTTCCCTGTTTGTAAAATAGGGTCGATTCTATATGAGGGTGTTGTGGATTAATGAGGCCACATGTGCCCAACTCTTTGATAGCGTGAAGTGTGATATAAATGCTTGCTACTAAATTTGTCAGAATAAATTAATGAAGTGCATCTCATGGTAAATGTTCCCTCTAATTTTTGACAGGTCATGTGCGTAAAAAATGTCTTCTGTGCAAATTTTTGTGCGAACGGTGTTTCACCGTGTACGTGGTGTTTACGATCTTTGTCCGCGCGTGCACACACAGAGGGAACAGTGCTCGTGGTACAATCTTGATATTTTTCATTTTTTATTTTTAAAAGTTAATACAAAGTTATATCTATAATTGTTCAGGTTGTTTTATATACAGAAAAATGGCATAATGCAAGTGTGATGGGGTTCAGTCACAGAGACCCCCTTGGGACTCCTCACCTGATGTGCTGAATTTACCTCTGAGCCTGTTTTCCCTGCCAGCTTGGGACTTCAGAACCCTGCCTTGTTGAGCCAGACATGCTAGCCTGCTGCAACACTGACCCAGGTCTTGTCTACACCACCAAAGCTGTAGACTTTAACCAAAAACTGCTCAGCAGCTCATCTATGCCCAGCTCCCAATGAGATTCAAACCCCAAATAAATCTGTTTTACTCTGTATAAAGCTTATACAGGGTAGACTCCTAAATTGTCTGCCTTCTATAACACTGATAAAGAGACATGCACAGCTGTTTGTTCCCCCAGTTATTAATCACTTTGGGTTAATAAACAAAAGTGAATTTATTATGCATAAAAATTAGGATTTAAGTGGTTCCAAGTAATAACAGACAGAACAAACTCAGTTACCAAGCAAAATAAAACAAAGCACAGAAGTCTCAGCCTAATACATTAAAAAACTGATTTCAGGTAAATCTCACCCTCAGAGATGTTCCAGTAAGCGTCTTTCACAGACTAGATTCCTCCCTGGGCCCAATCCTTTCCCCTGGTACAGTCCTTGTTAGTTCCAGCAGGCATCTTAGTAGAAAAGCAGGGGCTTTCTCATAACTCCTTTGTTCTGTTCCACCCCTTTTTATAGCTTTGGCACAAGGCAGAAATCTTGTCTCTTTGGGTCCCCACCCCTCCTTCTAAATGGAAAAGCCTCAGGCTTAAGATGGATTCCAGTATCATGTGACATGGTCACATGTCACTGTAAGACCCTCTCCATTCTTCCAGGGCTGGTCTGCATGTACCCCAGAAGGTTTGCAAGTAAAGAGCTATTTACAGCCAATTGTCCTAGACAATGGGAGCCATCAAGATTCTAAACCACCATTAATAGCCCACACTTTGCATAATTACAGTAGGACCTCAGAGTTGTACTTCATATTTCTAGCTTCAGATACAAGAATGATACATTCATACAAATAGGATGAATATATTCAGTAGGTAATGATTGTAATGATACTCTACAAGAGACCTTTTGCATAAAGCATATTCCAGTTACATCGTATTTACACTCATAAGCATATTTCCATAAAACATTATGGAGTACAATGTCACAGCAAGATTAATCAGTTTTATAATTATACAAATTACAAGTGTTGATTTAAATTTCAGAAGTCAATAAATAAGAGATGGCATTTACTCTTTAAAATTCAAAAATGAAAATCCCGTGTTTGTTAACCCACTGCTGATTCTGGCTCCTTAATATGATGTCCAGGTGACAACATTAATGAGGCCAGTTATGTATCTTCTTTGATAAGATACCTAATACTCCACAGTATTAAGAGATGATAAAGCCTAGTTTGGTCAGGCTCTGGTGTTACTTCTTTTGATTAATGTTATCTGAACTAGCAAAACAAGTGAGTCCCTCTTGATCTCTTCATTCAGTCTAGCATCATAACTCTAAGCATTTTTTTCTTTTCTGAGCTCAGAAAGCTGCAGCATATATTTTGTAAAGCAGACATTTGATTTTTGTTGTTCAACAGAACATCTCCCTTGCATCCATTTTGACCTCTTTGCAGATGGTCATTAGCTAAACCTGGCTTTTGGGATGTTTACAACAATAATTTCTCTAATGTGAAGGGAGGAGAAGGGGAAGAAATGGAAGGGAGAGAAATCCAACATATGCCTCCTAATGGCATTATTGATGTAGAGATAATTGACTTTTAATGTCAGCCAGAGAATGAATTAGACTAACTCGGTGATAGGGACTGGTATAGGTTTCTGTAGCTGAAAACAAATAATTTGTTTAAATTTTCAAGACAACAGGTATGCCAGTGGCAAAGTTAAGTCCAGAATAAATTGTGGCTATTTTAATCAGTGCCTTTGAAATGGTCCCCTATTTTTTTACATTATATAATTGCCCGTGTCACTGAAGGACAAAGAAAGATTGTTTTATGAGAGGATTAAAAAAATTCTACTTTCTGTCTAAAATAATGGATAATTCCAATTGGTTTTCCCTAAATTGCATTTGAGTTAAAAATGTATCATATACTGGTGGTTTCCATGAGGCTCTGTATATTGCAAACTTGCATACTCAGCTATAGTGTGCTGTGTATCTGGATTTGTCCCATCAAAAGTTTTTTTTTTAATAGGTTTTCTCTATCTCTTATCCTGAAATCTGAGGGCATACAGCAAATATTTTCCATTGTTAGCTTACAGGGAGGTACCTTGTTACAAATGTGCAGTAAACAACCACTAAAATTCTAATGCTGTCTTTATGGGCAGCTGCGGAAAGAACTTCTTATAACTTGCTTCTTTGTGGGAAGAAAGTGCTGGGTCTTGGAGGGCTTTGAGGCTTAGGGAAAGTTTGGGCCTCATTCATGTGCAATAGTCTGTCCATGACCTACAGAGAGCCCTGTTTAAAGTCAGTAGGGTGGGTGGAGCAGTTTGCTGCTATACAGTGCAGATTGGGGCCGTGAGGGTAAGCTTCCTTCGGCTATTTTCTGTCTGTATTGCCAATTTTCTAAATTAAATCTTAATCTTGTGTCTGTAAGACTGAAACCTCTTACTTCTGTCAGCTCACTCTGTAATGGAAGTCTCATCACATATCCTTGTCCCATCAGTAGAGAGGGTGAAATGGCAGCAGCCATAGAGGATGCAATGGAAATAGTGAAATCGGGAACGTTAACATGATTATATACTTCTATGGCAAAAATAGCATATGCTGGTTCTAAATGCAAATCACAACATAAACTGGCAGAGTGACTCGCTGAAGAAAACCTCGGTTGCAGCCATATCTTTTCCTCAAGGAGTAGTGGGTTTCACAAGAAAGTGAAATGTTTACTATAATCAGAAAATAAAATAGGAAAAACACCCCTGTTTGGAGTACAACCCACCCTACGACCTTGGTCTTGGAGACCTGCCTCTCCCCTGTTTCTTATTGTCCTTTCCTTGAGCATCTGTGCAAGGGGAAATCCAAAATGATCTGAAATTAACTCTTTGTTCATCAGAGACCTGGTTGTGCCCTTTAGTGTCTATTTATTTATTGGTGATACAACAATTGAAGCAGAAGTTTTCTAAGGTTATTCCATTGTTAAGCTGTCATTTGTAGCTAGTGTTTACTTTACTTAGTGTTCTCACCCTGAGGGTGATGTCTGATCACAAGGTGCCAGTGACTCCTCAATTCTAATTCTAATTCTGGCACAGACATTTACTTCCTCTAAAAACTGGGTCTTGCTCCTCTGCCTCCATTTCTTCATCTGTAAAATAGGAAGAATAATATTTCTTCTCTTACAAGTACCTTGTTAATTTGTTAATGTTTATAAAGTGTTTTGAAGATGGCACAGTGCTCTGTATTTTGGATTTTGACTATTATTGGTGTTTTTTCTGCACAGTGTTGACAATTTTGGACTTGGTCTTTTGCTTCACACTAAGCAGATAAAACGGATGGTATCATCCTATGTTGGAGAAAACGCAGAATTTGAACGACAGTACTTATCTGGAGAGTTGGAAGTTGAGCTTACACCTCAGGTAAGCTGGTTTCCATAAGGGGATCAGTCAGTTCCTTTTTGGTCTGTAATAATGGATGATTCTCATCTTGTTTTCTTTTTAAGGTGTCTTTTCTCTTGTTTTACAACACTAATATTTTCCATAGAGGTAGGTGTGTGTTGTAAACACACATGGCAGTTGTTCTCCACCTGTGAACTGCTGGTGATCTGTTGTGAAATGACTGATCATGCAGTGTAAACTTTTCTTGTTACCACTTGGTGATAAATCACCTTAAAAAGCTTCTTAATAAGAAATTAAATATTATTTGTATTGTTCACTGTTTGTTTCTAGAAGTGCCTGCAGTCGGCTAGGTAAACATACAAGAGGGAACAGGTCTTGCGCAGGAGAACTTACATTCTTAAAAACACAAAATGACAAGTTGAGCAGCATGGAGAGTAAGAGTCAGCTTTGGGGAGTGAGTTGGGATTGAGGGCTAGTGGAACAGACTATGGCAGGAGAAGGGGGCCAAAAGTTGAGAGTAAACGTGAGTGAAATGGAGAGAGTAGATGGCTGAGTCTGTGGAAGTAATTGGGGAAAGAACTGGGAAGCGGGGACATAGAGTGAGAAATAAAGTCAGGGACATTGAAGTATTGGGGTCATGGAAGGGTCAGGGGAAGGTAATGGGTGTAGGGCAACGTTCAAAGAGATGAAGTGGTAGTTGGAGGGTGGGAAAATTTAAAATATTGAGAGAGCCAAGAAAGAGCAGTGTATTGAGACGACATGGTTGAGTGAATGGCTATTTTGGCATTGATCCAGGGTTGAAAGTCAAACTAGAAGTTGAGTGCTAAGGGGTCAAATGAAGTAATCAAAGATGAGGGTAAGAGACCATGAAAAGAAGAGAAGATCCAGATGTCAAAATCAGAAAAGAAGGTGTTTTGTGGAGGAGTTATGTACAGGGATATTATGCAAACATGAATGGGTGGAAAGATGATCCAGAAGACTCTCTCTATAGATGTGGTTCATGATGTGAAAAGAGTTAGAGAACCCCTGAGTTGGGGTATTTGGTCCGTCTTTGTTTATTAGATTAGAAGTAAATATGTAACTTCTGCTATCTAGTGGAAAGGAGTTAAAATTGGATTTTTAAGTAACACTGTGTGAAACTTAAAACATTAATAACAAGTTAGTTGAATTCAGTCGTGCTTTTGTGTTAAATTTCACTCTGCATATATTGTGTTAGAACTTAATGCTTACAAGTTAGCTCTTCAGCCCAACCCAGCTATAGCAATTCTTGCACTAAAGGATAATCAGAGATGTTGGATACAAACGTAACTTAGAATGTGAGTATCAATAAGACCCTGTATAGATCTAATACAGTAACTTCTCACTTAACATTGTAGTTCTGTTCCTGAAAAATGCAACTTTAAGTGAAACAATGTTAAATGAATCCAATTGTCCCATAAGATTTAATGTAAATGGGGGGGGGGGTAGGTTCCAAGGCAATTTTTTAGGGCAGACAAAAGGCATTATATACTGTACAGTACTGTACTGTGGTTAGGAAGTGCCCCTGGCTTACCCCGCACAAGCACAGCTCGCTGCAGGCAAGGACGCTAGGAAGCACCTTTGCAGCAGCAGCAGCTTCCCCGGAGAACAGGCTCAGATTTTGCAGGGAATGCTCCGGGCCCACCTCTTCCTGTCCTTGCTCCACTCCAGGCCCACCTCTTCCCACCCTCACTCCACCTCCTCTCCGGAGCACGCCACATCCCCTCTTCCCCCCAAGTCCTAAGCGCTGCTGAACAGCGGTTTGGTGGTGCTTAGGACTCTCTGGGAGGGAAGGAGAGAAGCAGAGAAGTGTAACTTGTACAATGCTCCCTTGTAAAATCACTGCTCTTCCACAGAATCTTACAAGCAGGCAGCCAAAGGACTTTATAAGGGAGCATTGCACAACTTTAAATGAGCATGTTCCCTAATTGAGCAGGACGTAACACTGAAACAATGTTAAGTGGGACAATGTTAAATGAAGAGTTACTGTATTGTAGAATTGACTGCATAATTCTAAAACATGCAGCTAGTCACTAAAACATATGCTGTGTTATTTCAAAGGATAAGACATAACACATGGAATGAAGGGTGTTATTAATTAAGGCTGCAATAGGCGCTCTAACTATGTGTTCCCCAGGTACATATAGAGTGCGCAGTTGCTCTTGGCTCTATGCTACTGAGAATGCTGCTTGTCTGAACACTAGAGATGGAGAAGCATCCAGCATTCCTTTCTACCCGATTGGCTGGCCCAGAAAAGCTCTGGCTATTGCCACTTCCTCAGCTACCAAAGTTAGTTTATCCTCTATGTTGAATACCTCCCACCCAGACTCTCAAGCAGTCCACTTTCCCCTTCCCACTTTGTGACCAGTACCGCCAACCTGAAGAGCTAACAAACTTCTCAAATGTGAGAGTTGTGTGATACTGGGTATACCAGATGCAAGTTTTTAACAGTAACAGGTTCATTAACACTGGAACAACTTGCCAAGGGATGTAGTGGATTTTGCATCACATGAAATATTTAAATTAAGATTGTATGCCTTTCTAAAAGAGATGCTGTAGTTCAACCTCAAATTACTGGGCTTGATACAGGAATTACGGGGAGAAATTCAATGTCTGCTTTGATACCGGAGGTCAGACTAAGTGATCACAACAATGATCCATTCTTGCTTTAAAATCTGTAAGTCTATTAATATAATTTGGTAGAGATGATAGGGAAAGAAGGATACATTTCTCTAGCAAGTTACTTTTAAAACAAACTAACTGAAAACAATTGTTTGTAGCTGATACAGGCTTTTGAATGCTAGTAGTTCTGGTAGAGGTAGAGTAGCTGCAAAGTGGAAAAGAGGTAGATAAAGGTACATATTAAATGCAATAGATTGTATGGATATCACTGTCATGCTGCCTGGAGTGCCACCCTCAGGGCAGACTGTCAAAAAGCCAGGCAGTCACTCCAAGTTGGTTGTATGTTCTATAATTAGATTTCACTAACCCAATAACAAATGTAAACTCCTGAAGCACACTATAACAGTCTTACTGTGGAGTCACAGGCAGTCCCCTGGGGCATTCCAGTCTATGTTGTCACTCATGCAAGCTGGACTTGGTTGCTACACACCAAAAATCATATCACATTCAGGTTGCTTCCAGTCCCAAGAGACAGTCACTTACCTCAGGTCAATTTGTACCTCAAATCTCTCACCAAAGACAATGCTTGTAGCCAATCCTGTAATAAACTAACTAAAGATGTATTAACTAGGAAAAGGAAATGAAAGAATTACTTACAAGTTAAAGCAAGCAAACATATATACACAAATGACTTATTCAGTGGTTCTGAAAGGTGGCATAACTCCAGCACTGTAAGATTTCAAACAGCCAAAGAGGTGAAAAATTTTCTTGTTCAGTATCTTTATTTCCTTCTTCCAGAATTCAAACTCATGGGATGATCCCTTTTGCACATAACCTCTTCATGTGTGCGAAGGGACAGTTAACAAAGTCTTTGCATTGTGATATTCCACAATGGCCCATTTAGTTTTGATAGCCTTCTTAATGAGCAGGTGACAGGCTGACAGTTTAAAGTCAAACATTTTTTACAATTATAAAGCAAATACTTTATCACATGCTTTAAGGTAATATTTAAGATATTATAAGTGAGATTATGGAAAGCTTGTAAGTTGCTGCATGCATTAAAGTTTAAACACTAAATACTTTGTTATAAGTATAAGTAGGAGGGAGAAACAGTAACAGGAAACTTGGAAATGGCAGAGATGCTTAATGACTTCTTTGTTTCGCTCTTCACTGAGAAGTCTGAAGGAATGTCTAACATAGTGAATGCTTATGGGAAGGGGGTAGGTTTAGAAGATAAAATAAAAAAAGAGCAGGTTAAAAATCACTTAGAAAAGTTAGATGCCTGCAAGTCACCAGGGCCTGATGAAATGCATCCTAGAATACTCAAGGAGTTAATAGAGGAGGTATCTGAGCCTCTAGCTATTATCTTTGGAAAGTCATGGGAGACGGGAGAGATTCCAGAAGACTGGAAAAGGGCAAATATAGTGCCCATCTATAAAAAGGGAAATAAAAACAACCCAGGAAACTACAGGCCAGTTAGTTTAACTTCTGTGCCAGGGAAGATAATGGAGCAAGTAATTAAAGAAATCATCTGCAAACACTTGGAAGGTGGTAAGGTGATAGGGAATAGCCAGCATGGATTTGTAAAGAACAAATGGTGTCAAACCAATCTGATAGCTTTCTTTGATAGGGTAACGAGTCAGGTGGATAAGGGAGAAGCGGTGGATGTGGTATACCTAGACTTTAGTAAGGCATTTGATATGGTCTCGCATGATATCCTTATCGATGAACTAGGCAAATACAATTTAGATGGGGCTACTATAAGGTGGGTGCATAACTGGCTGGATAACCGTACTCAGAGAGTAGTTATTAATGGCTCCCATCCTACTGGAAAGGTATAACAAGTGGGGTTCCGCAGGGGTCTGTTTTGGGACCGGCTCTTTTCAATATCTTCATCAACGACTTAGATGTTGGCATAGAAAGTACGCTTATTAAGTTTGCAGACGATACCAAACTGGGAGGGATTGCAACTGCTCTGGAGGACAGGGTCAAAATGATCTGGACAAATTGGAGAAATGGTCTGAGGTAAACAGGATGAAGTTCAATAAAGACAAATGCAAAGTGCTCCACTTAGGAAGGAACAATCGGTTTCACACATACAGAATGGGAGGAGACTGTCTAGGAAGGAGTATGGCAGAAAGAGATCTAGGTGTCATAGTGGACCACAGGCTAAATATGAGTCAACAGTGTGATACTGTTGCAAAAAAAAGCAAATGTGATTCTGGGATGCATTAACAGGTGTGTTGTAAACAAGACACGAGAAGTCATTCTTCCGCTCTACTCTGCGCTGGTTAGGCCTCAACTGGAGTATTGTGTCCAGTTCTGGGCACCGCATTTCAAGAAAGATGTGGAGAAATTGGAGAGGGTTCAGAGAAGAGCAACGAGAATGATTAAAGGTCTTGAGAACATGACCTATGACGGAAGTCTGAAAGAATTGGGTTTGTTTAGTTTGGAGAAGAGAAGACTGAGAGGGGACATGATAGCAGTTTTCAGGTATCTAAAAGGGTGTCATCAGGAGGAGGGAGAAAACTTGTTCACCTTGGCCTCTAATGATAGAACAAGAAGCAATGGGCTTAAACTGCAGCAGGGGAGATTTAGGTTGGACATTAGGAAAAAGTTCCTAACTGTCAGGGTAGTTAAACACTGGAATAAATTGCCTAGGGAGGTTGTGGAATCTCCATCTCTGGAGATATTTAAGAGTAGGTTAGATAAATGTCTATCGGGGATGGTCTAGACAGTATTTGGTCCTGCCATGAAGGCAGGGGCCTGGACTTGATGACCTCTCAAGGTCCCTTCCAGTCCTAGAGTCTATGAATCTATAAGTACAATACCCATCTTAACCATACTACAGGTGAAACAACTGGTTTCCAGCAATGAACCAGTCTGTGCTTAGTTGAGGCCTAAAGCCTTGAGAAGAGCTGGCACTTGGCTTGCCAGCCTCACAATCTCCACTGCTTATTTGGCACTCAAGAAGAGAACCCAGGCTTTACTGACTCCCAGCCTCCTGCTGAAACCAATAGGAATTGCTGCCTCAGTTTTGAATATTGCATCCATTGTTATGTTTCCCTAGAGACTTCAGAGCACGAGAACTAGAAATTAGACAAATATGTAGGTTGGTAAAAAAGGCTGTTTCTACTAATGCTGATAGCCAAGTGGGGAATAGGAAGAGAACAAAGAGTGCATGAATTTGAGTAATATACCCGTAAACAAGCTAGAGAAAAGGGGGTTATAAAATACAGAGACAAGAAGTTGAATACTGAGTGAATGGTGGAGTTCAGCTATGGTGTGCTATTTAGTAACTGATGGCCAAGAGGAAGGGTTTCATTGTCAAATAACAAGAGGGGGAAATAGACTATTTTTCAATCTTTCTAATAGGATCAAAAGGAAAAATCCCAAGATACAGGAACAACCCCCCCGCCACAAAAATGTCTATTATTGAAGTGGATGTTCTTACAGGAAAATCAAATCCAAGTCATCATTGTTTGCTTCTGAACTTGTTCTCCTCCAGGGTACACTTGCTGAGCGAGTCCGTGCAGGAGGGGCAGGCATTCCAGCATTTTTCACAAGCACAGGCTATGGAACATTGGTACAAGAAGGAGGAGCACCTATCAAATACAACAAAGATGGCAGCATTGCCATTGCCAGTCAGCCAAGAGAGGTAAGATGCCATTCTGTTGTACTAAAGCCTTCAGGTTTAGAATCTGAATTCCTTGCTGATTCACAGGATAAACAGCAATGTAACCTCTTCTGAGACCATCTGAATCTTGAGGTTACAGATTAATAATTATGTGAATTCAGAAGGGTCAGGAAGTTGACTTGTTAAAGAGAAGGCGGCTCTCTTAGCATGAACGCATTCAGAAACTGCTCTGAGGGCAGGTCTACACGTAAAACGTTGTATTGGTGTAGCTGCACTGCTGTAGCACTTAAATGAAGATGCTTCTTTGTCGATGGGAGAGCTTCTCCTATTGGAGTAGTTAATCCACTTCTATGAGAGGCAGTAGCTATGTTGATGAGAAAAGCTCTCCCTCTGACATAATGCTGTCTACACCAGGTCGGTATAACTTGTCCCTCGGGAGTGTGAATTTTTTTTTTTCCCCTGAGCGATGTAGTTATACTAATATAAATCTGTTGTGTAGACCTGATCTTGGGTACTAATAGCTGAAATGTGGCTTGGTATAAGGCTTTGAAATTAAAAAGATGCGGAAAAAGGCACTGTTTTAAATTGAGAAAAGAGTCTCTCATATGGAAATCAAAGGGACAGAATCTGGAGAACGGGAACATCTGTGTATAACTCAACATTATCCATTAGTTTATTATATATAATATAATTTCTAATGAATGTTCTCTCAACTGTTGAAGATCAGTATTGCACCACAGTGAAGGTTAACTTCATCATCATTAGGGCTAAAGCAATGCTTTTTTCCAAATATTCTCTACTGTTTGTCGATAGCTATTTTTAAAATAATTTCCTAATTGTCCAAACAACTTTCCTTTTCTTCTTTTACAAGATCAATTTTATAGTAATAATTCTATATCTGAAGACACTGAGTAATCATCAACTTAATCTACATTTTTATACTGAACTTGTCACTGTGGTTTTTTTTAACATCTAATTTAATCTTCCTCCTCCATTTATTAAGTGGCACTTTCTCTCTAGCATATCTATTTTCTCTTGACATATTTTTAGAAGCCCTTCATATCCTCCTTTGTGGTTTGTGTGTTTTTTGCAAGAATCAACTCATTCTCCTGCTTCCCTCCATGTTTCCCCAAACCCTTCCCACAAAACAATCCAACTATTCTTGTTTGGTTGCCTCCCTCCATGTCAATTTTCAGTATAGGTTTCATTTTATTAAGTAGCTCCTCGTAAAGCCCTATAACTGAACCTTTGGCTCCTTGAGGTTTTTTCTTTTTCAGAAGAATTATTCTTTGTTATGCTCTTGTAAGTATTTTTAGATGCTCCAGCCTTCTTCCACTGTTGTGAGAAATTACATTTCTCATGTCTATTCTGGGATTTATGTCCTCACTGTCCGCAGATGAATGATAATCAATAATATTGACACCACAGTTCTTGAGACAGATGGTGGTGGTTTTCATCCCTGCTCTTTCTTGCATAGTTCAGTCTTCCTTTTTTTCTAATGGTTTTTAAAGAAACATGATGGTTAAGGTTTGGATCACTTGGCAAAGAGGTTAGAAAGAGGTTATTATATAACCAAAAACTTGGTGCAATTCAACGAAGGTCCATTGTGATAATTTAGTCTGACCTCCTGTATAACACAGGCCATAGCACTTGCCCAAAATAATTCCTAGAGCAGATCTTTCAGAAACGCATCAAATCTTGATTTAAAAATTGTCAGTGGTGGAAAATCCACAACGGACCTTGGTGAATTTGTTCCAATGGTGAGTGACCCTCCCTGTCAAAACATGTACACCTTATTTCCAGTCTGAACTTGTCTAGCTTCAATTTCCAGCCCCTGGGTCATATTATACCTTTCTCTATTAGACTGAAGAGCCCATGATTAAATATTTATTCCCAAGTAGGCAATTATTGACTATAATAACCCTTAACCTTCTCTTTGTTAAAATAAATAGATTGGGCTTTTTGGGTTAATTACTTTAAAGCATGTTTCCTAATCCTTTAATCATCCTTGTGTGTTTCTATGAACCGTCTCCAATTGACCACGTCTGTCTTGTCACCAGAACTAGACAGTATTTCAGCAGTTGTCACATCAGTGCCAAATACGCTTCTACTCAGGATTCCCGTTTACACATCCCAGGATTGCATTAGCTCTTTTGGCCACAGAGGAACATTGAGAGCCCCCCACGCCCAGAACAGAGTCCTCCCCATTCTGTAGGTGTGACCTGTACTCCTTATTCCTAGATGTATACATTTACATTTAGCTGTATTAAAATACATATTGTTTGCTTGTGCCCAGTTTATCAAGTAATCCAGATCGCTCTGAATCAGTGACTTGTTCATTATTTACCATTCCCTCAATTTTTATTTCATCTACAAGCTTGATCAGTGATGACTTTGTTTTCTTCCAGGTCATTGATAAAAATGTTAAATAGACTAGGGCCAAGAACTGATCTCTGCAGGTCCTCGCTGGAAACACACCTGCTTGATGATGATTCACCATTTACTATTTGAGATGTGTCCATTAGCCAATTTTTAATCCATTTACTGTGTTCCATGTTCATTTGATATCATCCTAGTTTTTTAATTAAAATGTTATGTGGTACCTATGTGGCCTTACAGTATTACCTTTATCAGCCAAACTTGTAATCGCATCCAAAAAAGATATCAAGTTAGTTGACAAGATACATTTTCCATTAACTCAGATTCATTGGCATTAATTATAGTACCCTCTTTAATTGAGTCCCTTATCAGCTGCTCCATTATCTTGCCCAGAAGGTCAGTTTGACAGGCCTTTAATTGCCCGTGTCATCCTGTTTAGTCTCTTTAAAAACTGGCACAACTTTAGCTTTCTTCCAATTGTCTGCAACTTCCCCAGGGCTCCAAGACTGATTGATTGAAAATCAACATGTAATGGTGAAGTGAGCTCCTCAACCAGCTCTTAAAAAAAAATTGTATGCAAGTTATCAGGGCCTGCTGATTTTAAAATGTCTAACATCAATAGCAGCTGTTTAAAATCCTCTTATGATACTAATGGAATGGAAAGAGTGTTCTCACCTTTGGTGAGCCCTATATCATCTGTTTTTCCCCAAGTACAGAACAGAATTATTTACTGAAAACTTCTGTTTTTTTGCATTTTTATTGACCATTCTACCATTTACATCTAGTAACGGACCAATACCATTGCGAGGATTTTTTTTTTGTTCTGAATATATTTAAAAAACACCTCCTTATTGTCCTTAGCTCTGCTGGCCATAGAGTTCTCCTTTTGTCCTTTGGGTTCTGTTATCAGTTTTCTACAATTCCTAGCTTCTGATTTATATTTATTACTATCAACTTCTCCTTTTTATTTTTTGTATAGCTTCCTTCACTTTCCCTCTAAACCAGGTCAGATTTTTAACCTATCTTCTTCCTCAATTGTAAAATTCTGGCTTTTTGGGCTTCTTGTGAAGTGTTGTTAAATGATTCCCAATTCTCATGCACATTTTTTTGATTAAATTCTTCCTCCCAACTGATTTGGCTCATAATTGTTTTCAGCTTTGTGAACTGGCCCTATTAAAACACCAAGTGTGTGTTTATATATATATATATTACTATCACCGTTTACCTCTCAATGGATGTGCACAATTTCTATTAATCTTAATTGGGTTGGGGATCAGGGGAGAGAAGATACTTTTACTCATTTCAATAAGACATTAATAGGAAACCTCAGTATTTAAAGGAATTCAGAGGGTAGGAAAGTTGAGCTGATCAAAACTGTAAACATAAAAGGCAGTAAGATTAAAAATCAAGTTGCAAAGGAAGTTCTTAAACTATAATTTGCCTTTTCATTTGAAGGCTTACGAAGTTTAAATCTAAAATACACCAAAATTGCTTTAGACATATTTAATAAAATAAATTGTTTTGTTTATAGCTAGGGCATTTCTCTGTTAATATTACAGTAATTACAATATCTGTTTGAGCTGTTCCTGAATCAACATGTTTTTCAATTAGATTATAAGGTGTTTTTTTTACTGTCACAGCAAAGCAGACCTATCACAGAAGCTTCAGTTTAAGAACTAATGAAAATGTTAGTATTCAGAAAGAATATAAAACTGATTAGGAGGCTGGAGGGATTATTCTTTCCTTATAAATTAAATGAACTAGATGTATGTATCTTGGCTAAGTGACAACAAAGGAATAAGAGACATTCACTTGAAATTTATTCATGTCTATGAAGTTTTAGTTAAAATTAAATATGGACTTCTTTGATCTGATTGGTGTCGCTGAGTGCCAGTGTAATTAAATACAAACAAAAATGTTATTTTTTTGGTGTGTTTTTACAAACTTAAAAGCAATCCAGTCTATTAACCCAGGACTCAGAGTGAGATTTTTTTTTTAAGCTTAATAATTGAGGTCAGAGGAAGTCTATTGACTTGCCTGTTGTTGCACTGTCAGCAGCTATGTAACACACTGCAGAGGAACTCAATCCTAAACCAATATTAAGTCTGTAGGTAGAAAACTGGTTAGCATCCCTCTTTATTCAGGTTATGTAGCCATTCAGGATTCGTTGACCTGGCATAGAGAATGGTAAGAGAGCTTCACCGTCAACTAGTTTAGACTCCTCTCCCTCATATAGATTTATGCCACTCTCCAGTGGTCATTCAATCCATGCAGTAGGATTAGAATCCAGGATCATCTTGGTCTCCTTGATTCTTTTTGCTAACCATTAGAGAGCACAGCTCTCTCTCTCTTTTCTTTTTTTAAGTGCAAGATTTAGGTGTAAATTGCATTCAATAATAATAAATACCTGACTCTTATATAGTGCTTTTATAATTTAAGACTGCATGGAGCTTGGCTTGCTCTTTTATTTCAGTTTGGTTTGGTTTTGAATTTGATAATAAGACGCAAGAAACTGTTAAAAATTTTGATCACTGAATTTTCTTCATCTATATACTCTAACACAGTTCAGCATGGATAATCCAGATCCTGCTTCTAAGGCCCATGACCTTTGCTGTTGGACCTCAGTAATGGATAATTAAAAAACCAAACATGCTGATGGATGACGTACCCATACTGCCTGTCCTCTGGTGACTAACCTGATTTCCACTGACACCCTGTTCTGTCTAGGTTCCTGATCCCTATACAATAGTTTTGCTTTGAGCATCAGTAAACAATCATGAAGAGAACAGAGTTGTGTTTTATAAAATCTAGGGATAATTTTACTGGACTGTCATAGCCAGACTTCAGTTTCTGCCTTAATGAACATCCCATGTTTTGCTTTGCTTCGCTTCATTTAGCACAAGCTTTAAGAGCCCTGTTAGGTCATAATTCAGGAAAATTATTCGCATGATAAGTATAGAAACTAACTTTGTAGCTAATTACAAGTTGCATCTAATTTAATGGAGCTATTAAAATAGTTGGTTCTTGGTCCATTTATGAGTTACGTTTTCAAATTACCCGGCACCAAAAGATGATAATTTCAGAGAACAATAGGTGAAATTCACCCCTGTACCAAATGACTGCATGAGGGCTATGTATCACTTAGACCCTCAAAACTGGATTTAAGAGGCACCTAGACCTTGGTCAGGTCCTCTGCATCTGGATGAATTTCACTCAGTGTGAATACAAACTGTAAATATCACTGCTGCAGCACTAAGGAACTGTTATTTTGTGTGAGCTGCTGGAAGTACAGCATAATGCATGCTGAATTCCAGTAGGTGGCGCAGTGGGAACAGCTACTGAATTACAGTTTTATGTTTCCCTAACCAGGGAAGCGATAGCAACTATAAATTATAGTTATTGCCTCCCCATGCTCCTCTGTTATTACCCACTTGAGCTATAAGACATAACTACATATAGACGCAAAAGAAGGTTTAAATTGAATTGTCTGTAAAATAAATCACACAGAATAACTATTATATAAGAAGTCTGTTTGCTGATGCCTGCATCTCAGCAGTGCACTATTGTTCCCTACAGGTGAGGGAGTTTGACGGTCGTCACTATATTATGGAGAAGTCAATTACAGGTGATTTTGCACTTGTGAAGGCATGGAAGGCTGATCGTGCAGGAAACGTTATCTTCAGGTATGGGCTGTTTGCCAGTGGAGGAGGATCCTAAAATAGTTTGGAACAATATGAAAGGGAAATGGAATCCTGTCTCCTGTTTGATGGCAAATGAATATCTTACTGACTTCACTTTTATTCATTTTGCTTTGCCCTACTGTCAAATTATAATTCTATAAAAGGTCAAAAATAATTGTGTATATTAATGGCTTTCAGGAATACAAGAACAGCTGTAAAATAAAAAAAGTGATAAAAATATGGCATGGCTGATAAAAGCCACTAACAGTTCCTGGAAAACATAGTAGCTTTCTGTACAGACTGAAACTTTTGAATAAAGGTGTCAGATTTAAAAAAAAAAAAAATTAAGGACAGTATATTGGGTAGGGTCACAGGTGACAACAAGAGCCAGCTACATTTAGTCTGCAGTCCAACTAGTAAACTTAATTCTGACCTGTTGAAGTCTGCGGTTCAATTCCTATTGACTTCACTGGTGAAGGATCAGACACTTTATGCCATTATATATCATCCTTTGTGATGGAAACACTCATGGGTATGTCTGGTGGTGAGTTATGTCCAGGTCCCCTTAAAGAACTGTGCAACACAACTTTAGCCACAGTCTGAGACCAAGGTATGACTAGACAGCTGTATTGCTCCTGTGGTTTCTCTTCCATTTAAACAGGAGAGATTTGCTTATGTTTAACACATTTTGTTTGTTTGTTTGTTTGTTTTTTGCTGCTAACAGAAGAAGAGGTAAGTGTTGTGCTAGCTGAGCGCACTTTCTTACAGTAAACTGGAAAGTCAAGTAATCCACCCCTTTTAAATATTAGAGGAAATAAGGAGTGCAAAAAATCCCAAGTGTTTACAAAGTCAGATTCCAAAAGGAAACGTGCAGTTGTTGGTCTGTCTTAAAAATCATGGTATTTAAATCACTGGCATTGTTTTTTGCCTGCCTTGTGATTTATGAGCCTCTAGGAGGAAGCTTCCCTCCCTCTCCCACTTCCAAATGAGTGATTGTTTCTGGTTGAGTATTGAACTTTAAATGTGCACACACAAAGAGATGTAGGCAACCCTGTTGGCTGTTCACTTACCTTCTCCTGCCCCCTGGGGTGTGGGCATTGGGAGCTGTCATTCTGTCTCTTCTACCTGTCCCTCCATGCACCACACAGCCTCCAATCCCATATCTTTCCCCTAGCATTTGCTTGCCCCCCACATTTTCCCTCTTTCTCTACAATCACATACCTGTTCCATTCTCTGTCTCTTTTCCACATTCTGCTGCATCATATCGGTCTCCCTCTTGCTACTCACTTCCCATTGTATGTTCCTTTTTCCCTCCTGCTCCCTGCACCTTACTTCTATACCTCCCACATTCCTGAGGCACCATTAATATCAGGAATACTTCATTTGGAGAGGAAATCTGAAAGCTCTGCTTCCCCATTTGACAGCAACTGAGGAGAGGAGGAAACATCTCTGGTTTAGGAAATGGTATCAGGCCTGGGATACCTCCAGCCAAGATTTGATCTTCTTTGCTCCTTTCTGCAAATTTCCAACTAGCAGATTGCCAGATCAAGTAACCTAATTGTAAACTAATGGTATCCCTCAGCCTGAGAGTAGAGAGCAGTCCTACTACAGATACTCTGATTTTTTTTATCCCGAGGCCTGCCAGGAACACCTCAAGGGAAAATTGCAAAAGACTAGAGTAGACTTATTTTACCTACTGTGTGGCCTGATGCTCCATTCTGACATGTTTTCAGTACCAAGAGGGTCCATTCCACCCACATTATTGCCCTGAGATTTATGACCTCCACTCTAAATGAACTGAACTATTTCTGATTTTGACTGTGACTCAGTGGCTACAGGAGCAGTTTGCTTGCTGGGGTTTGCCACATTTTAACAGTGGATCCCCTATGCCTTTGCCACCTTTCTGCCACCCATCTAGGCTGTTGCTCGCCTTCAGGCTAAGGGCAGAAGTGAAAGTGTTCTTCTTTTGCACTCTGAAGGATGGATTAAGGTATATTTAATAGATTCTAAGGCCAGAAAGGACCAGTGTGATCTTCTAATCTGACTTCCTGCATATAAACTGTAATTTACCAACTGATTCCTGCGTTTAGCCCAACAACGTATGGCTGAACTGCAGCATGTCTTCCAGGAAGAAGGATTGAGACAGGATTGCTGAAAAAAGTCTTGTTTTGTAGTCTGCAGCATTTTTGTTTAATGCAGCAAATTGTCTCCAAACATGTACTGAGCAGACTAAGTTCTAGACAGTCTTTGCCTAGCAAGCCTGGTCTCCCTAATAGATACCAATGTCAATTACAGTGCAACATTACCAAGATAATGACCAAAATATTCGAATGCCTTAAAGAGGACCAACTAATCCAAGATTTGGATCTGATTAAACCAGGGGAGTGTAAATTACTCCTTCCTCTGACAGCTATGACAAGGATGCACACAGGAGAATTTCATTTCATTGGTTTGGGGTAGATGTGCCCTCTGGATAGCAAGGAAAACGTCAGTTCTCACTAGTGCATCCCAGGAACTCTGCTAGTTGGAGCTTCCTTAGAGAGCTGCTATATGAGTGGATATTCCAGGTGCTCCGGTTATGCTCCCTGTTCATAGAATATCAGGGTTGGAAGGGACCTCAGGAGGCCATCTAGTCCAATACCCTACTCAAAGCAGGACCAGTCATCAACTAAATCATCCCAGCCAGGGCTTCATCAAGCCTGACCTTAAAAACCTCTAAGGAGGGAGATTCCACCACCTCCCTAGGTAACCCATTCCAGTGTTTCTCCACCCTCCTAGTGAAAATGTTTTTTCTAATATCCAACCTAAACCTCCCGCACTGCAACTTAAGACCATTACTCCTTGTTCTGTCATCTGCTACCACTGAGAACAGTCTCGATCCATCCTCTTTGGAATCCCCTTTCAGGTAGTTGAAAGCAGCTATCAAATCCCCCCTCATTCTTCTCTTCCACAGACTAAATAATCCCAGTTCCCTCTGTGCCACCAACCCTGCCTTCTCTACGCTATCATCCTCGCTTCCTCTGTTCTACCAGCCCCACCTCCTGTCTTCACAAGCCCTGCTGCATTTAAGCCACCAACCTAGCCAATACCACTCAGTTTTGGTGCTGTTCTGGCCCTTGCTGGTCCTCCCCGTAAACATGGAGCTGCTATGCGTTACGCCAGCACAAGGACCCATTTTTCAGGGAGCTCTGCTACTTGTGAATTTAGCCTATGGCATGACTTTAAACACCATTGTGTACAGATTGGATGCAAGTTGTTTAGGGCCTTTATAAGCTGCAACTGGTTTTGCCTTCATGATGATTGCTCTTGACATGCACTGAGGCATCTTAGATTTCAAAACTGGGAGAATGGACTTGTTGATTTGGCTGGCATGTGTTTGCCTGTTGAGTCTGCTTGTTATCTAGATGACCTTAACAGCTATGCTCTACCCTGGACATTTTAAAATGTTTGCTTTAGATATATGGACAATAAACAAGGATGAGGGAGGAAGATGCTTCCACTACTAACATCCTTTGTGAAGCTTTGTGTCTGACATAAGTTTAAGGAAGTTGGCAGTTCAGGAAGGTAAAAAAACAGTGTATGGTCTGGGTCCGTGCCTATAACAGTAAGCCTCTAGAGAATGCTACCTTAAGGCCCTTCTGCATCTTCAGAGATTGTAATATGTCACTCACAAGGAGCCTCTAACCTAGAGTTGGAAGAATTAGATTTTTGTTGGGAAGCATGGATTTCACCGTACACACTCGCACAAACTTAAAAAAAAATTCCCAGTGATGATAACTGAAATTTACAGATCAGTAAAATAAGAACAATTCTCTTGAGAACTTATTTTAGAGTTTGATTTAAAGATATTAACTTTGTCTATTTTGGCACATGAGGCTGACAATTTTTAATGGTTATCAAGCTTTAACTTTTTGAATCTCGGTATCTTCTATCGTTAAATAATTGTCTGCCCTCTCAATTTTCTGCAACTGTGAAAAATTAAATTGATAAAAATAAAAAAAGTATCAAACATTGATGTTATCTGTCGTAATTATATATAAAATCGAAATCTGCCAATCCAACCCATAACTCAAGTTGGTATGATCAGTGAGTCTCCCCACTATAGATATGCAAATGAACGTGTACTGCAGAAACCGTTGTCTGAAAAAGAATGTTATCAATTCAGTTTTTAAAGCTCACTTGTGCACTCCTATATGTATATGTGTATTTCCACACAACTAGTGAAAATCGGACACTATGCATGTGTATGCAAGTGCAGTAACTGAATTTACAAGCTACATAGCAGCTGGGGATATGAGGCTGAGTGTTCAAGCCCATAGGCAACACCTGACTTTGTTAGCTTTTAACACACTGCAGCTATTTATGTGACTGTATTAGTATTTGTGTGAACGTAACTTTTTCCCCACAGTGATATTGGAAAACTTTTGATTTCTTGGAGTGAAACCTTTGAATTGCATCTAATTTTTACGTGACAGATACCATTTTCAAATTTCTCTTTAGCTTTTTATTTTTTGTGACAAGACTCCCCAAATTCAATGTACATTTTAGCACATAAACATTTTCCCTGCTAAATGTGATACCTCGATATTAAAACTAAGATGCTTTTTATTGTCTGTCCATGTCTGTGCTTAATATTGCTTGTTGTTTGTTTGCCTGGAAACTTTGCTCCCATTTTAAGTTCATGGCAAAACTCCCATTGACTTCAGTAAGACCACCTGGACGACAATACACTTAATACTTGAGATGCATTTGTTGTGTGTTGCTATTCAAGATTTGTTTATAATAAAGCTTTCATACAGAAGGTTAACAGAAAATTGATCTGTTTATATTAGTCAGATTCTAATGAAATTAGATCAAATAATCAACAAGAATGCCTATGTTATCAGACTGCTATTGATGTAATGCTATTATGTAAAAATATTACTTTCCAGATCAGATTTTGAAAACAAAAAAACATTAAAATTCTGGCAAAATCAAATTTAAGTTTTTCCCTTAATTTCACTATTTAAAAATGTTACCACTTCACCATTATCAGACATGATTATTTTTAGCATACTTAACAGGATAAGTTTGGCAAAGACTGAAATAGCAAGCCTAATAAAAGGAATTTTTATTGCAACATAAATGTTATCCTTCTGAGCTGGGTGGGTCTAAGTATATCTAGAAAAATATGGGTTAGTTTACTGGCATCACAAACCTTTCTTTGGTCTCCAAACTATTGGCATCAATCTCTCCCAATAACAAGGAGACTCAGAGGTTACTATCGGTGCTATTCAAATGGTTAGAACCAGATAGAAGCACTGATACTGGAATGCTGTTCAGAATCTGGAAATATTAAATAAAATTAATGGGGAATCAAACTACATCACTAGAAAATCCTTGGAAACCCAAGGATCTCAATGGTATTTTGCATTGGAAAGTTATTGTAAAACCTCAGTTTTTCAATGGATCAATGAGTGAACCTTTTGAAAGATGACTTTTGGTCTAATTCTGATTTCATGTTGCTATAAATCTGGAGTAATGCCATTGAAATCGATAGTTTCACAGGTGTAAAAACTTACATAAATGAGATTGTATGCAGTGTTGTTGTAGCCATGTTGGTCCCAGTATATTAGAGACAGGATGGCTGAGGTAATATCTGTGATTGGACCAGCGTCTTTGATTAGAGCTTATCTCTCTCACGAACAGAAGTTGGTCCAGTAAAAGATATAAATGAGTTTGGCAACTTCCTTAAGCCTTGTCTACACTTACAGCGGTATGTAGAGTACATTAGTTACGCAGTTACACTCATTTCGATGTGTAGATTTCAGTGCCTTGGCGAAAAGCTCTGGCATTGGGAAGGCACCAGAGAGAGGCTCCAGCAGCTGGAGAGTGGTGTAGACATGGGAGGCATTGCGTGGGCATGTAGAGAGCCATGTAGGATGTATACCTGAGGGTTCAGGAACATAGGGCACTCTATTCACCTAAACTATGCCTCACTGCCTATGCTACTATTGATACCCTTGCTAGCTGAGCATGCAGTGTCTGTACTCTACATGCTGCTGTCAGATGCTGTGAGATGAAATATCTTTTTTTCTCCTTTAGTCTCTTCCAGAGATTTTATAGTTGCTGGTTAATGTTAATACAGAGATGGAAATTGTTCTATTTGGCCTTGGACTGTTAAATTGTTTTCACTCCATCTTAGTACTACACTAGAAACCAGAAAGAAACTGTCGTGCTTGCTACATCTAGGCATTTGGCACAACATAAACCAGGAGGGGGCAGTGGAAGCCCAAAGTTCAGCATGATAAAAGCAAGTGATGTGCACAAAACAATAGGGTGAAGAGACAAGGAGTAAAGACTTAGAAGTTAAGGCTGGCCAGAAAACAACTCAATTTTTGCCAGACATTGCAAGGTTTCGAAATTTGTTTTCATTTCAGTGTGGAACAAAAGCAAGAACTTTCAAAAATGAGAGAGAGAGAGAGAAAGAGAGAGACAGAGAAACTCCAGAGTAGCCAATAGCTTGGTATTTAGGGCTCTCAGCTAGGACGTGAAACACTCAGAGTCAAGTTCCTGCTCTGAACTGGACAGAGCAGGGCCTTTGAACCTGGGTCTGACATGTACACTGGGCTAAAGAGAAGGAGACTGACTGACTCTTTCTGTTTCTGATTTCCATTCTGGACCTGAGAAACTTTCTTGATGAAATGTTCATTGAAACACTTTGGTTTTGATGGAAAAAAGTTTCTGCAGAATTTTATTGACTGCATTCGAAAGTAGAATGTACTTGGTATTATAGCCCAAAATTTTGCAAAGGAAGTGTTGTTTTCTGAAAAGTAACATCTCAAGTGGAGGTGGCACAATAGATTTTTCTTTCTTTCTGGTAAGATCTGGGTTCGAGTTCTGATAAAGTCATAAGGGAAAGTGTTTGATTTCTTTGTCTTACTCCCTAGATGCCATTTTTCCACTTTACAAAAATAATACATAGGGAAATTTGTCACAGCTGGCAGGCTTGGTTTGAGAAAGTCCCAGGATTAGCATGGCAGAGAGTCCCATGTGCCACATAAGTGATGTTTTGAAGTCATGCGTGGGACCTTAGTGGTTTATAGGCTTCCTGCTGGTCCTCTGCACAGGAGTGAATTTCATCCAACAGGCATTAGTGCAATCAGGGGGAATATTGTACAGAGCATACTGCTGTTGACTCTGAACAATTAAATAAGTGAGTTTATCAATTGAATATTTAATTGCAAAAAGTAATGTGGCCATTAAATGTCATGGAAAGCTGTAAAGAACATGTATCAGAGGGGTAGCCGTGTTAGTCTGGATCTGTAAAAGCAGCAAAGAATCCTGTGGCACCTTATAGACTAACAGACGTTTTTGGAGCATGAGCTTTCGTGGGTGAATACACACTTGCATCTGAAGAAGTGGGTATTCACCCACGAAAGCTCATGCTCCAAAAACGTCTGTTAGTCTATAAGGTGCCACAGGATTCTTTGCTGCTTGTAAAGAACATGTGATTTATCAAAATGTAACATTTTCATATGCTTTTTATAAAATGCTGTTATGGTTTTCTCCCCTCTTCTGCTAGCAATTTTATCCACAGCTGTCTGAAAGAAAACAGTTATTTTACAGGAACATGTTGTAATAGCCTAATTCTGAAATGGATATGCTTATAATTTTACTCTTACTGTTGATTATTTTCTCTTTTTCTGTGATAGGAAAACTGCAAGAAACTTCAACCAACCTATGTGCAAAGCTGCCAAAACAACTGTAGTAGAGGTAAGCATGAGCAATGTTTTCTGTGTAACTGTTGCTTATTCCAGAGTAAAATCATTATATTGTCAGGTAATTCTAAAGCTAAACTAAGAAATGTCACTTGATTATATACAGTAATTTACAAAACAATGGGTCAAAGAAAGCTTCACTGTTACATTGTAACTACTGTTTTGTTATGTAAGATTTGATATGTGCCGTATGCATTTCTGCCTTCACTGCTAGGAAAACTTTTCTGATCACTCTAGAACATATGTGCATAACCTACTGACCAAGACCCATTGCAGATTCAAGCTTGCCACCACTGCTGGAATATGATGTCCAGCTCTAGTGCCCACAATTTGAGAAGGATGTGGATAAATTGGAGAGAGTTCGGAGAAGACCCATGTGAATGATTGAAGGATTGGAAAACATGCCTTATAGTGATTTGAGCTCTTTCAGTCTATCGATTTAGCTTAACAAACAAAAGGTTGAAGGGGTGATTTGATAACAGTCTGTAAATATCTACATGGGGAACAAATATTTAATAATGAGCTGTTCAATCTAGTAAAGAAAGGCATAATACAATCCAATGGCTGGAAGTAGAAGCTAGATAAATTCAGACTGGAAATGAGGCATACATTTTCAATGGTGCAAGTAAGTAACCATAGGAACAATTTACCAAGAGTCATGGTGAATTCACCATCACTGACAATTTTAAAATCAAGATTGGATGTTTTTCTAAAAGAAATACTTTAGGAATTATTTCTGGGAAGTTTTATAGCCTGTGTTGTATGGGAGGTGAGACTAGCTGATCACAATAGAACCTTCTAGCCCTGCAATCTATAAATCTGTGCATGTAAGACAAGTGGGCAATGGCTAATATAACCTTGCTTTTTGGCCCTGATCTTACATTTTAGAACCACCTCTGTGAAGTCACATTGACTTCAGAAGGAAATGCCTGCAAACGGATCTGATGCAGAATCTGGGCCTGTCTGCTCAGCTGATACAGTAATTTGAAAAACTCAGGAACCAATGACTGCACGTACATCAAAACTTTCGTAATCTATATTTCGCTAAACCACATAGTCTGCAGAAAAAATAGTAATCTTTTCCTACCTCTCGGCAAAGGTGTAATTGTGGATGCTATCGTGTAGGCTCTACGTGACTAAGGTTTCATTACTTTTACAAACTAAAATGCAGTATGCTTACTAGTCTGCTATAAAGTATTGTTGTAATTCAAATTAATCAATAACTGACAAAATAAGTGAAGAGATTTCTTTTGTGATACATTTTCTTTCTGTTCTGCTTGCTAATTCGCAGTGGAATCCAAAGTTCATTAAATGCAAATTAAGACA
Source organism: Gopherus evgoodei (assembly GCF_007399415.2). Lineage (NCBI taxonomy): Eukaryota > Metazoa > Chordata > Testudines > Testudinidae > Gopherus > Gopherus evgoodei. The sequence continues at coordinate 107,044,645 of NC_044327.1, forward strand.
AACATACCCACCTTTGTTCAAGATTGGTCTGTTTCACCAAGTTGGTGCTACGTGAGTTTTGAACATGCATTTTTCACAGAATCATAGACTTTAAGGTCAGAAGGGACCATCATGATCATCTAGGCTGACCTCTTGCACAATGCAGGCCACAGTATCTCACCCACCCACTCCGGTATCAAACCTGTGTCTGAGCCACTGAAGTCCTCAAATCATGGTTTAAAGACTTGAAGGTGCAGAGAACCCTCCAGCAAGTGACCTGTGCCCCATGCTGCAGAGGAAGGCAAAAAGACCCCAGGGCTTCTGCCAATCTGCCCTGGAGGAAAATTCCTTTCCGACCCCAAATATGGCGATCAGCTAAACCCTGAGCATGTGGGCAAGACTCACCAGCCAGACACCCAGGAAAGAATTCTCTGAAGTAACTCAGATCCCATCCCATCTAACATCCCATCACAAGCCATTGGGCATATTTACAGCTAGTAGTCAAAGATGAATTAATTGCCAGAATTAGGCTATCCCATTATACCATCCCTTCCATAAACTTATCAAGCTTAGTCTTGAATCCAGATATGTCTTTTGCCACCACTACTCCCCTTAGAAGGCTGTTCCAGAACTTCACTCCTCCGATGGTTAGAAACTTTTGTCTAACATCATAAAACTTTAAAACTTTGCACGTAATGCTGATATACACATTTTACCATGATATTACTAATCAGCAAGTCATGAGTTCTCAAATGATACCTCAGAAGGCATACTTTGCACAAAGATTATTGTGATCATGTGGAGGGTGTGAATACAGGGGTGCATCGTGGCACACTGTATTTGCACCACTTTGGATTTTTGCAAAGATTTGTGCCTGTCTGAACATTTCTGGAAAGTAAATTTTGCAACTGGAACTGAAACTTTTTTGTTTTGTGGTAATGCAGTTCAATCAAAGCAAATAATATTCGATCACTTGCCAGTCATACTGCTTGATTATTGAGTACTCACAGTGCACAGTTTATGAACAGCACAGAACAAAAATTGTTTTCACAAAGTTTTTCAATTTCAAAATTGAAGCTGGATGTAGCAATGAATTCTTCAGTCCCTTCTAGCCTACTCTATCTTTGCCTATTATGCATTGGTATTTAGAGAGTGGCTGTGGAGCAGAGACTTATCTTCTATTTTCACATTGCATCCCCTCTTTCTGCTTCCAGGAAAATTTCTCTACCCACCGATGAAGGGGCAGAATTTTCTTCTCAACAAACAGATACCATATGAATTTCTCACTGCTGTAATTCCATTTAAGACTAGTTGTTAGATTTGTCATAAACTATAGCTGCCTTGGGTCCTTCAACACTTGCACTGCCATCAACTACTGATAGTGCTCTATGCCAGATGGCACATCTGCATTGTTTTTCAGCAATTTTACAGAAGAATAAATAAGAGGGTGGGAAGGACTCCACTGTCATAATCAAAGTCATAACAATTAGATACTTTGTCTCCTCTGTGCATCCAGACATGTGATGCCAGAATTCAGTCTTCTGACTCATAATCACCAAAGAGCAGTGCACGTGTCTGTGACAGAAATCAATTGCACATCTCTGTGTATTTATGGATTCATTTTTGAGTCACTGGGATTTTTTTCATTAATACAGACTATACATTTATATAAGTTTATACAATTCTTTGTCTATGGTGCTGTAGATAATTTTTAGCTTCTTCCCCTCTGTATTTATATGTTTGACTTCTTTTATCCACTTTTCAGACAAACTCGCATTTTATTGAGGTATAATTAGGGATGGGTATCATATTCCTTTGCACTTCCTAGGAGCATGAATACTATCATACTACTGGAAATGCTCTTCTCAGGGTATTTCCACCCTGGCCAAAAGAAGAAAATGTGTGAGGAATCAATCAGTCAGTGCATATGAGAACCTGTCTTTGCAAGATTTCGCACGGAGTTTTGAAGACTTCAGAGAGCATTGCACATGAATATGTGAAAGCAGAATTTATTCCTTAATATGTACGTTCTTCTGCCATCCAGTTGAAGGTAGTGGGAGTTTTGACATTGATTTCAACTAAAATAGGAACAGACCCTTAATTATTTTTTTTAAATTCAGAGGAGAGGGAATTTGGCAGCAGTATAGGGGGGAAAAAACCCATAGGTATTGTTTAATCCTGAAGAGATGTAAATAATTAAACCATCTATTGTCAGAGAGGATTTTGGAGAAGAGAACCAAGATTATCACTGATATAAACTGGTGGTAACGTACTCAACCTAGAGCTATTGACTTTAGAGCCCTTGGGGCAGATTTTCAGATATTGTCCTTCAGCACTGTTTTTTGCCAAAAATATCCTCTGGCCAACTTCAATCCTTTCATTTCAGTTTCTTTACTGGATCAGAAATGTCTTAACTGTAAGTTCCTGCTAGGGAAATACACAAGGTATTTACTGGCTTGAACAAATTTCTTCTGAACAGTTTGGTGTAAAACAGTATCCGTGGATAAAACCTAATACCATGTGTGATTATGGGGATCTTTGCTTAGACACATCCTCATCAGTCCTACACAGAAAGTTAGACTGCATGATTTCTAATTCAACTTGCACATGACCAGTTCTGAAGGTCATAAAAGGTATTAAGTAAACTACATAATTTATATAGATCCTATGAACATTAAACTATAGCAGAGAAAAATCATTAAATGATCAAAGTTTTGGCAATATCAGTTCCTTCTGGTTTGTTCCCCCTCCCCCTACATGAAACTAAAACACCAGAGGAGTTAAAGCTTATTCTGTTCTCTTTCAATTTGTTTCTATGCTTACACCTAAAGTATTACATTCTGTATTTAAAATTTTCTTCTCATTATGTTCACATGTAAATACTCACTCTAACAATGTAATTACGTCTATAGCTCTGTGTGTGGATCTATTCCTCACTCGGAGAACCTCACTAACTCTGAGAAAGGGAACATTTTAAAATTTCCTCTACTAGAGTTAGGAAATATTTTACTAAAAAAATGAAGTTACTGTGCCAAGTTTGGAGGCTAAATTTAATCTTTAAAGTGTGAACTGGGTTTTAGACCTTCTTTAAGTGCAATTCACAATACTGTGCAGCCTTAATTTAGAATTGCCATTCATCCTTCCATAACTCTGTGTGTGTGTGTGTGTGTGTGTGTGTGTGTGCGCACGCGTGCATGCACAGTAATACTAAGGTCCGATAGCACATTTCATCAGTAGATCTCAAAGAACTTTATGAGGGAGGTCAGGATCATTTCCCCAGTTTTATAGATCTAGAGAGTCGCATAGCTTAGTGGGCATCTAAAAGGCAAATGATGGTGTTACATTCAGGTCAAGTCCCTCTAACAGATCATCACCAGGCTGTTCTAATGGGACCCAACCTTTGGATCCTGCTGGGTCTGGGCAGAGTCCAGGCACTGTCTCTGCCTCTAGGTCTCCAGGGCACACTCCTCCGAATCCTCACCACTCCTGAGAGTCTTTCCCCCACTCCTCCAGTCCTCTCTCTCTGTTTCTGGCTATGAAATGGTTCCCCTTGCTCAGAGGGCATATCTCCTTTTAAAAAACAGGCTGAGACACTTTCCTCTGTCTTTCCTTCTGGTGATTTTCCCATGCTCCAACACCTCTGTGGGTTTTTCTGTGCAAAGTGTCATTAAAAGACAATGGTTGATCAGTAGCAACCTCATTGTTTTACCAGTGTAGAGCTATTCAGTTGTTGATGACCCTGTTTCAACTTCCCAAATGGTATCTGTTCGCTGTGTGCCATGTCCTTGCTACAAATGGATGATGTAAATTCCAGTCGTATTGTTGACATAGATATATTCCCCAAACTGTCTTGGATGGAATTCCAAACTCTGGGGACTCATGTTAGTGTTGGTTATAAAGTTATGGGCAATACCAAATTTTGAGGAAGACTTTTTGACTATAACTATTATTTTTCCTATTCTTACACCGTCTGACTTGCCTCCTTTCATCTCTCATAGGGCCTATCCTTATTTTCCCTTCTTCATATGCCTCTGTGATAGGAACTTGCTGTATTGTTGAACGGGAATGGAGTAGCAGGGGTTTGGCATTCTAGCTTTTTTCCTCAACTATGAGAATATAAATTTACTTTTATGAAGGTAGATTGTGGCGCAATCAGAGTACTATTGGATGGAAGTTCTTGGCTGTTGTGTTACCAGGCAGCAAATGGGAAAGGAAAGTCAAGATGTGGTTAGGCATGGAGCATTTTTGTGAGAGCGAGCTTATCTTAGAACTAACTCTCTTGCAGTGCCATAGAAGTAGGTCAAGGGGTAGATTGAGCCAAATGAAGGAAGACTGGCAGGGAGAAAAGAGCTATTGGGCTGAAGACCTGGCTCTTGTAGTTGGACTCCATCAGGATCCAGCTCCCTCAGCTGGATCCTGATGTTCAAGGTAGTTTCCACATGAAAAAGTCTGGGATCCTGTCACCCACTCACGTGCATGGAAATATCTATCCTTTGCACATCAATAAAATGGCTGTATTCACAAACAAAACTTGTCTTTACCTGAAGGATGTTTTGAAACCAAGACCCCTGACTTGTCTGAGCTTCCCTTTCCTTTTTTTTTCTTCATATACCTTTTGAGGGTCAACTTTTCAAAGGTTCACCCTGGCAGCAAGTGGAGGAGTAGAGTTGTGTGCATAGTTAAAAGCACTTTCCCCACAGTGTGTTGACTTCTTGAGACCAATGTTAGTCGATTGTGTTCGGCAGCATGCATTCAAGGTAAAATGCTTCTATTCAAGAATTCCTACTCTTCTGCAGCAATTTGTGCCTTCTGTCCTGAGAATATCAGCTAGAGTGGAGTGGAAGTAGTCAGCTGTCAAAACTATGAATGTTCCCAATCAAGCCCGAAGCCATCTGAAACTCGCATTGTTACAAAATCTAATTCCCCACAAGGTTTACTGGAAACAGAATTCAGTCTTTAATGTGTTCACAAAGTTTGTGAGTGAAACTTGGCCAATTTGTGGCTTGTCAAACCTAGAGCTGGTGAGATAATTTTGGAAATTGCAATGGAAAACTAGGAAATTTTTAATGAAACTTCTTGGTGGTTAGTGTTAGGCAAAAAGATTCTTTTCCCGAAGAATCAGGCAAGCACAGACAATACTGAAGGGCGGTACCGGGAAGACTGACAAGCAGCTTCAAAGATATGGTGCTATAGTGGCCAGTTATATACATTCTCTTATCAATTTATTTGCACTTATATGTATATACAGAGACAGACATTGTTACAAGTCAAGAGAGAACCCTGAACAAAGATAAAAATAAGAACAGTACATACATATAGAGGTCATCCTAATTGTATCAAACTTCTATGACTACCTTGCGGGGGAAAGAGGCGGGGTGGGGGGTAGGGATGAGTGCTTACAAATATCCAGTGGGCTGTAAAGGGAGGGTTTATTCTGTACTAAGAACTAAGTTATTGGGCAGGCACTGACCATATAAGCTTATCAATTGTTCACAATTGTCAGTGCCGTTTGTGCTACTGAAATATGCCTGCTTGCTTGTCTGGACCTGATCCTGTTTTCCTCGCTGAACTGTTTATTTCCATGGTCACAAGCTTTGTTCTTTCTTACTGATAAACTGAACTAAGTTATCATGTATTGACAGAAACTATGTCCTTGCTTCTCAACAGTTTCGGTCTTTTCTGCTGACTGAATTTTAACTCCCTTCCTCACATTAGGTTTTTTGTTTTGGGGTTGATAAATTCCTTTGCCATAATAATGTGACATTCATGCTTTTGATGCAGTATCTGTTGAAACTACATGGACTTTGCCTTAGAGATTTTCACTTGTGAGTTTGATATTAAACAAAACGTCTTCACCTGTTTCTGTGCCATACACTTGTATATCAGCAGTTGTGGGCTATACTATGCCATATGTACATGTGTATTATGAGAGAGAAGATTGGGGTTTGTCCTGTGAGTTTGTTAACTGAGCTAGGGTTCTAAGCTGTACTTTTTAGGAGGATTGTGGCAATATGGCCTTTCCTATCCAAACACACAGCCAAAACTCTCTTGTCCAAACTCTCTTTTCTCATGTCTCAGTTACTGCAACATTCTGTTTTCTGGCCTTGACAAATGCAATCTTGCCTTGCTCATATGCATTGAGAATACTGCTGCAAAGTTCATACTTCTAGCCTGTAGCTTTGACCATATCATCTCTCTTTGAATCCCTCCTTTGGCTCTCCCTTCTCTATGATATCAAATGTAAGACGTCTTCACTTTCAAGACCTCTTTGCAGCTTATCTCCACCCTATCTCTGTTCACCTTGCCTATCACCTCTCTCATTTACTATTGAGATGTCAGTTCCTGCCTTTGATTGACTCACAATATCAGCCTCTGTCCTCCATGTATTAAATTTTCAAACTATCACTTTGTGCTTTCCCCTGTGCTGGCCCTCATGCTTTGGAGGAACTCCGTGTAAACATCCGCAAAGCGCTCTCTGATTTCAGATTCCTCCTCAGAGCTCTTTGTTTGCCAGGATGTCTACGGTGGCTGTGCTGGTGCTATGCAAAGACCATAGCCTATCATGCTGACTATTATTGTCTCATCATTTCCTCCCTCGTCTTTCAACAACTGTTGTCTCTCTTGTTTTATACTAGATTGTAAGGTCCTTGAGGCAGGAACAATCTTTTTGTTCTGTGTTTGTACAGCACCTCCCGCAATGGGGTTCTGGCTCATGACTGAGGCTCCTTGCCACTGTGGTAATATGAATAATAAGAGTGTTTGAATTAGAAGCCTCAGAGTGTTAAAATGCACTGAGGTTGGAAACTTCTCACATTTAGTTATCATTATAAATACTGGGCCAGACTCTCAGCTGGTGTAAATTAGAATAGCTCCAGTGAAGTCAGTAGACATCTGCCTGTTTACACCACCAGAGGATCTGGCCCACATTCTCCAATTCCCATTTTCTCTTCTTTTAGCTTTTAATGTTTTTATATGAAGTTTTTGTTTTAGTGCTTCCAGGCCAAAATTTTCTTCTCTTCTAAGGAGGTTCTTGGTGCTTCTGAAAATTGGGCAGGTTCCCAAATATTGATGTAGGAGCCTAATTTTAGGCTTCCACTCTTGAAAACCTTGCTGCTATTATTATTATTATTATTATTATTATTTGATCTTAAAGGTTAATTGTAATATATAGATTGTAATGTTAGTTGACAGTGCCAGTAAAGTTTATCAGGAATGAGTTGGCAGCAAAGGATTTATATGCACAGAAATGATATCAATATTTTCTTCTCTACGTGTTCAGATTATCCCTGCCCTGAAGGGATAACTATATTGTTTCTTTCTTTTTATAATACTCGGCACAATGGGGCCCCAATCCATACTAGGGCCTTCACTATCATAATATAAATAATAATAGATGGTGTATTTAAAATGTTTATAAACTAGCTGTCTGAATATCTAAGATCAGAGTACTCAATTCTTTTTGTTTGTTTTGTGGCAGAATTGCTAAATATAGCTTCCAGAGTAAACAGCATTTCCATCTAAAACATCACAATACAAAAAAGGTAGTGTTCTTCTTATAAAAATGCATTAAATAAAAATCATTAAACCCTGCATAGTTTCTCCGGTTGCTTAGGAACAACAATCCACCTACGTCAGTGAGCTCTATTATCTCAGGTACAGTGAACCACATTGCACTGAGGGACAGAAACAAACTGATTGAAGTAAGTCATTTATATCATATTGTCTGTACCAAACCATGGCATTGCTTTTATTGTTAATAGTGAGAGATGAAAAAATTATTTTATGACCCAGTACTGCAAAAAGCTTATGCACAAATATAACTATTCTCACATGAGTAGACTCACTTCCTAGAATCAAAATTCCTGGCCCCTAGTGCCATGTTCCTAAAGCCTAAATTACCATGTAATGAATAAAGTAAATCTATCTACAGATTAAAACAATTGAACTTTAGAATCATAAATTTTTCAGAGCGACCTTATTTAACATGCTTCTAATCTGCAGTGGCAGGGTGGGGGGAAGTAGTGAAATTCAGGGTTTTTTGTTGTTTGGTATAATCAACCAGTCTCTCTTTAAAGGTAACCTTTAAATACAGGAGTCCAATTTAGCACTTCACAGCTGGGGCACTGAATGTTTTGATATGAAGTGTTAAAATTCATAGTGAATCAAATCCTTTCTGGCTATCTCTCAGTGAGACTCATTTGTGTGTGACGTGACAATGGAGTTCAAAGTTTTTGTTTTGTTTCTCCATATGTGTTTTGATTTTTTTTAATTGATTCCTTTTGAACCGAGTCTGAGCTTTCTGAGCATTAAGCTCCAGATGTTTAATTTTGGGATCCATATGCAGATTTAGTGAACACAGTCTTCTAAGGAAAAAGAGCCCTGAGAGTCCTATAGTGTACTTCCCAAGATCTAATATGGTTCTGAAAAAGTAGTTACACAGGAAAGTTCTGGGTGATCAATACACACTGGTCAAAACAATTCTGCAGTCCAAAATATGGCGTGCATAATGATGACGAGTCTATAATTATTAATTATTTATAAAGCTAATTTCAGTTGTTCTTGGGAATTGAACTGACATCTCATTTACACAATTGACTTTAAATCGTATATATTACCATAATCTACCAATGCTGTGCATGAGCCAAAAGACCTGGTGGTTTTTATAGGAAGACACTGAAAATGGGAAAGATTTTTGAAATATTTGTAATTCACCATTTCGTTGTTTGTGCGAACATGTACATATGAAGCGATGACCGTTACAAACAAGCAGGGCAGGGGGAGCAAGATGCAGTAGTCAGTAGTCCACCAGTCTCTGCATCATAAAACCACATATTACGAAGAACTATGGTCCAGGAAGAAATGTACAAGGTGCTTTCAGGGATCACTCATTCCTAGCGTTTCTTAACCTATTTTGGTTTAAATCAGCTCCCTTCTGTTAAAGTAATGAGGGGACAAAATAAATGATAACTTTTGTATTTTCCAGTGCAGTTTCCCAGTATAAATTGAGAAAGGTGCGGCATTCAGGGTTGAAATCCTACAGACCATTTGTCCATAGTATGGACTACTGCATTTGGGCATGAAACAAAACAAACAAAATCTCAGATGGGCAGAATATTAAGGTTTGAAAAGCAGCAGCCAAGTAACTATTTTATGAGACGTTGCATAGCATTTTAAAATATATAAGCACTTATCTCATTTACGTTTTAATCTTTCTGTCTCTCCACCTTCACTTAAAAATGTTTTGAAAACCTAATTACTGAGTGAGGAAAATGACAGTTTAGGAAGGAATAGAGGATTCGAATATTAAGGACATCTTGGCTTTGTATCATGGATTTCTGAAGTGAGACTATTTACTGCTGTTGTAGGAGACTGTAGAAACACAGTAATATTCCCAGGTGAAAGGAGGCCATTCACTTTCCTCTTTTTCTATCCACCCCACTGGATGGACATTTTGTACATTATTTTCAAATAAATACTATCTACCACTATATTTCCCAAGCCCACATTGAGTGTGTCTGTGAGAAATCTGCACCTTCCAAATGTGAAATTGTGCTTTTTTCAATCCTGGATATGTTTCTCTGAATCAAATATTGGGTTGCTTTGTTCACTTTCTATGATTAAATCACTGAGAGACATCCACTTTACAAGAAGTTGTTTAACAATTCATTGACCCAAGAACAATCAAGCCATATCCCAGTTTTTTGTTTTGTTTTTGTTTTTTAGCCGGGCTAACATACAATAGCTTAAATGTATTGGCTATCATTCCTTTATTTTATTTTATTGAAGAAATGAAAAGCAAAGACTAGAGGTAGGGGGTTTTTTTGTTTGCTTTGTTTTGGTTTTTTTAGTGGCATGTTACAAATGCTCTGTCTCTGACAAGTGTAATTTGCACACCTACATTTTCAATTTTTGTAGTATGTTTAGTACACACAGAATCTGGAAACAGCAACTGATCTTTTCAGACTTGGGTGCCTAATGCTAGACTCTCAAAGTGGCTGATTTTTCAGAGTTCCTGAGCACCAAGAGATCCAAATGAAATGACAAGCACAGCAGGTACTTAGGTGTTTAAGTGATTCATAGATTCATAGACTCTAGGACTGGAAGGGACCTTGAGAGATCATCGAGTCCAGGCCCCTGCCCTCATGGCAGGACCAAATACTGTCTAGACCATCCCTGATAGACATTTATCTAATCTACTCTTAACTATCTCTAGAGATGGAGATTCCACAACCTCCCTAGGCAATTTATTCCACTGTTTATCTACCCTGACAGTTAGAACTTTTTCCTAATGTCCAACCTAAATTTCCCTTGCTGCAGTTTAAGCCCATTGCTTCTTGTTCTATCATTAGAGGCCAAGGTGAACAAGTTTTCTCCCTCCTCCTGATGACACCCTTTTAGATACCTGAAAACTGCTATCATGTCCCCTCTCAGTCTTCTCTTTTCCAAACTAAATAAACCTAATTCTTTCAGCCTTCCTTTATAGGTCATGTTCTCAAGACCTTTAATCATTCTTGTTGCTTTCCAGTTTCTCCACATCTTTCTTGAAATGCGGGTGCCCAGAACAGGACACAATACTCCAGTTGAGGCCTAACCAGCGCAGAGTAGAGCGGAAGAATGACTTCTCGTGTCTTGTTTACAACACACCTGTTAATGCATCCAAGAATCACGTTTGCTTTTTTTGCAACAGTATCACACTGTTGACTCATAGACCCCTAGATCTCTTTCTGCCATACTCCTTCCTAGACAGTCTCTTCCCATTCTGTATGTGTGAAACTGATTGTTCCTTCCTTAGTACTCTAAACTTCATACTAAAATAATTGCAGGTACAAAATTATGCCCACAATAATTTACTCCAACAGAACTGATGGCATGAAAAAATGGAGGCCTGATTAGGATAGGCTGAAATTTTGGCCTTTTGTATTGTATTTGATGACTTTCTGTCAGTCCTAGCCCCTGCAAACTGAAGAAAGACATCAACTGGCCAGTAGTTCAACCTGCTACTTTCACATCTATTAAAATGAACCTGTTCACATTTCTCCCTTCTGCTTGGCTCTGTCATTTCCATTCACTGAGGTGTGCTAATGAGCAACCCACCAACTATAGAATACATGACAATTTTTTACTTTCTTCAATAACCTACTGTCTAGAAAAAACTTACCAGCTGAGACAAGTAGCAGACTCTTGACACTATAGGATTTGTAATAATTTTTTGCACTGAGGTGAGATGTACTCTGGAGAGAATCATACTGTGGCTAGCTAAAGATTGTTGAGAGCTGTGGAAAAAAAATCTGAAACCTTAGACAGACTGACCAAACTGGAGAGGAAAAGACTCCACAATAAACACCTTGAATATCAGCTGGTTTGTGGGGAGAGGTTTGTGTTTTGTGCCAGAAGTAGATTAGGCTGGGGTCTCTTGTACCCACATTCTTGCTGCTGGAGACATATTTAAATGAACAGCACTAGCACATGCCTATGAAAGGAGATACGCAGTGGTGTTGTAGCCAGGTCGCTCCCAGGATATTGGAAAGCCAAGGTGGGGGAGGTGGTTTATTGGGTCAACTTCTGTTGGTGAGAGAGATGCACTTTTGAGCTACACAGAGCTCTTCTTTGGGCCCTGAAGGTGGATTTGGGCCAACTGACTTCCATCTACTTTAGATGCATGCCAGCACACTGACAGTAAAGGGGAGACATATGACGTTAGCTGCTCTCCTTGTCTAGACTTTCCAGACTACAATAAAAGCAAAAGGTACTGAAAGAAACTAAAGATTTCTGTAGGAGCTACATTTCTTTTTTAGTAATTTAGACTGAAAGAGCAGTGACACCTGCAATATATTTATTGTATCATAATTTTTTTTTTAAAGGCAGTCTAGCAGATGTACTTAGCAGTACTAAATCCTGACAGCAAGAGCATGGTTTGCTTCAGCTGTTATTTCCCATAGAACTAAAATAGAGACAAAGTAGAAAAACTTTGTATGAGCAGAACATTAGAGTTCTTACTTGTTATATGACTTGTTGAATGTCGTGTTCTAAAGATATTTTTTCACATTTACTGCAGGCGAAAGGGATATAGAGTTTCTCTATTAGATTCAAGTAAACAAAACTTCCTTCTTTAAATAGAGAGATATTTTAAAGTCAGTTTCAGCGCTGGCTACTGTGTCTTTGTGCTGTGAGCTTATCACAACACCTGACTCCTGTCATTTTTCCCTATGGGTTGTTGTTGCTTTCCTCCTCCTCCTCTGACGACATGCAGGAAACAGAATTTTGATACATTATGAACTTTCCATTTTCTTAATATTTGCTAGTAATATTCCATTGTTACTATTTGATTCATCAGTTCAGTCATGAACCCTGAGAAACTGTTTCAGCCTTTCTTTCCCTCACTCCACCCCAATTTGTTTTTCTTTTAAGCTCCCACCTTGAAAAATAATTCCGGCTATCTTCTTTCTTACTGTGCATGTCAGTGGAAGAATGTTTGTTTTAATATAAAATATTACTTTTAAGAACGTAGTAAGACCATTCATTTGATCAATGATGTATCAGCTGTACGAGCTATTCAATTTCTGAAAAATGCAAATATTGATAGATTTTAAATAATACATCAACATATAAATGAAGAAGACGAGTGACTAACACACAGAAATCACCATACAACATTCATATGCATTCTGTCTCTTTCAGTAAAAGTTGGCAAATGCTTAATTTTTTTTTCTTCTGAAAGGTTTAAAATAAGTAACATTACAATTACCATGTCATATTCCAGAAGTTCATCATAGTTAGGTCACTAATTGGTTGTATTTCTTGAATCAGCTGGAGCTTTCCTTTGAGGGTTTCCAAAGCAGCCTAAGAGATTGAGGTTTTGTGAAAAATCTCAGCCTCTTCCTGTAGTGTTTCTAAACATTTGTTTAATGTCAAGAAATGAAGTCATCGACTTATAGGACTGGAAGGGACCTTGAGAGGTCATCTGGTCCAGTCCCCTGACCTCTTGTCAGGACTAAGTATTATCTAGGCCATCCCTGACAGGTGTTTGTCTAACACGCTCTTAAAAATCTCCAATGATGGAGATTTCACAGCGTCCCTAGACAATTTATTCCAGTTGCTTAACCAGCCTCACAGAAAATTTTTCCTAATGTCCAATCTAAACTGCCCTTGCTGCAATTTAAGCCCATTGCGTCTTGTCCTATCCTCAGAGGTTAAGGAGAACAATTTTTCTCCATACTTCTTGTAACAACCTTTGATGCACTTTAAAACTGTTTTTGTGGCCCTTCTCAGTCTTCTCTTCTCCAGACTTAACAAAACCAATTGTTTTCAATCTTCCCTCATAGGTCATGTTTTCTAGACCTTTAATCATTTTTGTTCCTCTTCTCTGGATGTTTTCCACTTTTTTTTATTTCTGAAATGTGACGCCTAGATCCAGACACAATACTCTAGTTGAGGCCTAATCAGCATGGACTAGAGCAGAAGAATGACTTCTCGTGTCTTGCTTTCAGCACTCCTGCTAATATATCCCAGGCACCCTGAGTATCAGGCATACGCTGTCCTTGATCTTTCTCTTGCTTCTAATGTATTTGTAGAATGATGCCTAAACTCTCATCTTTGGTTAAATCATGTCTCTTTTTAATGTATGGCCTGTGCAAAGGTGATAAAATTTCAATCCATTTTGATTTGTCTTTTCCATGATTTCAGTTAGGAGAAATGTTGCTTTCACTGAGCTAAAAGCTCATTTTTCCCAATATTTGTGATAATTTAAGTGCTTGATGCATTTTAATCATTAGCAGCTTTATTTATTTTACAGTCTAATCAGCTCAAAGTCCTCTGATTTTAGTATAGTTTGAAAATTAATAGTGGGGCAGAGTTCTTTTTTACAACATAGAACTTTATTTGCAAGTTAAAGGCTATTTCTCCAGTGGGATCTACGTTAATGAGCAACCGTATTTAGGAGTATAAGGAGTTGAAATATGTGGCTGTGTTCTGATAACTTAATCAGGAGATGTTCATAGCGTCACTTACTGTGGAGTCTATTTGCAGAGAAGATTAATGCTGCTTCTTTTTCCTTGGATTCTATTTCAACATTGGTTTTCTGTGTCTGGGTTTATTTTCAAAATAACTACTTGATGCAACCCAAAAAGTAATTTTTCAAACTTGTTTGCTCTATAATTAGCAAGAAATGGCCAATTCTATTCCAATTTCCAGTGACAGGATTAATGTCCAACTGAGTTTCCTAAGAAAAATGTCTCAAAATAATACATTTTCACAGTGTGTAGTTGAGTACATGTTTTAAATCATAACTGATTACACCCAGACTAGGTTCATCTGTGATTTGTATCCATAAAGCTTGGTTTTTGAAAGATTATAAAGTAATCATTCTTTTTTATTGCTAGAGTACAACTCCATATCACTTGAGGGTTTGTTGCTTATGGTCTATAAGTAGAATTGGTCTGTTACTGAATTTTGTAACAATCTCTCATTTATGGAACTGAAAGAAAATTTTGGAGTAGAAAAAACATAATTAAACCCAGACAAAAAAAGTAAGCTAAGCAAGAAACACAATAACTATCTTTTATCATTCTGTTTTCTGGCACATATTTGAACATACTTAGGACCCATTCCTATAGTCTTTACACAGGTAATTCAGTTGATTTAAAGGAGTAACTTATCTGTGCTAATCACTAATAGTGAAAATTTCTGATTTTTTGTTCATAATGTAGTTTTGCAAATGTAAGAAAAAACTTAAACTTCAGTTTATATATAATACATGTTATTTTATTATGTGGTTATAGGCAGAGCTGATAGCAGCACCTATGGTTTCTTGATTCTTGGGTTACTAATCTTTTCCATTATAAGACCACTTTTCAGTTGCTTATAATTTTGCCAAACTGTAATGGCTCAGACTGAAATATTCCATGCTTGGAGTAGGCCTCAGGCTGATTTTTTGTTTTACAAAACAGTTTTAGCAAAAACAGTTCAGCCGTTTCCAAGAATGAGTTTAGAATTTTGTCCACATTAAATTCATAGGACTATTTAATGCCTCCATACTTTGAATCAGGGACTTGAAATTTAGCAGTGAAGCTGGCTTGGTATCAGGGATGTGCCGCAATTTGGACAAGTAATAAAGTCCTGAAAATTACAGTTCCCACATGCTTGGTATAGAGCTGTCTGTAGCTGGCAGCAAAGTTATCCAGACATATGTCTGCACTGAACAGGCTGCATTCACGCAAAGGTCTTACTTACTGACTTGACTGCATGTGGGCCATTTGCACAAAGCAGCTGAGTATGTTCTGTCCTGTAGCTGCAGGGGCTAAACAAAACTTTCCCTGCAGTTGCTCCTCCTGGCTGCCAGGAGTTGCTTTGGCACCAGGCATGAAATGTGAAGGCAGGTAATTTGTCTCTGCTGTGCTCTCTGTGCTCTCCTGGGCTGGCACCCATACATCATGGAGAAGGAAGTAGTCTGACTGGAATGCACAGAAATAGTGGAGGGGAAACTGAGGCCTGTCTACACTTGAAGCGCTTTGCCAGGAATACCAGTATACTATACCATCAAAATGCTGCCAGTGTAGACAAAACTGTCCTGATAAAGTTGCACATTGTGCCGATATGTAAAAGCTCCTTGCATTCGTGAAACAAGCTAAAGCAATAAAAGAGCAGCTTTGTCAGGATAGCTGTGTCTACATTAGGGGTTTATGCTAACACAACTAAATCAGTCAGCCACCACTTTACTCCCCAGCCAATGTAGCTATACCAGCAGGAGTCTATAGTGTGGACTTGGTCTGAGGTAGCAGCTGGGGAGGAAGGGAGACAAAAAGACTGAAACAGGAGCTATGGAGTAGTGGCGGAGGAGGCTGGGACAGGGATAGCTTGAGGGAATAAGGGCAGAAGGGATTGGTCTTATCAGGGACAAATCAAGGGAAAGAGTTTTTAACCACTGGAGAATATTCCCGTGCAGAACCTAGAATTGAACCCTGAAGTCCTCAGTCTCAACATTCCTCTCATGGCTAGCTGTGAAACCCACTGACACCTTTGACAGGGTAACAAGCCTTGTGGATAGGGGGGAAGTGGTAGATGTGGTATATCTTGACTTCAGTAAGGGTTTTGATACTGCCTCGCATGTCCTTTTAAAAAACAAATTAAGGAAATACAACCTGGATGGAGCTACTATAAGGTGCAAAACTGGTTGCAAATCATTCCCAGAGAGTTATCAGTGGTTCACACTCATGTTGGTAGGGCATAACGAGTGAGTTCCCACAGGGATTGATTCTGGGTCTGGTTCTGTTCAATATCTTCATCAATGATTTAGATAATGGCATAGAGAGTCCATTTATAAAGCTTGCAGGAGATACCAAGCTGGGAGAGGTTGCAAGTGCAAACCGGATAAATGCTGTGAAGTAAATAGGATGAAGTTCAGTAAGGATAAATGCAAAGTACTCCACTTAGGAAGGACCAATCAGTTGCACACGTACAAAATGGAAAATGACTGCCTAGGAAGGAGTACTGTGGAAAAGGATCTGGGGGTCAGAGTGGATCACAAGCAAATAGGAGTCAACAGTGTAATGCTATTGCAAAAAAAGCAAACATCATTCTGGGAGGTATTAGCAGGAGTATTGTAAGCAAGACACAAGAAGTAATTCTTCCTCTCTACTCCATGCTGATTAGGCCTTACCTGGAGTATTGTGTCCAGTTCTGGGCGCCACATTTCAGGAAAGATGTGGACAAATTAGAGAAAGTCCAGAGAAGAGCAACAAAAACGATTAAAGGTCTAGAAAACATGACCTATGAGGGAAGATTGAAAAAATCGGGTTTGTTTAGTCTGGAGAAAAGAAGACTGAGAGGGGACATAACAGTTTTCAAACATATAAAATGTTGTTACAAAGAAGAGGGAGAAAAATTGTTCTCCTTAACCTCTGAGTATAGGACAAGAAGCAATGTGCTTAAATTGCAGCAAGGGCAGTTTAGGTTGGACATTAGGAACAACTTCCTAACTGTCAAGAGTGGTTTAGCACTGGAATAAATTGCCTAGGGAGGTTGTGGAATCTCCATCATTGAGGATTTTTAGGAGCAGGTTGGACAAAACCTGTCAGGGATGGTCTAGACAATACTTAGTCCTGCCTTGAGTGCAGGGGACTGGACTAGGTGACCTCTCGAGGATCCTTGCAGTTCTATGATTCTGTGATCATATCTCTTCACTTTTCCCACTCAGTGGCTCATCCATGTAGACAATAACAACATATCACTGCAACCTGTTACTCAGGTCTAGTGGTAAAGGGCTGTGCTATAGATCTAAAGCTCACAGTCTTTCTGCTGATGAGCCATATGGTGATCAATATGGTATCATATGACATGACACGTCATATTGTTCTATTGGCTTTTTTAAAAATTCAGGATACTGCATCCAAAAAATGACATTAAGAGAAGATTAGAAGTCACAAAGTTGGAACACCCAAGTAGAATGAGTCAGGGTTCTTGTGGAACAAAACCGTATGTAGTCATATGATTAAAGACTATATCATAATGTATCATAGTGTTATACGGGGACCTTAATTCTGGCATTTCCAACTTCTGAGTGTTTGACTTTGCAACCTTAATAGTCTTTTAATGTTTAGTTATTGTTTTGTTTTGTATACATTGAAACCTACTTTAAATAATCACCCAAAGAGCCAACCAAAATCTGTAGCTATATGAAGTTTGAAGCTTCATCAGAAGCTAATGAAGTTGGAACAGAATTATATGAATTACATTTGTCTGTATTCTGTGGTGGTCTCTTAAGATCGAAAGTTGGCTAATAAAGGTGAACATGTATCTGTTTCACTGCACTTTTCACATACACATATTCACATAGCAACAGTTTTATTTCTTATGGAGTTAAGGTATGCGCCAACTAGCATGTGATGCTGAGCCAAATATTTAAGTGATGATTACTCAATAGTTGATTGCTTTTTTGGTGTTTGTTTATTTTTAAACACCCTTCTCATTCCGGCCAGCCATGGACCGACTGACTGTCACTGGCTTGAATGGGAGTTTGGCAGGAGTCAGAATTAAATGCTTTACAATTCAGGATTTTTTTTAGAATGTTACTACTAGTCCTGTCTTCTCGTAGAGCAAGTTGAAGAAATTCTTTAATGAGACTGTCTCTCTACATTCTAAAGTTTTTATTTTATTCTTTATGCTACTGTTGGGTTTTGGGGGTTTTTTTACATCTGGCCAAGTGTAACATCTTATGCTACTTAGGCCCCTCATGGTCTCTTTGTATCTTTTCTGTGATTAATTGAAAGATTTCAGGGTAGTCTTTAAACAAACCAAAACCACAATTTAGAGTAAAAAGTGGATTTAATAAGACAAGTATTTTAAAAATGCCTGGGTTGCTTTTGTGTTAAGCATTTAAAAAACAAACAAAAAAACAAACCAACAACCTGCTCTGGTTTCTGCTGCAAATGAGTGTGTTTATGGGTGTTGTTTTTTTGAACTCCAACTTTTGAAAAGGCTTTACACATCTTGAACCCACTAATTAGACAGCAAGATTAGGATACAGTGGGCATACTCAGTTTTGAAGGCTGTTTTTTATAAAATGACTTGGCGTGAGTGGATGTTGCTTGTAAAATTGGGTTGCCAATTTACAATGAAATATCTTATTCAGTGTCTTACAAACTTCAGCAGTGTCAGGACTACACATCCCAGTGTTCCCTTCAGCTATAGTGTATCTCCATCACTGGAGGCCTGCAGAAATTCTGGGGTTGCTGTGGCTACGCTTTCAGGGGAAGAACTGAAATTCCCTTGTTAAAAACTGAAATAAAGTAACAAAAATACAACTGAACATGTCGAAGAAAATGATACTCTGGCTTTAGTTATTGTTGTGATTTGTCCCACAATCATTGCTGAGTCACTTCAGGAAACAGACTTTATAACCTTGGGCACACATGCAGTTAAACAGAATTTAGGATTTTGCCATTAGTTGTGAACAATGGGTAATCTTGCTGCTTTAGTGATTAACTCAAAAAATGGTGGGATTTAAAAATGTTAATCATGATTAATCACACTGTTAAACCATAGAATACCAATTGAAATTTATTAACTATTTTTGGACTTTTTTTACATTTTCAAATATATTAATTTAATATATGATTTGGTGATGTGCTGGGTCATCCTCCAAGACTGCTATAATATGAAATACATGGGAGAATGTGGGTAAAACAGAGCAGAAGACATACTATTCTCCCTCAAGGAGTTCAGTCAAAATTTAATTAACACGTTATTATTTTAACGAGCGTCGTCAGCTTGGAAGCATGTCCTCTGGAGTGGTGGCCAAAGCATGAAGGGGCATAAAAATGTTTAGCATATCTGGCATGTAAATGCCTTGCAATGCTGGCTATAAAAGTGCCATGCGAACACCTGTTCTCACTTTCAGGTGACATTGTAAATAAGAAGCTGGCAGCATTATCTCCTGTAAATATAAACAAACTTGTTTATCTGAGCAATTGGCTGAACAAGAAGTGGGACTGAGTGGACTTGTTGGCTCTAAAGTTTTACATTGTTTTATTTTTGTATCCTGTTATATTTTGTACATAATTCTACATTTGTAAGTTCAACTTCCATGATAGAGATTGCATTACTGTACTTGTATGAGGTGAATTGAAAAATACTTTTTTTTTTGTTTTTTACAGACAAATAATTGCAATAAAAAATACAGTGACCACTATACACTTTGTATTCTGTGTGGTAATTGAAATCAACATATGTAAAAATTTAGAAAACATCCAAAAATATCTAAATAAATGGTATTCTATTATTATTTCAGTGCAATTAATCACAATTAATCGTGATTGTTTTAATCGCTTGACAGCCCTATTATTAATTTTTTTCAAATACAACAAATATAACGAAATACCAGATTCATCATAACACACAAAGTAAATGGACACAACATATCTATCTTTAGGGTCAATGTGAATCATAGGCCTCTAAAAAGGCAGCCCAAATTGTTTTGAACTTTTTGGGCACTTCCTTTCTGTGAATGTGCCAGTCATTTATTATTGGCATGGTCAGCCATAACACTGAGCCTCGAATCAATATTTGGTGGGCATCACCTTTTCCATTTTTGCAGGATTATTTTTTTAAAGACCAAAGTTGCACATGGGAACTCCGCCTCTTTGTTACCAGGTAATCTCTAGGTATCAGGAATATATATCCAAAAATTAAACTTACATGGGAGGACTCCAAGTTAGTATCCAATACAAAATTGGTCCCTTGACCCATGTCATACCAGGAATTGTTGATACAGGAACAGTCATAAATTGTATGAGATAATGTAGCACCAAGGGAGTTAATTTCCAACAGTG
Organism: Gopherus evgoodei; assembly: GCF_007399415.2. Taxonomy (NCBI): domain Eukaryota; kingdom Metazoa; phylum Chordata; order Testudines; family Testudinidae; genus Gopherus; species Gopherus evgoodei. Next base: position 107,064,948 of record NC_044327.1, read on the forward strand.
GTCAGCATGTATTAGGCCCATTAGTGTTAGCCTGTGCGGAGACAAGTATATTTGAAAAAAAAAAAGTCTTTTGATAAATAAGCCATAGCCTCACGTCTATAGTACTTTTTTTAACATAAGATACAATTATACTCCATTGGGTCGGAGATAGCTGTGTATCCAAATCTCTGTTTCAAGCAACTTTAAATTTATCAATCTTTGGCAGAGTTTTTTGGCCTAGCAAATCATAAAAGGATACCATCTGGTTGAGTAAATGCCAGAAATGTCCTCCAAAATAATAATTTTTTTGAGGTTCTGGAGCTTCCAATATACTCAGTCCAAATATATTAGTGAGTAAATGCTTTAACTGGAGATACATTCATGCTTTGGAGAAGGGCAAGACAAATTGTTGCTGAAGATCTACAGATGGTTTAAATTTGTGATTGTTAGTTAGCTGTGACACAGTCATCATTCCTCTGTCCACTAAACCCTCCACATCATGGTTTTGCCACTGAGTTTAAGGATGGGATTGCTCCATAGGACTGCCTGTGCCTGGAAGAATCAATGGAAGCAGAACTTTCTAGCCAAGTTTTAACCAAGCTTATCTCACAGCTTTTATTGTGGGCACTCTGGCGCCATCAAATCTATAATAATTTGATCCTACAGTGCCTGAAAGGGAGACAGATTATTCCAATTCTTGTTCAATCTGAACCCAAGCAGTGGTCTGTGTGGTCATATCTAACAGGCACAAAGATGCCTGTTTAACAGAAAGGAGATAATATAATGTCCCAATTTTAGGGTCTTTAAACCACAAATTGAAGGCTTCCTAAAATGGATCAAGCCCATCTGCCATCTTCAGGATTGGAGTTACTCCTCAGATTTTACTGTATAGCTAAGATTGATAACCTCTTAGCTTCCTGTGATTTCTAATATCTGATGAAGTAAAGCCTTAAAATAAACTGTAGTATCATCTTAGCCTGCTCTGAGTGGTTAGATGGCATGATGGTTGAAAAACTGGCAGCTAGTCTACATTTGTGCTGTCATTGCTTGCACTAATGGGAAGTTTTAAGAAAATGGCTAATGTAGATATTTGAGGGCTAGACTCACAAAGAAACACAAGCATGGGCATGAATCTATGGATGAATCAATTTGAAGAAATGGCGTCTTTGATCTTAAGTTCTTCAGGGCAAATATGTGCATTTTATTGTCTACCAGCGACATATTTATGGCAATACATACATAAAATAAATGATGTTTGATGATGCTTGTGCTGCATCAAAAGAAATATGGGATAAAAATAAATGCCAAATAATAAGGGGGATGGTGGGGGAAGGAAAGAGAGAACAATAGATGGTATATCTAGAGAAATCACTTTATTTTCAGTCTTCTGAGGAAGAAGAATACAATGGATCACATTCTCTGTTAGCATAACTCCATTGAAGTCAAGAGAGTTATGCCAACAAAAAAATTTGGTTCAATAATTCTAACCTTTAATAAGAGGAAATAAAAGCAGCCCTTTTATAATAGAGTTTGAATCAATATCGATTAATATTTCTTGGGCCTGCTTTTTCACCTAGTAAGTAAAGACAAATACTAGTTAGAAAAAATGGGACTTAGATTCTAGATGATAGCAGACGATCTGTTTTATGTATAGTTACATTGAACTCTGTGCAATTCTCTTCTGCTTTTCCTCCTTTTTGATTTTGTTCCAGGATTCTTACAGTAGCTGCTGTTCTGACAGAGAATCTTCATCTGTGTTCTTCAGGATTTTTCCACCTTATCCTATTTTTGATCGCAGAGGTATTCTGCCATCTCATAATATAGATGACAATGTGACCAATCATTTAGCAAAATAATGCATGGATTCTGTTGCACCATTTTGTTCCTGATAAAATCTTTTTATTTTTCAAACAGTAAATTGACTTGCCCCCACCCTACCTTATAGAACTTTTCTTCCTCTGCTCTTATCATTGCTCCCTCTAAATGTCTTGCACTGGTCACTTCACACAGTTTTGCTACTGTTTGTGCCAGAACCTTTTTCCCCTAGAGCTCTTGCTATATAAACAGTCTTATGTTTTCCTGTCTCATCAGGCCTTTGAAAAGAATTAAAGATCATCTGAAAACATACCTTCCTTCCCTTGTCTATACCTTTTTATTTTCTCTTTCCCTTTGCTATTTTTTATTATTAGCTTGTTTAGCCTTTTATTGGCAGACTATAAGGAATATTAGGGTAAAGGTTGTATGGCAGATGCCATATGAAATTTATTATTGATGAGATTTTACAGAGACAACAGATACAGCACTTGGATTTGTTTTCATCTGAGAACTATGCATGTTAACCTGGATTTAAAGTACTTTAATGTTTCTTCATTTGCGATGACAGTGCTCTGAGATTTATTCATCATAGAGATTGGGTAAATGATGTAACTCCCTTGATATATCCTGTTGCATAAGCCTTTATTGTTTAGGAATCCTTAGGCTTATTTTAGATATCTTCATATTGAGCTTAATGTTGCTATTGTAATGTGTTCTCGGGAAACTAGCTCTGATATGATTTCATTTCCTTTTGAATACAGAATATCTAGTATCACGAACATTGCATTACTTGACATTATAACGTTGTGCCTGTATACATGCATTGAAAACACTATGCAAATGTAACTGACTGAGAACACTGAATATAATGAATGTGAGATAATCTCTCCCTGAAATTCTATGAATAATTGTAGTGACAATTAGATTACTTAAGAATTCCATTCAAAGTATGAAAATGTGCTCCAGAGAGGCCATGTTTAAAGTACATGGAGTAGACAGATATAAATTTTGTGCCAAAGGTACATTTGATCAATTCAACTACTTTCTTAGAACTTGAAATTTAACTTTTCTTTAACTACAGCATGTAATAGTAAATATTCAGACTTGTTTTGTACAGCCATGCATTCTAGTGACTTCCTACAGAACAGCACATCTTGAAGTACTTTCAAAGTGGTCTGAACCTGATCTTCAGATTTATATACCTAAAATTGTACATTTTCATTTTATACCCTTTTTGCTATCAAAATTTTCTTTTTCTCCATTTTGTGCTTATTATTTTGTATGTGCAAAGAATTCTCATGTGGGTGTGCAGGAGATATTTGTATGTGCAAACTGGGCAGCTAGAAATATAATTATTCAGAAATGCATGTGGAAATTTCCTTTACACAAAAATGTTGGAGTTCCCTCTGTGTGTAAGAGGTAGGCATGCAATTTTAGACACACTTATTTTGAGGTCATTCCACTATTTTGGCCCACTCTCTGCCTCTTCTTGGGTAGATTTGAGCTGCTCTACTTTTAGCAATGAAACTTCCAGATACTCAATCTCTCATAAATCTTTCATGTCTTGAGAGAATATACTGGTTCAATAAAGTATATTCACTCTTCCTTTTCTTCTCTGCAGGTAGAAGAAATTGTTGATATAGGATCATTTGCCCCGGAAGATATTCACATTCCAAAGATCTATGTCCATCGTCTCATAAAGGGAGAGAAATATGAAAAGAGAATTGAAGTAAGTAGTTCGTCTTCTTAGCCGCTATGTGTGTTGACCCAGAGTAAATTTTATAAATTGCAGAATTTCTGCTCGACCATAAACTGTAGCCATGATAAAATATTATGAGATGGATTCTATACTGTGTCAAGTTCCAGCTTCTGCAGGAGATGGGGGTGGAGGAGGGAATGGTTATAAATCCCCAGTTGTCAAGCTTCAATAACGGGTTCCAATCACAGCATAAGTTAGAGGAGCCCCTGGGCTTGCCTAATTTAGGGTAGCTGGTTATGGTCCCTAAGGAACCTTATACCAGCTTAAAATCTGAGTCGTGGCTCTCCACCCTACCCCTTCTATATCATGACCCCGCCTCATCCCAACATGCCACCTTGACTGGCAGCATGGACAGTAGTTGGCATAGGAGCCAGCTCCTCCAGCTTTACTGCAGGTGAGAGTTAACTCCCACTGAGAGGTTTGGCAGCTAGAGCCAGTTCCAGTCCCTTAGTGCTATGCAGGTGGTACAGACTGGCCCTATATTCATATTTATGTGGCAGAGTATCCTGGAGGTGTGTGTGTTTTCGTTTTTAACAGAAACTGTTACTTAATTGCATTCCTCTACAGAACTGGAAGGCCTTTAATTGTCAGTATCTGTTTACAAAATTAATGAACATGTTGGTAGCATTTTAGCTGACCACGAAGAAAGCAGCTATTTCATTGCTACACTTAGAACCAAGCTGGAGGAAATTGTCCCTGCTTTGGTTCTGTGATGTCCCTCCCAGGAGCAATGTCTCTGGGTTCAACTATGTGGCATGACAGCTCTCTGGAAGAACACTTAGAAATGTCATGGGCCAGCAACCTTGCTATATGTTTTGACACACCTGTAATATTTCTTTGCAGTCAGAAATAACATTTTTGGCTATATTTGTTGGTTATTTTGGTGGGAGTGGGAAATATGAAGGGAAAAAAGCCTACGTTGATTTCTTGTTAGTAGACTATTGTTCTCCTGAGACTGTTTTGCTATAAATCAAATTTCTGTGACCACCATAAAATCACAAAGGCCTGGAAGGCCATAAGGCCCTTTACTTGAGTAAATTCTCCCTGGGGTAAACCTCCTTGTGCACCTCAAGCAGAATGATAAATCACAGCTTGCTTTGCCACCAGTTTATTCTGCACAAACGTGGTCTGTCACTAGCTATCTGATTGGAGTCAGATGTGTCAAAGCTCTTAGTCTATGGACACTTTGTATTAGACAGCAGTTAATACCCCGTTCCCTCCTTTTAAGACAAGGTCTATTACATCCACTCACAAGCGTTTGTCTTTCTCTAAATGGATTGATTTTACTTTGATTAAAATGCTGTTGTCATTGCAGTTTGGCTTCAGGGGCTTGCCCCTTCTTTCCAGTATAGCACCTACATACAAATACTGCTTGGCTTTCTTCGCTGATTTGCCCGCTTCAGTGGGGTTCCTCCTAGGACCAGGAGTTTAAGCCAGAACTTTAACAACAAAACCTCATGTCATACCACTTACCTCATTTTTTTTATCACCTTTTAAAAAGTTTTTATATGATATACAGTAGAGTCGCAGCAGGGATAAATTTGGTCCATTGAGTTTTATAATCCTAGCAGTGATGCATCTCATCAAATAGAAATATAGCAATGAAATTGCAAAGTTATTAATTTACTGTCTTACACAGAGCCTATAAAATAAAATTTGAGGCATGGCACTCCACCCTACCCCTTCTATATCATGGTCCCTCCTCGTCCCAACATGCCACCTTGACTGGCAGTGTGGACAGTGGTTGGTGTAGGAGCTGGCTCTGCCAGCCTTACTTACTACATTTTGACCATAAATTGGATCAGGCATATTACTCCAGTGGAGCATCTGGAAAGGATTCCCATATAAACCAGATTTAGAGTGCTGGGAAAAGGAAAGTATGTTGTTATTCTAATCATGTTACAGAAATGACAGTCATACTCCTATACCATTTTTGTTGGTGGGGGGGAGCAGGAGGAAGAGAGGAATAAATAGAAGCTAGGTTGTCATACATTTACTGTCTTTAGATCTTTGCTTCTGCCTAATTGGATTCAGACCTGACCCCTCTAGCGGGAATGCCCTTGGTGCACCATGCATTCCTTTTTCCAGGGAAGAATCCTTCAACAAAAGGCAGGAGCCAATCTGTGAAAACTTTCATTTTCTGCATTAAGTGAAATAATGAGTTTGGGATTCAAAGACAGCAATGAAATGCTCCACATTGTAGGGGAAGCAGCCATGGGTTAAAAAGAAAGCTTCTTTAAAATGAAATTAAATTACAGTACATTCAAAATAAATGTTTTAATTTAAACATGGATTTTATTTAACAACTATGTTCCCACTAAAGGCCTCTGTTCCATCAGAGAAAATCCCTTCTGCCCACACAAACCTACTGTCTTGAAATATGGAAAAAGGTAAAAGAAAAAATTGCAGAAAATATGTTTTTGACAGACACTTTCTCAAAAGAATAGTGCTGTTCTTGACAGCAAACCATCCCTTGTGGAAAGAGGTTTATAGAATTTAAAGCCATTATAACTTTTATAGAATAGTAAAGCCAAGCTATCAAATTCCATTGCAGAGATAATATTGTCTAATAAGTTCTGTAGGCTATTGAAAAAATGCATATAGAAAGGATTTCATTCGTTGTTAAATTCATTTTTTTTGTTTGTTGTTTGGTTTTTTTGCAGTACTTCCTTTAGACCCCAACTGGTTTCATCCCTATAATATTCTAAAAGACTTTTGTATAAAGTCTCACTGAGCCCATGAGCCTGACTTTCATGTCTGGCAGAACAGGAATCTTAACACCACAGTTTGTTTTTGACAATGTCTTACTTTGTAGCGATTATCCATCCGAAAGCCTGAAGACTCAAAAGCCAAACAAAAGAAGGAAGGAGACAGTGTGCGAGAGAGGATCATCAGACGAGCAGCTTTAGAGTTTGAAGACGGCATGTACGGTATCCTCCAACTATATTGTAGGTTAAAGAAATGGGATTTACTGTGATAAAACAGAAGTCGCAGCTGTTACTCCTGGCACAAGTTTGTTACCATCTTCACTGTCCACTACAGCACCTATGGTTCTGTCATTATATTAACATCCTATTGAAATAGACGGAATGTTAAGGCATGGAGTAGGAGATGTTCTACCTGGGTATGACTGGAATGTTCATTGGCAGTCAAGTGATTAATTGATACTTCTTGAAAATTGTAAGCACCATCTGTATTAAATGAAGCTTGCTTGGACAGTTATATTAATGGGTTAGCATCTGGAAGGCAACTGAGCAGTCCAAATAACAAAATAATTCAGCATAACTTTTGAGGCATATATATGAAAAGCTGAACAGTTTGTAGAAAAAGGGGGGTCTGATCACAGCACAAATATAATTTTGTTAATTTACTCATTTATGGTAATTATATTCTAGTTGTACCTTAACCAATTTGCTTCAGCTAATCTGGGTATAGGAATTCCACTGTTGGCCAGCAACTTCATCAGTCCAGACATTTCAGTTCACCTGCAGAGTGAAAATGGAGTCCTGGGCTTGGTAAGTAGTCAGTGAAGGCTTATATAATGCACTTAAATTGATTTGTTGTTTTTTGCACAAGCTGTTTATACTTTGAGCTCAAAGAGCTGCCAAGTTGCAAGGGGCTGAGCATTCTTGCTTAAGCCCAGGAAGGTATTTAAAGCATATACTTACTTGAGAGATATGTCAGTAGTCTCATTGGAGTTATGGGACTGATTACAGGCTTAAAGCTAAGCATGTACCTTTGTAAAGGGCTTTGCTGGATTGGTGCCAGAATGCTCAGCACCTTGCAGGATCAAGCTCTATAAGAGGTTTTTAGTTGTGACATCAGACATAATTTTAAACTAACATACTATGTATGCATATTTTACTAGTGATGTTTTGCTAAATTGAACCTGGATGCCTGTGATTTTAAGAAATTCTGTAGCTTCAAGGAAAACTATATACATTTAATAATAGCCTTCAGCAATGTCGTTACCATACATTGTTTGTTCATGGACTAGTGTACGTTTCAGTGCACATGCTAAATAAAAGTGGTGTACGACACAGAAAAATCCAAATGTATGATGTATTTATTCTGAGTCACAAACATTAGAATTAATAAAGGAAAATATTGTATTATTCTGGATCGTCAATAAATATTGAGACTGTGTTTTGTTATCAGGGTCCTTATCCACTTGAAAATGAGGTAGATCCAGACCTGATTAATGCAGGTAAAATCATCAATATACTTAACTTCTGGACATTGTTCATAACTGATTTAACAGACTTTATTTGATTCAATACTAAATCCAGAACACTGGTGCAATGTTACTTGTAAATATTTATGTTTTACCTTTTTTAATACTGACATATTTGCAGTGACTATGAATTTCGATCATTAGTGACAGTTAATATACTAGTTAGTCAGCATATGTATCATCACTGCTTTCTAGTAGTAATGGTTAAAGGAGGCAGTTTTTTAACTCAAGCAGTGAAGTCTTGTGTTTTACTTTTTTGAAGCAAAAGATTCTTAGACCTGCTCCCTAATTCAGCATGTGGACTTGCACTGTGATGTCTATACGCACATGTATTTGTTCCCACTGTATTTCATGGGATTCTGGAAGTGCTGGAAATTGGCCCCGTTGACTCATGTCCCAGCCACGTTTGGCAAAACTGCTGGACTTCAGTCACTGTGTGTTTAATATCTTCCCTTCTCACTACTGAGAGATTATATCTTTGGAGCAACAACTTAAGCAACTTTTCGGAGATCTCACTTGAATATTCGAAGTAGACACTCTCAGTGTTCCCTCTAATTTTTTCCATCCGTATGTGGAATGAATTTTGCTATGTGCACCATATCAAGGTAATGTGCGGATGTGCACCACAAGTAGAAACAAAAAACCTAGGTGTAGTATATGTTTTTAAAAAGTTACCATAGGGATAATTATTCCGGCCAGGACAGGTTAGGCATTTTAGAACTTACTACTCAAAGAATTAAATTTAAGCAACAAGAGAGAAATAAAAATTATGAAATGCATAGACGAGTCAAAAAACTAAAACAACACACTTTTTGAAAGAAGTATCAAGTAACAACAACAATAATACAAGTATGTGTTGGGAGGTGAGTGTGATAACATAAGAACGGCCATATTGGCTCAGACCAAAGGCCCATCTAGCCCAGTATCCTGTCTTCTCACAGTGGCCAATGCCAGGTGCCTGAGAAAGAATGAACAGAACAGGTAATCACCAAGTGATCGATCCCTCGTTGCCCATTCTAAGCTTCTGGCAAACAGAGGGAAGGGACACCATCCCTGTCGATCCAGGCTGATAGCCATTGATGGACCTATCCTCCATGAACTTATCTAGTTCTTTTTTCAATCCTGTTATAGTCTTGGGCTTCACAACATTATCTGTCAAGGAGTTCCACAGGTTGACTGTGCATTATGTGAAAAAATACTTCCTTTTGTTTGTTTTAAACCTGCCTATTAATTTCATTTGGTGACCCCTAGTTCTTGTGTTAGGAGGAGGAGTAAATAACACTTCCTTATTTACTTTCTCTACAACAGTCATGGTTTTATAGACATCTATCATATCCCCCCTTAGTTGTCTCTTTTCCAAGCTGAAAATTCACAGTCTTATTAATCTCTCCTCATATGGCAGCCATTCCATACCCCTAATCATTTTTGTTGCCCTTTTCTGAACCTTTTCCAATTCCAATATACTGTATCTATTTTGAGATAGGGTGACCACATCTGCATGCAGTATTCAGGATGTGGGCATACTATGGACTTATATAGAGGCAATATGATATTTTGTTGTATTATCTATCCCTTTCTTAATGATTCCCAACATTCTATTCACTTTTTTGACTGCTGTTGCACATTGAGTGGACATTTTCAGAGACCAATCCACAATGACTACCTAGATTCGTGGATTCTAGGGCTGGAAGGGACCTCGAGAGGTCATCGCGTCCAGTCCCCTGCCCTCATGACAGGACCAAATACTGTCTAGACCATCCATGATAGACATTTATCTAACCTACTTTTAAATATTCCCAGAGATGGAGATTCCACAACCTCCCCCGGCAGTTTATTCCAGTGTTTAACCACCCTGACAGTTAGAACTTTTTCCTAATGTCCAACCTAAACCTCCCTTGCTGCAGTTTAAGCCCATTGCTTCTTGTTCTGTTCTTCTCTTTCTTGAGTGGTAACAGCCAATTTAGTTGGGATTATGTTTTCCAGTGTGCATTACTTTGCATTTATCAACATTGAATATCATCTGCCATTTTGTTGCCTAGTCACCCAGGTTTGAAAGATCCTTTTGTAGCTGTTTGCAGTCTGCCTTGGACTTAACTATCTTGAGCAATTTTGTATCATCTGCAATTTTTGCCGCTTCACTGTTTACCCCTTTTTCCAGATCATTTATGAATATGTTGAATAGGACTGGGCTCAGTACCAGACCTCTGGGGTACACCACTATTTACCTCTCTCCATTCTGAAAATTTACCATTTATTCTTAGCCTTTGTTTCCCATCTTTTAACTAGTTACAAATCCATGAGAGGACCTTCCCTCTTATCCCACGACAGCCTACTTTGCTTAAGAGCCTTTGGTGAGGGACTTTGTCTAAGGCTTTCTGAAAATCTAAGTACACTATATACACTGGATCCCCCTTGTCCACATGCTTGTGGGCCCCCTCAAAGAATTCTAGTAGATTGGTGAGGCATGATTCCCTTTACAAAAATCATATCTACTCTTCCCCAACAAATTATGTTCACCTATGTGTCTGACAATTCTGTTCTTTACTATAGTTTCAGCCAGTTTGCCCGGCACTGAAGTCAGGCTTTCTGTCCTATAATCACCGGGATCACCTTTGGAGCCCTTTTTAAAAATTGGTGTCACATTAGCTATCCTCTAGTCCAGGGGTGTGCAAACTTTTTGCCCGAGGGCCATATTGGGGTTGCAGAACTGTATGGAGGGCCGGGTAGGGAAGGCTGTGCCTCCCCAAACAGTCTGGCTCCCGCCACCATCTGACCCCTCCCACTTCCCACCCCCGGCCTGCCTCCTGCCCCAGAATTCCCGACCCATCCAACCCCCCCTGCTCCTTGTCCCATAACCGCTCCCTCCCGGGACCCCCTGACCCTAACTGCCCCTGGGACTCCACCCCTTGTCCAGCTCTCCTGCTCCCAGTGCCCTGACTGCTCTGACCCCTATCCATACCCCTGCCCCGACATTCCCCCTGGAACTCCCACACTTATCCAACCCTCCCCTGTCCCCTGACTGTCCCCCCATAACCTCTGCCCCATCCAACCGCCCCCTGCTCCCTATTCCCTGACTGTCCCCCTGGGAGCCAGACATGCTGCCTCACTGCTCGGCAGGAATGTGCAGCCTCGCCACCCAGAGCACTGCCCACTCAATGGCATGGCTGCGGGGGAGAGGCCAGGGGGCTAGCCTCCTGGGCTGGACAGGATGGTCCCATGGGCCAGATGTGGCCCGCTAGCTGTAGTTTGCCCACATCTGCTCTAATCATTTGATTCAGAAGCTGATTTAAATCCTAGGTTACAGACTACAGTTAGTAGTTTTGCAGTTTCACATTTAAGTTCCTTCAGAACTCTAGGGTGAATGCCATCTGGTCCTGGTGACTTATTACTGTTTAGTTTATCAGTTTGTTCCAAAACCTCCTCTAAAGACACCTCAATCTGGGACAGTTCCTCAGATTCATCACCTAAAAAGAATGGCTCAAGTCTGGGACTCTCGCTCACATCCTCAGCCATGAAGATGGATGCAAAGAATTCATTTAGTTTCTCCACAATGGCCTTATAATCCTTGAGTGCTTCCTTGGTATCTCGATCATTCAGTGGCCCAAGTGGTTGTTCAGCAGGCTTCCTGCTTCTGATGTACTTTTAAAAAAAATTTTCTATTACTTTTCGAATCTTTGACTAGCTGTTCTTCAGATTCTTTTTTTGGCCTTCCTAATTATAATATTACACTTCATTTGCCAGATTTTGTGCTTCTTTCTATCTTCCTCACTAGGATTTCACTTCCACTTTTTAAAGGATGATAGACTGTGTGTGCGAGAGAGAGAGATGCACGCTGCCTCTTTAAGTACACTGTCCTTTTAAGTAGATTGGTACTCACAGGGCCGGCTTTAGGCCGATTCGCCCGATTCCTGCCATGCCCAAGAGGGCCCCGCGCTTTAGGCGCCTTTTAAGTTTTTTTTTACTTACCCCGGCTGCAGTCTGCTCCGGGGTCTTCCATGGCCCCGCTCCCCTGACCAAAGCACCGGCGGGAGTGCGGCTGCCCTACAGCCCCGCTCTCTCAGCTGGAGCTCTGACCAGAGCGCCGCAAGCCCCGCGGCCCCGCTCTCCTGGCTGGAGCTCTGGCCGGAGCGCGACAAGCCCCGCGGCCCCGCTCTCCTGGCTGGAGCTTCGGCCGGAGCGCGACAAGCCCCGCGGCCCAGCTCTCCTGGCTGGAGCTTCGGCCAGAGCGCGACAAGCCCCGCGGCCCCGCTCTCCTGGCTGGAGCTTCGGCCGGAGCGCGACAAGCCCCGCGGCCCCGCTCTCCTCGCTGGAGCTTCGACCGGAGCGCGACAAGCCCCGCGGCCCTGCTCTCCTGGCTGGAGCTCTGGCCGGAGCGTGACAAGCCCCGCGGCCCTGCTCTCCTGGCTGGAGCTTCGGCTGGAGCGCGACAAGCCCCGCGGCCCCGCTCTCCTGGCTGGAGCTTCGGCCGGAGCGCGACAAGCCCCGCGGCCCCGCTCTCCTGGCTGGAGCTTCGGCCGGAGCGCGACAAGCCCTGCGGCCCCAGCTGGAGCTTCGGCCGGAGCGCGACAAGCCCTGCGGCCCCGGCTGGAGCTTCGGCCGGAACGCGACAAGTCCTGCGGGCCCGGCTGGTGCTCTGGCTGGAGCCCGGTAAGTCCCGTGGCCCCGGCTGGAGCTCCGGGCCCTTTAAATAGCCCCCAGAGCCCTGGGGTAGGAGGGGGTCTAGGGGCTATTTAAAGGGCCAGGGCTCCAGCTGCCTCTGCCACCCCAGTCCTTTTAATAGCCGCCGGAGCCCCGCCACCCCCGTGCGTTCCCCAGGGCTCCCACGGCTATTTAAAAGATCCAGGGCAGGGTAGAAGCAGGGGAGCCCAGGGCCCTTTAAATAGCCCCCAGAGCCCTGGGATAGCGGGGGGCTTGGGGGCTATTTAAAGGGCTAGGGCTCCAGCTGCCTCTGCTGCACCCCCTGCCCTTCCCGCACCAGCCCTGCCCCCCCTGCCTGCAGCCAGCTGTGCACCCCCTGCCCACAGCCAGCCCCTACCAAACCCCCTGCCCTGTCTCCAGCCAACCCCTGCCACACTCCCCTGCCCGCACCAGTCCTGCACTGCCCGCCCTGCCCTGTCTCCAGCCAACCCCTGCTGCACCCCCCTGCGTGAAGCCAGCCAGTCCCATACTCCTGTCTCCAGCCCTGCCAACCTCTGCTGCACCCCCCTGTGGCCCTGCCTGAAGCCAGCCTGCCCCACACTCCCCTGTCTCCAGCCAGCCCTGCGCCCCTTGCCCTGCCTGCAGCCAGACCCTACCTCCAATCAGCCCCTGCCCTGCCTCGAACCAGCCCCATGTCCACTGCTGCCCTGCAGTTCCCAGGCCATAAGCTGCACACCTGCTTCAATGAGGGGGGCAGGAAGCAGCGGGGACCCACACGTGCACACCCCCAGGGAGTGGCGTGGACCTACACATGTGAAACGGCAGTCATTCATAACCAATCAACAGCATATATGATGCAATGTACATAATATACAATTTTATTATTTATATAGTTATGGAAAGTAAATAATACATGGAAGAAATGGAAGGCTTTTTTTTACACTTTTTTCTTTTTAAGTCATCCCTGCCAGGGCCCCGTTCAAATTGGGCCGCACACTTCCTAAAGCCGGCCTTGGGTACTCAGCAGTCTGAAGACTCCCTGTTCAGACACAGCAACAGCTGCCAGCAAGCTCCCTCCCTCCTGAGCCATGTTGTGTCCATCCTCCCCGCTCTGTGGAAATGGGGCTACAGGGGAGGGGGATACCCTGACATCAGCGCTCCCTCCTTCTTCCTTCTGCTTCCCCACCCTGCACAGCAAGCAGGAGGCTCCTGGGAGCCGCTGGCCAGGGGCTTCAAGACAATGGGCAGGAGCAATGCAGCAATATGGGGAGGGGCACCTGAAGTGTGCGGCACTTGATAGCTTGCTGGGCGGCCACTCAGTCGTGCAGCTTAAAAGGAATTTAGGATACCTCCCCCTGTAATTCACCCATTTCAGATTCAGACAACTCCCCATCTTTTGGCAGGAGAAAATGGTCACACAGCTTTGAAATGGGAAAACTAGTTGGTTGGTTGGTTGGTTTTTTTGTTTGTTTTTTTAGTTTGTATTGTGAAAATAAAATTATACAAGTACTTGCAGTTAATCCAATTCAGTTTAAACACAGGCCTTGCTTCTGCATTGGGAGCACCTAGTGCAGAGACCCACAGCCATACAGACTCCCATTAGCATTAACAGGACTCTGCATGGCCACAGGCCAACACTAGTGGATCCTAGTGCAGGATCAGTTATATACATCTGGTATTTTAGAAAGGGCTCTTCATAATAACATGGATCTCCTCTTTAGCAGATCATGTTAGCTAGTACAGCTAAACTGAATAGCCAAATGAGATGAAGCACTGACATATAATCAAATTTATAATTTAATTTTGCTGTACACTCCAGCAACTGCTCACTGACTTGTAAAAATATTTGCTGCCTAACTTAACTAATTGATTCTGTTATCACCGTGTTGTTTTTCCCACTTTGAACAGTGCCATCTCTGCAATATTACTCATGTATTATTTCAGCACCTAACAAAGTTTCACCAACAGCTGGCTGTGGAAATATTTTTTTATGGGGGATATTTTCCAAGGCACAAATAGAAGTTCAGTGCCTACCTTTGAAAATGTGTGTGTGTGTGTGTGTGTGTGTGTGTGTGTGTGCACAAGTTGAGTCTTGAGATTAATGTAATATATTTTTTAAATTAAACGGGGTAAAAATTGTTCTTTAATAATAATTTATACTAAATTGGCAGTGATCATCTGATATTTGAAGTATTCCAGGGGTAGGCAACCTCTGGCATGCGTGCCGAAGGCGGCACGTGGGCTGATTTTCACTGGCACTCACACTGCCTAGGTCCTGGCCACTGGCTCAGGGGGCTCTGCATTTTAATTTAATTTTAAATGAAGCTTCTTAAACATTTTAAAAACCTTGTTTATTTTACATACAACAATAGTTTAGTTATATATTAAAGACTTACAGAAAGAGACCTTCTAAAAATGTTAAAATGTATTACTGGCACATGAAACCTTAAATTAAAGTGAATAAATGAAGACTTGGGACAGCACTTCTGAAAGGTTGTCGACCCATGAAGTATTCTTTCAAAAACGTGGTAGAACTTGCAAGATGAAAAATGGGATTGGATATTTATATGGGTATCATAGTTATCATAATTAATTATAACAAATTTTTCAAGGGATATTAAACCTCATGCTTCAGGTTTTAAACCAATCTCTAACTATTAAAGATACCTCTTAGATAAGACAGGAAACACAGTACTGCTTGTGCCTCACCAGAAGTGGTGCTGGGAGGCAGAAAAGGGGTCCAGTGCTAGGTCTAGGGTTAGGTCTTTCAGGTCTTCCATGTCATTTGTCACGTGGATGCTGGATAAGGTTTTATGTGCTCCACTCACAGGACCACAAACATTTATTTTCTTGTAGATGCACCTTGGAGACGAGAGTGAACCAACTCTGTCACGCATTGAAAGGACATTTCCACCAGCGTAAATTCCCAGTCTGGCCTCCTCTTTTTTGTAACATTTTCTGTCTTCTCCAGACACTTTCTTTCTGCTAAAAATTGCCCCGCACTTTTCCCACAATGAATGAAATGAATAAATGAAAAGCTAAGTCCAGTGGGGGTTTTCATGACCGTAACACGAGATTCCACTGCCTATACCTTTTGAATGGGGTCATTATCTGATCATCTATAAAATACTTCCTGCCGCTCTCACTACCCAGTGACATATTCTGATTGATTTGGTATCGGTATGACTCAGGTGCCAGTCTAAGGCCATGTCTACACTACACTTACAGTGGCACAGCTGTACGGTACTGTGCCACTGTAAGATTGCTCGTGTAACCACTCTGTGCAGATGGGAGAGCTCTCCCATTAACATAATAAAACCACCTAAACGAGCAGTGGTAGTTATGTCAGTGGGAGAAGCTCTCCCTCATTCATGGCCTAATTCAGCCCCTGACCAACTCCCTCAAGCCATTCTTAAAGAGTAACCTCCCGCTCCCATAATTCCAAAAAGCTTACACCAGTAAAGATTGACAAAGTCTGAAGTTTGACATGACGAAGATCCCTTCCTATTGGCTTTTCCTAAACACCAGTTCTGTAAATATAACAGCCCATTTCTTTTACAGGTAAAGAGACAGTCACCGTTCTTCCAGGTTCCTCCTATTTCTCTAGTGATGAATCATTTGCAATGATTAGAGGGTATGTAACAGAACTCCTAATCTGTTAAAATGCTGAACTGAATAGGTTGTCTCACTAACTAAACTCGTTAGTAATGCTCTGAAATGTGATTATCATTTAACAACCTGTAAAACTATTGTGGATGTTTAGTGATAACTTACAGAAGGATTAGGTCAGGCTACTGAAAACTGAAATATTCAACTGACTGTGACTGTATATAAACACATTCGTAGCTGTGTTTTAAACAGCTCCGTTTTAGTCATTTTCTGAGGAATCTAATCTGTACTTGCACACTGTATATCTCTTTACTCAGCTTGTCTGCAATCCTGATTCCACCTCTCTGATGGAAATTCACCATCTACACCTGTTTTTTGTTTGTTTTTTTTCGGAGAGGAGGTTGGATACAAACAAACACTAAACCATAATGGCTCTGAAAAGATAATCAGTGCACACAAATATGTGAAGGAGTGCATTTAAAAATGTGAGTTCAGAGCTGATTTACTGTGAATGCAATTAACCAAAACCAGACAGAAATAATCATGTTTTTGAGGCTCAGAAGGCAGAGGGAAATCCAGATCAGTGCTTATGTGTACGGGGGAAACGTGGTTGTGTAAGTGACAAACTGCTCAAGTTCCTCTGTTGTATACTGCCATTTTTAGGAGCTTTATATTGATATATATTAACTTGTTTGGATTTGTGAGCTATTATTTCCACAAAGTATGCTAATTGCACACTATCTTTTACCAGAGGTCATGTCGATTTGACAATGCTTGGAGCAATGCAGGTGTCTAAGTATGGTGATCTGGCCAACTGGATGATACCTGTAAGTAAACACTTGAACCATGAGTGCACTTACTTTAGAATAATACAAATATATTTTTCCTAGCTTCTTTCATAACAACTGTGTTTCGAAACTGCAGTTTCTAAACTGATAGCAGAGAGGGAGAGTTTGAGACAAGGGAGAATAGATTTTAAATGAACAGTCGCAGGTGCCTAACTTTAGTTGGTTAGTTATTTTTAATAAGTGTTCAAAAACTGGAGATTGAAGGAGCTTTGGAGACATTTGATAGTGGAACCATTGCACCAGACATACAATTTTTGTTCAACATCTTGAGTTCATGGAGACTTTCAGTGTAAAGATGTGTTCTGTTTCTTTAAATCTGTGGCAAGAAGACAGGCATAAAGGAAAGAATTTAGTTAAAAACTGGACTGTGAGGCAGAGAAAAGGAGAGAATGCTTACAGCTTTAAGGTTGATATTGTTTTCCTTCAATATTACCAGCTCCAAGCATTCAAAAATCCTGAGTCAGGCCTCCAAAATTAAGTTTGTATTGAAAAGAATGAGATTTTTTGGGTCTTTTTATTTTCCTCTTAGTTTCTGAGCTATTAGCGTTCCCATTTTCAAACTTCTCTGAGTTTCCTGCAGTTTAGAGATTTGTTGCATACATTTTCAGTAGCTCTCAACACAGCATCAATACCAGTAGGGAGCAAAGCGTGTCAAACTAAAGAGAGATGATATAGGGCTTGAAGTTGGTAGGAGAGAAGACAAGCCTACAACCAACAGTCAAAGCAGATTCCTCTTGTAGGGAAACTGGAGATTCTAAGATGTTCCTGGCTGAAAAAATAAGAAAGTTGGACATGTTTTGGGAAGGGGCTATGAGAAGCATAAGGAGGTTTACGGCAGTATATATTAAGGTTACTGCTTCTGACTCCATACAAGTGAAGCCAAAATATTACGTTCTAGTGATTGTGCTGTGATTATTTTAAACTCATTTGTCTTTTTCTAATAGTTATTCACCTGTCATGTGAGGGACTAATGTTACTGGTTAGATGGTTTCAGAACTCATTGGTAAAACCCCTTGAGCAAAGATGGGCACAACTACCAATTTCACCTTCATTTACGGTTACTTATTCATACACTTTTTTTTCTTGTATTTGATGCCATTGTCAATAAGAGCTATGGATTTTCACAGCTAAAATGTTGAAATTCTAATCCATGAAGTGGAAGCATGAGTTTGATTTCCAGTGATACCATATGGATAAAAAGAATAGCTTTCAGGGCATGATGAAATTTTTGCACGCAGAAAACCCTTTCATTATTGTGAAAAAATAGTTAAGAATTAATATCTCCTCTCTGTGAACTTGTAACTTGTGATGTTTCACTGGTGGTTGGGCATCTTTTATCCTTAACCTAGTTTAGGGAACCCAGAGGATGCTCAGGTATGCTGTTGGGCCAGTACCTCTCATGTTTGGACCTTAATATTTACATTAGGTCAACTGTGCATTTCTTAATATGCTAATTAGTACTAGATCTTTATGTAACTTGCCATTTAACTTAATTTGGAACATATTGTATTTTTATGTGTCTTGCATTACAAAAATCCAAAATAAATAATAAACTCAGCCTCTTTTGGAAAGGAGAAGAATACTGTAAAAAAAAAAGGGAAAGAATCAAAGTATATTTTTAGTCCCTGATATGGTCTCTGATCTGCACCAAGATGAGATTAATATGAGGTCACCAAATATGTTTATGAAAAGAGTCAAAGAGTTAATGTACTGAAGCCCAATATAGTTAAAATTAGAGTATGGGTGATTTATTTATTACAGCTGTTTTAGAGAGTTCAGATTTCCTTTTAAAATAAGTTTTTAGTATCTAAATCTTATACCAGTTAGCTGGGCAAATGATTATCAGTCTGATACACAGTCCTTAGGAGACTTGCATTTACAGTAAGATATCTTTCCCTTTATGTCATTGTATGAACCACTTTTATTTTCTCTTAATTTTGAATTAATACAGTTCTGCCAGAAGACCTCATCTTCTTTGTTTTGTAGAGGGTGCGACTATTCATTACATAATGCAGAATGAACTAATTATTTACCTACTGGTTTGCAAAAATGATTTTGAATCATTGCATTCTGGATCACAAAATGTGTTTAAATGACACACGTAAACATTTTTCATTCTAAATTTCTGGGGTTTAAACCTAACCTATATTACTTATTGAAATAATTTTCCTCAGTGGATATTATTGAAAAAAATGTTCGTTACACACACTAGGGATTTTTCCTGTCTTGGGAGAGACATGCTCAACTGAATTTTTGAAGGTTTTGTTTGTTTTTGTTTTAAGTGTAATTGTCAACAAAAAACAGTCCTCAAATGGGAGATTGCATGGCTCATATATATTTGAATTGGACATGCACTAAAAGTGTAGTACATAGAAATGATAGCAACATATGTACAGTGTTTCCACTTCAAACTACAGTTTCAGTTGACTTTCAAATGAAGTCCTTAATCCTACATTAGATTCCAGTGCCATTCTGTGACATTGTGCAGAGTCACATTAGAACTCCATGAGTTCAGAGGTCTGCACTTGCAAATCCTGATGAAGGGTCATATTTCAAATATTTTTACTAGTATGTGCCACCTCAGTGGTGGTATTATTATTGTTTTTATTATTGTGCTAAAAGTCTGTATCAGCATCTAGTCTGTCAGCAGATGTCTGTCCAAACATTTCTCAATGCTCTAAAGCATATTTGGATTTGATCACTCAAACAATTGCCACATAGGAAGGATTCTTTTCTCTTTGCTCACTTACACTAGTCTTGTAATGGTACAAGGAGACCAACAATGTCTCCAGCTATAGTGCTTTTGCTGCAGGTGCAATTTGAGGGTTTTGATTTTAATCTGGACATCTTTAGGGTTTGAGTCCTTAGCCAAATTAAGTCTAAGCATTAGTCTATATTAGACTAATGTTCTTTATTTCATAGAAGCATAGATAATTAGGACTGGAAGGGACCTCAGGAGATCATCTAGTCCAATCCCCTGCTCAAAGCAGGACCAATCCCCAAATGGCCCCCTCAAGCCTTTCAAGTGGACAGTCAGTATACTAACATATCTGTGGATTGTGGGCATGTCCTTCAAGTTAGAGGTCCCCTCACTCTCTGAAATTCACTTCTTCCCCAATCCTTTGGACCAAAAAAGGCTGAGTTTAATGCTCATATGCACTGTAAGACCTTAGTTTACTCAAGATTTCTCAGAGAGGATTGCTGGATAGGAGTTTGAAGTGGTTGTTTAGAAGGTGTTGTTTGTTTGCCTTATTATTTTTTATAGTAAATATGTCTTGGAGTTGAAAAGAGGAACATTTTATAAATGGAAAAATAAATAAAGATAAACTGCTCCCTGCTGTACAAAGTTCTGGTTAACCCATGCAAAAAATGGGTACATCCCCTCTGAAAAACTGGCATTGTTCAATTACACTATCAAATATTGCAGTAGTAGCTATGACTGAAGAAGTTAAACAAAAAGTAGACATTTAATTGTTTCTCAGTCCTATTCTACCTTCTGTTTTAAATAAGACAATATGTCATCATTATTAGGTGACTTCACTGAGCTCTATATATCCTTTTTTGTTGCAAGATTTATGTTGGATAATATACAGATACGTTTTTATTGCAAGAAGCTAACAATCAAGGGAACTTACATTTTATTGCATCATTTTTCACTTAACTTTCTATTTTCATAGCTTCATCATTTTTATATCCCATAAGTCTCTGTTTGGTGGTATTTCCATCAGTTGGAGGCAAGTAATAATCCTGAGCCTTCAAGTTTTGAATAAGTAACATAGTGAAACTATACTTGCTCTCTCTAAATAGGTTGATATCACCCAAGCACTGGTGCTTATATATGTATTTGCACACATTCATAATGAGGACGTCAATTGGGAAGGATTATTAAAAGAATTGTAGCCCTCTCCTCTTTCCCTTCTTCATTAACTTTTAATGGAGGTGGGACTCCCATGAAAGTTTTGTGGTAAGAAGAGCAGTATGTCATTCTAAGCACACTACAAAATTCAAGACTCAGGGTCCTGGTCCGCTCATGGGAAGGACGGGAGCTTGTTCTTAACCACAGGTTCTTGATGACAGGCCAACTCCATAAAGCATGAAGGTTTATATCCTTTGCATGCAAACATTCATTTCATTCTCCCCTCAGGGCCACTGACTATATTTGCTTGCCTCTTAGGGTTCCACCTCAGCCCTTCCTCAAGCTTTTTCAGCTCACACTATCCCAGGCTCCTTTCCTAGCACCTCAGAGGTGGGACCTTCCCTGAGGTCTTTGCTCAGACCCGGTCACTGCAACCTTCCCAGCACTTGCTTCTCACTGACAAAAATGTATTGCTTTTATATCACTGTCTTGGTGGCAAGCTTACAACTCTATTTGCCTCGAACACAAGCCTCAGAATTCCATTAATCTGGGAGGAAGCCAGGCACAGGTGGGCACCTACCTTTCTTTAAAGCTTACTCTGGGACACAATCCCCTCTTTGTTCACTTCGTTTAATTGTGTTGGTTTTTTTTTGTATTCCACAAATGGAAATGTCTCTCCCTCTAAGGAGCTCAGGGTAACATTTTCAAAAGTTCCTAGATCACTTAGGGCTTAAATTTCACTGAAACTCATTGCCTTCTCAGTAGAAGGTGGGCAGATCACCAGTCACAAATGTTAACCTTTTGTGATTATATTTTCTGTTAAAATAATAAAGAAATGACTGAAGTATGTCTCCTTTCACTTTGTCTCCATAATGTTTTTACCTGTGCCAGTGTATCTTTTTCAATTATCTATTTCAGTGTCTGTTTTCCTCACTCTTAATCTTCTTGTGCTCAGTATATTTTTCCCCCATCCCTCCCCTTTCTTTTCCAATGCTTTAATCTCATTCCTTTTTCTTAATCTTTTTTTTGCCTGTCTCTGTCTCCCTTCTAGAAATCATCTGTCTCTTCCACTGCATGGCACTCTGTCCATCTCCTCCAACAACCCAGCACCCACTTCTGTGTGTGTGTGTGTGTGGGGGGTGACTCTCTCATCCAGTGTACCTACCAGTCTAGGAGTATGTTGCTGCACCTATCAGTCTAGGAGTATGTTGCTGCAAAAACTTTGTGTGTTCCATTTCCTACAACCTGGAAAAGAGAGATCCATGATGGGTGTTATGTCCCTGTGGGTGCAGATGTCTGTGCCTGCCCCTCTCCTAGCTACAGAAAAGAAAGGGATTGAGAGAGAACCTAGGAGTTGAAAGTTTCTTCCGTTCTAATAGAATAATGGTTGCTCTTATCCTATCCCTACACTGCTTCTTCTCCTTCCCATCCCTATGGCATATAAGCTCCAGGCCACCTTACCTTCATTGCTGGCCCCTATACATACCTGATCTGTGCTTGATAGTAGAGCCCAAGGGTAGGGAGATAGGGAGAGAGATACACATGCCAACACCTCTTGTTGCAGCTTGTGTGAGAAGTACCATAACACTGTAAAAGTGCTGATGATGGTTGCTCCTTTCAAGTCCATGATCAGTGCTGGGCTCAAGACAACAGAACTGCCCGATACACCTTTGTCAGTGACATTCGGCAGAGAAAGCTTCACTATGTTGCTCCATCAGTGAACACCAACCCTGACTAGATGGGACCACCGTTAGAGGTCGGACTTTAGCTCAGTCTCCCTCTGTTGACTGTAAACCACACTGCAAATTGTTTTGGTGATGTGCAAGGCTGTCTAAAGGTACTAGACCATGGCCACCAATTTATTTTACATATACCATTGTCAATCAGGGTTGTTCTAAAATGTATCTTAGAGGTGAACAGAAGTGAGTCCCACTCTGAGTTCCTTCACCCATGGGAATTTTCATGAGGTGAGACTTGCTACACAAAATACCTCATCTTGAAGATAATGGAGATATACAGTGGTTTCAGTTAAAAGTTGACATTTACCAATAGTTGCAACACTATGCTATTTGTGCTATCATACTGTGATAATAGTTGGTAAATATTGACTTTTTTATTAAAGACCACGGTAAAATGTTTAAAAATAATGACACATTACATTTCTGCAGTATCTCTAATTCTCTATTTTTCTCAGTTCCCTATATAGTGAAGTAAAGTTTTGGAGTAAACTATAGCACCTTTCACAAAAAAGTAGCAGGGGATCTGATAATACCTACCAGTGTGGTTTCTTTGACTAATGGTGCTTTTGCATTGCTAAAATAGCCCCAAGCCATTAAACATCAAATTTTAAGAGAGGAGAGAAAAAAAGATTAAAAGTGATGAATTATGCCTTCAAAGGATTCATTAATATTAATATAATAAATACTGGTGCTGCCTGTATAGTGTAACAGCAAATAAACCATTGAACCAGTGAGAGATGCCCTGTGACTAAAGGTTCATGAATCTCAAGGAGTAAATTTTGTAAAACTTCTGTCGGTTCCATGTCAATAGAAAAAAAATTCCTCCAAACTTTTGCCTGCTGAATTACCATCACTACTGTGAAGGAAATATGCTCTATTTTACATAATGGTTCTAATTTAATAAAATACCTTTTTGGAAGATCCGTACTACATAAGAACAACAGAATATGGCTAATAAATATGCAGAATACTGTGTCCCAGTTGTACACCTTATCAACTGGTACTTTAAGTAAACCTGCAAATAATTAGATGCAATGCATTTAACAAGTGGTGTGTCTCCTTTTGTGTAGCACCACACAAGTTCTGGAGATAGAACACTAGGTTCTAACCATCAAAGATATCTGTATGTGCAGCTGTCTTCCCTATAGTCAACTTTAAACAATTACAACTCATGACAAAGAGAATTAACTCTATCTCTGCATATTCTTCTGCCGTAATCAAAGTCAGATGTTGTGGTAGTTGTTCAGTTAGAGGGTTGGATTTGGAGGACACGGCTCGTGTAAATGAACACATTAACATGCACAAAAACATACACGATAGCTATTCATTTTCAATTGTGCTTATAGCTCCTTTCACTCCCAACGATCACAAAGTGCTTCACAAGCTGTAGGCAATTCCAAGCTATCTTGTGCAAGTGTACGTGGTAGGGAAAGAGAAAAGGCAGAAAGAACCTTTTATTCTCTGGACTCCCCCTGCACAAAAGCAGGCCAAGAAACAAACCTAGTACGTTGATGTAGCTGACAAGGCTTGGAGTTGTAATAAAGATCAGAGCAATATCAAAAGTCACTTTCATTTTTTAAAAGCTGATTTTAATCTGAAACATTTGGATTGAAGTTTTCAAAAGTGACTGATGATTTTGGATGCCTCCATTTTTAGGCTCTCAACTTAAGGCACCTGAAAGGAGCCTGATTTTCAGAAAGCTGAGTGCACATTTTGAAAATCAGGCCTGTCTGTGGGGTCTCAAGTTGGGCACCCAACAGCTAAGGCACCTAAAAATGAGTCGCGCTTGGAAAAAATTGGCTTGGAATTTTAGCAATATCAGCCTAAAATATTAATGCTGTACATCGAATCCCAGATCTAACTTGGAGCAACCTCAGGAATGACAGGATGAAAGGGTTAATAATGAAATCCATCTAATGAAAAGAAAACCGGAGTACAAAAATACTGACCCTTACCGAAGATTAACTTTGCAGGGAAGCTAGGAAGAAGGTCAGTTCTAATTTAATAACATTTTATTTTAATTTGCTATCTGTAGAGGTCAGTATAACCTAGGACATTAGGAATAATGCTGTACATGAAGTAGTGATTTTTCACCCA
Organism: Gopherus evgoodei; assembly: GCF_007399415.2. Classification (NCBI taxonomy): domain Eukaryota; kingdom Metazoa; phylum Chordata; order Testudines; family Testudinidae; genus Gopherus; species Gopherus evgoodei. The sequence goes on from NC_044327.1 coordinate 107,089,522, forward strand.
GTCTTAAATGACATTTGTGAACAGCTTTCAGTGAGGATCCTTTTTTGAGACCAGTTGAAAATCCAGTCTTCAGTGCATTAGAAAAACAACATAGCTGTTGTGTTTGCACCTGACGCAAAGCTAACTCAAGTCAGTGGAGAGACTCCGATTTATTTCAGTGAGCTTTGGATGAGTCCTTGAGTGAGCTGATACACTAATAGTAAACAATAGAAAATCCCTCCTTTGGCTTTCCCAGTATGTTGTTGTTTCTCCGTGTTTGTCTCTTAGATCTCTTAGATCCTCTTAGATCCTAAGTGAAATGACTTATGCACATGCTTCACTTTTAAGCATGTATGTAGTCCCACTGCCTTTACCAGGACTGCTCAGATCTTTGTAGGATCATAGATTCATAGATTCTAGGGTCAGAAGGGACCAATGTGATCATCTAGTCCGACCCCCTGCACAAAGCAGGCCACAGAACCCTACCCATGCTCGAGCATGTCTACAACCACATCATATTATTAAAAACCAATCACTTTCTATAACAAACCCCTAACCTATGCCTGAGTTACTGAAGTCTTCAAATTGTGGTTTGAAGACCTCAAGCTGCAGAGAATCCACCAGCAAGTGACCCATGCCTCATGCTGCAGGGGAAGGCGAAAAACCTCCAGGGCCTCTGCCAATCTGCCCTGGAGGAAAATTCCTTCCCGACCCCAAATATGGCTATCAGCTAAACCCTGAGCATGTGGACAAGACTCACCAGCCAGCACTCAGGAAAGAATTCTCTGCAGTAACTCAGATCCCATCCCATCCAACATCCCATCACCAACCACTGGGCATACTTATCTGGTGATAATCAAAGATCAGTTGCCAAAATTAGGCTCTCCCATCATACCATCCCTTCCGTAAACTTATCAAGCTTAGTCTTAAAGCCAGATATGTCTTTTGCCCCCACTACTCCCCTTGGAAGGCTGTTCCAGAACTTCACTCCTCTAATGGTTAGAAACCTTCATCTAATTTCAAGTCTAAACTTCCTAGTGTCCAGTTTATACCCATTCGTTCTTGTATCTACATTGGTACTAAGCTTAAATAATTCCTCTCCCTCCCTAATATTAATCCCTCTGACATATTTATAAAGAGCAAGCATATCCCCCCTCAGCCTTCTTTTGGCTAGACTAAACAAGCCAAGCTCTTTGAGTCTCCTTTCATAAGGCAGGTTTTCCATTCCTCGGATCATCCTAGTAGCCCGTCTCTGAACCTGTTCCAGTTTGAATTCATCCTTCTTAAACATGGGAGACCAGAACTGCACACAATATTCCAGGTGGGGTCTCACCAGCACCTTATATAACGGTACTAACACCTCCTTATCTTTGCTAGAAATACCTCGCCTGATGCATCCTAAAACCGCATTAGCTTTTTTAACAGCCATATCACATTGGCGGCTCATAGTCATCCGGTGATCTACCAATACCCCAAGGTCCTTCTCCTCCTCTGTTGCTTCCAACTGATGCATCCCCAATCTATATCTAAAGTTCTTATTATTAATCCCTAAGTGCATGACCTTGCACTTTTCACTATTAAATTTCATCCTATTACTATTACTCCAGTTTACAAGGTCGTCCAGATCTTCCTGTATGATATCCCGGTCCTTCTCCGTGTTAGCAATACCCCCCAACTTTGTGTCATCCGCGAACTTTATTAGCACATTCCTGCTTTTTGTGCCAAGGTCGGTAATAAAAAGGTTAAATAAGATTGGTCCCATTACCGATCCTTGAGGAACTCCACTACTAACCTCCTTCCAGCCTGACAGTTCACCCTTCAGTACGCCCCGTTGTAGTCTCCCCTTTAACCAGTTCCTTATCCACCTTTCAATTCTCATATTGATCAGGAGCTTAGATTGTAAGCTTTCAGAGCAGAAACTGACTTCATTTTCAGTCAGTGTCCAAACCACTACCAGCGTACAAGAAAAGTCATAATACAGTTACTTAGGCCAGGTCTAAAATACGGACCTATGTTGGTATAGCTACATCGCTCAGGGGTGTGAAAAATCCACACCCCTGAGTGACATAGTTATACTGATCTTCACCACCACCATCTGTGAATATCAAACATTGCACATTTATTTCTTGCTTCCAAATTATACATTAAGACGCAAGACATTCTGTGAGAAGCATACTTCTTTTTTCATCATTATTGTAGGTAATGGAATGATTACCTACTGCTGCAAGTTAAGCAACTAAGTGCCATATAAACAGAAAATATTCAGGCTGATTAAGTTTACTGGATTTGTACATCTCTGAATGTTCATTGGAGCTGTGCTGCTAATTCCAAGTGCATTTTGAGCAGCTACCCCAGATTGCATGGAAACAAATTAGGCATGTAGTTGAAAATATGGTGTGGGTAGATCTGTTAACTCAAGACTGGGGAACCTGCAGTTACCTGGATTCTCATGATTATCTGAGTGCTACAGTTTCCAAGGGATGACATTATTTAAATTATAGGCAACGGCATTAACTTACTTGCAGATATCTGCTTTCTAATTGAAGCATGTAATATAGATCAGCTTTCTAGTTCCACCTGCCTCACTCCCAACAAATACACACCTGGAAATCCTGCAGAGCCCTTGTAGCACATAATTACTGCCATAAAGTGGCTACTGCAGGGTAAAAGGAAGAGTAGAGCATGTTGTGTTAACTCCATTTCTCCTACCACTGCATGTGAGGCTTTTCTGTCCTATTTTATTTTAATTTGCTCTTCTTCACACCTCATAACATAGGGGGAGTATAGGGCTCATAATCGGAGTTATGGGTGCTCTCCTAGACCTTTTTTTATTGGGGGAAATGAGAAATCTGACTTGCACAGCTTCCTACAATGAGCAGCTTTTTCAACTAAAAATATTCACTGCCTATTTCAAAGACCAGAAGATATGTCAAAAAATCCTTGATCCCTGGGTTAGTTCTAAAATGGAATGGCACTTGCAACCTTAACTGTGGAGCCATAATCACTGGGTGAGCATGGATGTTATGTATGCAGTTCTTGGAATTAATATTTAATAATCACTGCACAACGTGCACTACATTTTGGTGGGGCCATGTACAGCTAAACGGAAAGCTTAACTTGATGCTCTCTAGCCCTATCATAGTAATTTACATCTGCATAGAGTGCATGCATTTTTATGCTGCACAGCTTTAAGAGATTGGTGTAAGACAAGTACTGTAGCTCTTGAGATGCACTTTCAGTGCATTCATTTGAATTTCACTTTGTGGTTTTAATTCAGTGCCAACAGTCATTTTGAATTAGTTTTATGGAAAAATAACTTCATAAACATTGACTAACTTTCCCTTAGGCATATGTCATATTTTAAATTACTTCTCTGTTATAGAAAACAAATATTTAACATCCCCACAGTCATTTTTAAGCATACTGAATTTTAGGAAAAAGATATTTGGTGAAATTTTCAAAAGTTCATAAATTACTTAGGAGCCTAAATCCCATTTTCAGAAGTGTCTAAATCCCATTGAAAGGCTCTTTTGAAAATTATATCCATGGTCTTTTAATTCCATGTTTTGTTGTGGAAGTTCAATGGGAAACGGTGTTTAGCATTTTTGAAAATCAGACCACCTATTTAATGGCTAAATATGTATCTAGAAATTGAATTTAGACAGTTTTTTAAAAAATCTTTGCCATGTGTATATCTAATAGCAGGTATATACACAATTATTGCATTCAAGGACTTTAACTGTTTGCTTCTGCGTTATTTCTTTCACCCACTCAACTGCCACAAAGATACCATTAATGATTTCCTCGTATTCCTTGCTAATGTTCCTTCAGTTAGTCTCTCTGAGCAAAATCTAATCTAGCTGTCAGAGATGGCAATATAATTACAATAATTCTGTAATTGTGCCTTTTGAGGCCCTGTAGTCACTGAAAAAAAATGACAGAGCAAGTATATTCTAGAGCAATTCATCTTCAAGCTCTATCCAGTAAAATCTTTCCTCCACTGGAGAAATGAAAAATAAAATACTGGAAGAAGAGTGATTTTCTTTTTTGGAAGTAAGCTACTGTAAGCACAGTTTCCCTTGTGAAAAGAGTATATTCATGTGCAGTGTTACACTTGCACTATTTATATAGGCACATAATTGTTTTCTTTACAAAACATTCTGGATTCTCTGAGATCTTTTCTTTATAATTGTAATTCAGGGCTTCCCTGGGGTTTGCTGATATAGTGATTTTTTTTTTAAAACATGTGAAACAGATTATATTTTCTTATTGTTCCTTGTTGTATAATCTCTTTACATGTGCTATGCATCTCACTTGAATCCTTCACATGCACGAGTGGTGATAGCAGCCTTATGGAGGATGTAGGGGCCTCCAAGGCTAATGTAGGTTGGTGATCCATGAGTACCACTGAGGCTCACTGTGTAGACAGGCAGAGCAGAAAACTCTCCGCACAGGTTTCAAGTTCACCTTTTGAGTGCACCACAAGCCCCATTCCTTGTGGCCCTGAGCCTCCTGGCAGAGATAGCACCATAGTGGAGTTATGTTAGTCCAATCACAATTACCCTCATTCACGATTTTCTGCAAGATCTTAACAAGGAGGCTGGAAATAGCAACTGATTCCCATATCTGCCCCTCCCCTGTCCCATCCAACATGTCCCACTAGGCCAGCTGAGTCCAAACCAGGATCTCCTTCAAGTGTAGAGATAGGAAGATAGGGGAGTCATGCTGACAATACTCCTCTCCGTCTGGTTGGTTTTGTGAGGTTTTCCTTAACTCTATGCCATGAAGGCAAAGGAAGCATCTGACTCTTGGAAATTAATCAGCATTAATGTTGAGTTCCCATTTCTTTCCGCATCCTAGGCTGTTTGTTCAAGATCCTTCCAGAGAGTCACTTAAAAGGTCAACTTGAACTGCGGACACTACTAAGTAGTTAAATCAGTCTCTCTGGTTATTTGATGGCTACATGCATCAGTAGGCGGAGATAGTGTGAACATTGTGGTTTAGCCGATACAGCTTAAAAGTAACAGCATTCATAACGGCATGCAAGAGTTTCTGAAGCAACCCTTTTATTAATTAATAGAGTGAAGCATATGGTTTCTCATCACTAGTTGACGAAGGAAAGGCAGACTCATATCGATTTAATATATCCTCATAGCGTCCTGCTGACTGATGTGATAAGCAGAGGTGCTGGAACAATTTTTACATAGGGGGTGCTGAAAGCCATTAAATTAAACTGTAAACCCTGTAAATAATGGAAACCACTTCAAACCAAAACCAGGGGATGCTGCCGCATGCCCAGCACTCCTAGTTCCAGCACCTATGGTGATACTACTTACAATGTGCTTAAACCTGAGACATATGACTAGCAGTGAGCATGGACTAAGGAATTGGTCTCAGTTTCCTCTTGTGGTGTGTGTTCAGTTAAACCCTCATTTCTTGATCACACAGGGAATTATTAGAGCTGTTCCTTAATTTACTTAATAACCCCTATGCCCCAGGTCTTTCCATTGGATCCCTCTGGGGTCTTTATTTCTGTGACTAGCACAGGATTTTGCTCTGCACCATGTGGGTGTGCTTAGAAAGCCTCTTTGGGTAGGTGCAAGCCACTGTGAACCTCAGAGGGAGCAAAAAATGCAGGGCATTTTTACAGTATGCATACAGTGTCCGTGACTTGCCAAGTTATCTTTGAATTCAGCCTGAACTGCTGAAAAGGTGGCAGGAGGGAGGGAAAATTCATTCCATCCCTGTGCAGTATTTGTAGCAGTTATGCTGGTTCAAAGGAGAAGGAAAGCAACAGTAAGCCTCTTCCTACCCCAACTTTTGTAAGTATTCCTAGTTTAGGGAAGGTGCAGAGCTGATTTGAAAAACTTGCCTCCTAATCGCAACTCTGATTGATAGTGTTGTTCTTACAATGCATGGTGTTCGGGAGAATTTGAACCAGTGCACTAAAATAAATCTTTCCTCTGGATTCCCAAACAAGTTCCATTAATGTACTTAGAAGCTTACAATGCTCATTTAAAGAGAAACGGCACCCAAAAAAATACAAACCCTGACTCATTACAAGCTTGTGGGAGTGTGTGTGTGGGGGGGAGGAGTTATAATAAACTTTAGGGTGTATTTCTATCAGTTGCCAATTTTAAAATAATGTTGGTTTTTCCAAGGAGTTGACTAAAGCAGTTAGTATCTCTACTTACTGCAGGTTATTTAATTACAACATTTCTCTTAAAAGTGTTTAGTCAAGTTGCAGAGAGTGACCTATTGTACGTACTGCAGTTTATCCTATTTAAGAGAAAATTAGATAGAAATTAACACTGTAACTTCTGTTAAGTGAAACAGTGTAGTTCTGCCTCTCAACCCAATGCCTCCTTCCATGCCCACTGCTATCAGCCCTAATTAGCTTTTAGCAGAAATTTCATGTAACTGTTGGCTGCTGTTGCAGGCAGTTTCCAGGAAGAGTAAATATTTATTTTTAAGACAGGCTTCATTTTGCGCACGAGGCGCTCAAATCATTTAAGGAACAATCTGGTGTATGTTGACTGCAATTAAATCTAGCGTTGAGCTTTAAAAGTAACAGAAATCTCTTGTAAATGTGCAGTGATAGTAGGAGGTATAACTGGGGACCTAGAGCTCTGTTTTCACTTAGAACGATTTGCTCATTTGCCTTTGGTCTGAGGGCCCATTTTCAGCATAAAGGAACAAAAGTGACTTTCTGAGAAATCATGGTTTTGGGAGCCCTTAACCCTCCTTTGCACATACAGACTGGCATGATGCCATCTGACACTAGTAGGGACCACAGAGAGGAAATTCACAACCTGATTTCCCCACTCCTATTGGCAGCAACATTTTTCTGGCTCAAGCAGCGATGTTCAATTTAATAATATGAAGTTATTACCCTTGTCGAGTACACAACAGCTTCAAATAGCTGCATGATGTTTTTTCAACCAGTTTCTATTCAGCCTCTTTAGAATACAACTGCTCTTACCCTCCCCACATGACTAGTATGTGGGGAAAAGCCAACCAATAGGAGTTCTGCACATGGATGGAGGGCAGTAGAATGGTCCTTAGGCAACATACGCTTCTGAAAATGCAATTTAAACATTAAGCTGCTCAAGAGCTTGAGGTTAGCACATGCTTTTAAGTGCCTTGCTGGATCAGGCCCTTAAATTGGTGAATGAAGGGAAGAAAAGAAATCCCCAGTTGCACCATTGATAAAATAGAGCATCCCATTAGCAGCAAAGACTTGATGCAAGGGGCTCAACTTAAATTCCCTCCACATACGTGGAGGGATGCAGTATCCTCCTGCCGGGCCATAGAGGAGAATATCTTCAGCTGCAGACTTGCCATAGTGCACCATCAGCATCCTTTCTCACTGAGTCCTAGTCTACATGGCTCGCCGGATAACTAAAGGAAGCAAAACTACCCAGGGCCCCTATAAGGGGGCTTCAGCATCAGCATGGGGGCATGTTAATGACTAGGTTGGCATAATCCCTGATCGCTCAACCAGGGAAGTTTTGCAGGATTAATGAGGAAACAGTGCCACATCTTTAGCTATCCCTACACCATGCCCTAGATAAGAGTCTGTGCAAGGTTGCTGAGAAGACAATTCAGCCTCTGCAGAACTCTGTATTTCTGGGTTTCCAGGGAAAAGTTTGGGTAGTGCTCTCAATTAGTGTCCAGTGTACAAATCTGAGTGGCTGACAGAGAAGCGCTCACCCAAGGTAAATGTTGATACTCTTTTTAGGATTGCAGTTTCAAACAAATATTTTGTTATGCATCATTAAAGCAAAGTCTCCCAAGTTATTTTTTATCTTTATTTTAGAGAGGGCTCAAAATGTTTCTTATAATTACTGAAGATGCTAATCATAATCAAGTGCTAGTAAGTTATTTACATTTTGAATGGAAATCTCTTGATTTAATACAAATTCTTAATATTGCCAATGAATATATTTTAAGTGATTTAATGTAGGAAGAAAGAGCTGGGGAAGCTTTGACAGTTGGCAGTTGTTTTTTACCTTGCAAAAAAAGCAGAAAAATGCCATTTTCCATGGATATTTGTTTCTCTGTGGTAAAGAAATTTCCATTGAAGTTGCTGGCCAAATTGGTAATGGAATAAGCTTTTTTCTGAATGATCTGATACACTGTCTGCTTTATGTCATGGATCATAGTTATGCTCTGAATTGCCTTATTGACGTATGGGACAGCAGGAAATAAATGGAAAAGAGAGAATTATCAGGGAAAAATTTACATTTGAAAGTTCCCCATATGGATGTCTCTTTCCAGTTTGTTTGGCATAACACTGTTATGTTTTCCATATACAAAAAGAACATGTATTTCACTAAGGATTACTTATTTTTGATTAAAGAAAACAGCCAATCAAAGGAAGAACAGTGATAAAACCTTCATGACAGCAGTCTCTTCTCACTTCGTTAGACCCTTACTCTCAAATTGCCTGACAGTCTTACTTACAGCACACAGGTAGGCAGAGAGTGACATGCCATTTAATTTAATGATGCAGCACACAGAAAACCATAGCTAAATATACACCACAAGCATTTTATATCCAATACAGCATTTGGTACAAACTGATTATATAGGCTCATCATATGGTGAGAATAATAATCTTTTCTTCCACTCGTGTCTCAGGACAATGTAAACAGAAGCCTCTAGAGTTAGACATTTTAAAATCAGCAGCTCCAGATAACTTTCATCTAAGAGGTCTAAAAGAGCTTGTTCAGGAGCTCGCTGGAACATTAATGGTGATTTTTAAGAAATCTTGGAGCACTGAGAAAGTTCCAGAAGACTAGAAGAAAGCTAATGTGCCAATTTTTAGAAAAGGTAAAGCCTTGGTAATTATAGGCTCGTCAGCATGACATAGATCCTGGGCAAGATAATGGAGCTGCTGATATGGGACTCGATTAATAAAGAACTAAAGGAGGGTAAAGGAATTCATGCAAATCAGCATGGATTTACGGAAAAATAGATCCTGTCAAACTAATTTGATATCTTTTTTGAGATTACAAGTTTTATTAATGAAGGTAATAGTGTTGACATAATATATTAAGACTTCTGGAAGGCGTTTGACTTGGTACTGCACGACGTCTTAATTTTTAAAAGCTAGAACAATATGAAATTAACATGGCACACATTAAATGGATTAAAAACTGGCTAACTGAATGTAATTGCAAATGGAGAGTCATAATCAAGTGGGTCTGTTTCCAGTGGGGTCCTACACAAATTGGTTCTTTGCCCTGGGCTATTTAACATTTTTTGTCAATGACCTGGAAGAAAACATAACATCGTTTCTGATAAAGTTTGCAATGACACACAAATTGGGGGTGTTGTAAATAATGAAGAGAACAGGTCACTGATTCAGAGCAATCTGGATCCCTTGGTTAACTGGGCAAAAGTAAACAATGTATGTTTTAATGTGCTTAAATATAAATGTATACGTTTAGGAACAAAGAATGTAGCTGATCCTTACAGGATGAGGGACTCTATTCTGGAAAAGAGTGACTCTGAAAAAGATTAGGGAGTCACGGTGATAATCAGCTGAAAATGAATTCCCAGTGTGTTGCTCTGACCAAAAGAGCTAATGTGATCCTAGAATGCATAAACGGGAATCTTGAATAGGAGTAAAGAGGATATTTTACCTCTGTATTTGGCACTGGTGTGACCACTACTGGAATACTGTGTCCAGTTCTAGTGCCCACAATTCAAGAAGGATGTTGGTTAATTGGAGAGGGGTCAGAGAAGAGCCATGAGAATGATTAAAGGATTAGAAAACATGCCTTTTAATGATAAACTGTAGGAGCTCAATGTATTTAGCATAAGAAAGAGAAGGTTAAGGGGTGACTTGATTACATTTTGTAAGTATCTACATGGGAAACACATTTTAATAATGGGTTCTACAATCTATCAGAGAAGGTATATCATGATCCAATGGCTGGAAGGTGAAGCTAGACAAATTCAGACTGGGAATAAGGTGTAAAATTTTAATAGTGAGAGTAATTAACCATTGGAACAATTTACCGAGGGTTGTGTTTGATTCTCCATCACTGACAATTTTTAAATCAAGATTGCCTGTTTTTCTAAAAGATATGCTCTAGGAATTATTTTGGGGAAGTTGTGTGGCCTGAGTCACAGGAGATCAGACTAGATGATCACAGTGGTTTCTTCTGGCTTATGAATTTATATTACACTTTAAAAGGAATAATGCATTTCATAAAAGTAGGAAACATTGCATGGCTGAGGAACAAAGAGAAATCAATATTGATCAATATTTATTTACCTATTTCCAAAACAACATAACAAAGAGTTCTGGTGTGAAATAGAGACAGCAGCTTGAGCTGGCATGGTACTAAACTCATGGTTTTCAAATCAGTACAAGCACAGCTCTTCTTGTTGCTAATTTTTAGCCAACAAAATTTTCTTCTGCCAAAAGAAAAAGAAACTTCCAGCACGTCCCTGCGGCCCGCCACTTCCCACAGCTCTCAATGGCCAGGAAAGGTGGACCCTAGTCACTGGGAGCTGTGGGGGACTGTTCCTGGGGATGGTCAACATCATCAAAATGTTTTACAGCCTGCAATCAGCTTATCCTGATGGGCCGCAGTTGCTCACCACTGGCTTAAGTCGGTTGCTGAATTGGAGCCTATCTCCTCTGTCTTCAGTTGAGTTACACCAAAAATGACATTGACCATGTGTTCTGATTCATGATTTTCTTCCTAACCACATTAGATAGTACAGTCAATTCTTAGAATGGGGCAGCAGAATGTAACTGGCTGCATGTTTCCTTACAACATTGTTCTGTCAATGGCAATGATAACGATATATGGTGAGGAGGGGGTCATAGAAAATTGGCAAGCATGCTAGTCTTTCTGAAATGATTTCATTTCAGCGTAGCGAAATGTTTGCCTAATTATAAACTGATTCCTCTTGTAGTAAATATATCAAGGCATTTGACTCTGCTTTTCAAATTCCGTTTTAGGGTAAGATGGTGAAAGGAATGGGTGGTGCTATGGACTTGGTGTCTAGTGCACAAACCAAAGTGGTCGTCACCATGGAGCACTCAGCCAAGGTAAAGCTTTTATCTCTTCCTTCTAGATGTTCAGCTCTAAACCAATATTTTGCACTGTAACAAAAAGTTACTTTATCTTTCATGTGGAGATTCTTGAGAATGTTGCTGTTAGTTGAAATAGAAGTACTTAACAAGTGTTTAGGACACTTCTTTCTTTCTTGGGTACAAATCTTTTGACTTAAAAAATTTAGTAGTTTTAAATCACATACATTCTTGAGTGATTTTATGTAATTTTAATGTTTGTGCAAAGTGCTGGATCTACAGCAGATGCTATCGATGGTACTTGTTCTTCACCTTACAGCCGACTGGAAAAACGAAGTTTCACTGTGAGGAAAAGAAATTTGCCATTGAAATGGCTGTCCCAAATTAATAATGACAGCTCAATGAAAGAAACCTTATCTGCATGATTTCATACAGTCTGTTTTTTATTGCTGCATCAGAAATACAAAGTTAGAGACTTTCATTTTTGGTAAACAGTGAATGCTGAGACTCTAGAGTAAACAATCCAGGGGTCTAAGTGGCAACCCCTGCACTGTGGGAAACATTACAATATTGATTGGAAACTTTGAATGCATAGAAGAGTCGTATGTTGTTTTTTAACTGCTAAAATACTAAAAAAACTACCTTTTAAAATTCACAGTTGAACTAAACTTGTAGATGCTGGTAGAATATAGAAAGAAAAAACAAAAACCAAAGTATGGTAAAACAAAGGGATTTTTCCCCATCCTCTAATGTATTCTGGGAGGGTTTTCTTTATCTCCTTTGTCAGAAGCATCAGGGATGGCCAGAGACGGGGCGTTGAACGGTCTGGGCCAAGGTTCTGAGGTGGCATTGAGCATTCTCTCACTCAGGTGCCTTCCTGGCTAGTTCTTTTCAAATGCTAACTGATCATCATATGCACAGTCAGAAAATAATTTTTCCCAAATTAGATTGGCAGTGACCTTGGTTTTTCACCTTCCTTTGCAGTGGGTGAGTCCATGTCACTTGCCAGGACTGTCTGGGTATATCTCGCGTAATCATTTCCCTTCCATTGCAGAGGCCTTGAGCACTGGTGCACTATGGTCCCTCCTATTATCTGTCAATGTCACATTATTGTCTAGTCTTCTGTGGATTCTAATACTATGGTCTAATTTCTGTTGTTGGATTTAGTACGCAGATGCTGGGTGGTGGTGGGGGGGACGGAGATCAGATTAGATGATCTGATGGACCCTTCAGGCATTAAACTCTATGACAAAATAACAATGGTAGTTTTAATGAAAACCAAAAAGGCACTGGAAAATGGTTTATCGAATCTTTCACTGGTTCATATGTGATGAAAGACAGTAGTAAATGAAAACCACCATCACCACATAGCAGTTCAGGGGTCTATGTGAAATGAATTGGTGCCCTCACTTCATCACTAGGGGTTGTTCCTCAGAAGATGGTTGAAGTAGATTGCTGAAGCATTGTGGGGGAAGTTTACAGCCATTGCCCATGTTGCCTCTGTTCTTTGCATAAAGGATAGTTGACAATCTGGCACCTCAAGCACTAATTAAAAGAAAAATAAATTGTATCAAACCCTGCAAACTTTACAGCGTTATTATATGAATTCTAAAGGCATTATAGTATAAAATAAGCAGCTGAATGGTGGACCAGCATTCACGTCACACTCCCCGTCCGTACACAGCCTTGGCTGGGGAAGCTAATGATCCAACCAGTGGACCAAATTTGGCGATGAATCCTGGTGCTGTGCCACCTGAGGCACGTTGCACATGTGCTAAGATGATTATCTCTATTCAAGTCACAGGGGATAAAGGCCAAATCTTCTGCTAGTATAAATTGGTGCTCCTCCCTTGAAGTCAATAGAGCTGTGTAAATTTGGGCCAAACTCTCCCAGTTGCCTTTACCTGTGAACACTTCACATATGACAGTTCTGTGCTGGGAGTGTTTGTAATATTGAATGTTACGTTAGTAGCATGTGTGATGGGTTCCCCCAAGGGTGCCACCTGGAATTGGGTATCACTGAGCCCCCGACCCACCAACCTGTGCTCCCTCTCACATTGTACTGCTGTGACAAACTGTAAAGACCTCCAGCCTGCACTTTCACCAGCATTCATACAGGTAGGGACACACTCAGCTTCCGTTACATGCAGGCTCTCTAACCACCAGTTTCCAGGCCTGTGACCCCAGAGCAGTGTCCTGCACTGGTCAGATCTGGCCAGTATATGGGTTTAATACCCGGACTGCCTCTCCCTCAATGTGAAGAGAACATACACACTTGTGGTGATCAAACAGAGATTTTCCCCAAGCACTCCAGTCAAAGCTCACTGATTTAGATTAGATTAAAACAAAAACAAGTTTATTAACTGCAAAAGATAGATTTTAAGTGCTTATAAGGGATAGCAAACAGCTCAAAGCAGATTATCTAGCAAATAAACCCAGCAAATAAACAAAAAATACAAACAAAGCTTAATATACTAAATAGATTGGATATGAATTAGCAGATTCTCACCATAAGAGATGATACAAGCAAGCTGCAGATTCTTAAGGGCAAGCTGCATTTGCTTTCCAGCTTGGAATCCCCAAGTGTTACATACACAGGCTAGAAATCCCTGTAGCCTGCGTCCAACACTTCCCCCAGTTCAGTCTTTGTTCCTCAGATGTTTCCAGGCGTCTTCTTGTGTAGGAAGTGCAGAACCCCAGATGATATCACTCCTTGCTTTATGTAGCTTTTATATATGGCGGGAACCCTTTGTTCCAAAGCTTGGTTTCCAGAGCAGTCTACTGAAAAATGATGACATCCCAAGATGGAGTCCAACATCATGTGTCCTGTTCACATGTCCTTGTAGAGTCATAGCAGCTATTACTTACAGGCTGTCTGTAGCATTCTCAGGCCTTGGCTACACTGGCCCTTTACAGCGCTGCAACTTTCTCACTCAGGGGTGTGAAAAAAATACCCCCCTGAGTGCTGCAAGATACAGCGCTGTAAAGCGTCAGTGTAAACAGCGCCACAGCGCTGGGAGTGCGGCTCCCAGCGCAGCAAGCTAAACCCCATGAGGAGGTGGAGTACGTGCAGTGCTGGGAGAGCTCTCTGCCAGCACTAGCACTGAGATGGCAGCGCTTTGAAGTTTCAAGTGTAGCCATACCCTCAGAAAGGCTCACTAAGTGGGAGATCAGCTTCTCTTAAGGACTATTGTTCTTTCTAATGGCTATTACCCTTTACAACTAGCTATTTAGACTGAGGGTATGGCTACATTTGGAATTTCGGCAGCGCTTTCAAGTGTGAGTGTAGTCAGAGCGGCAGCGCTGGGAGAGAGCTCTCCCAGCGCTGCATGTAAACCACATCCCTTACGGGTGTAGCGTGCAGCGCTGGGAGCCACGCTCCCAGCGCTGCTGCCCTGATTACACTGACGCTTTACAGCGCTGTATCTTGCAGCACTCGGGGGTGTTTTTTCACACCCCAGTTGCAGCGCTGTAAAGTGTGAGTGTAGCCAAGCCCTGAAAGCATCTCCTCTAGTGGGCATTACCCAGGTGTAGCTACATTTGAAGAAAAGATACATAGTATTTATAACTTCAGATACAAAAAGGATACATGCATGCAAATAGGATAATTATATTCAGCAAATTATAACCTTTCAATAACATCTCACGTGACCCGTCTTGCATAAAATGCATCATAATTATGCTATAACCATATCGTAATAATATCACTATGAAGAATATGTGATGCAGTGTCACAGCATGTATTTAGGGGATTAATTAAGCTTATATTAATTTACCAAATCCAAAGTTTCTTCTTGCATTTTTAATGGATTGTCTATTCATTTATATATTTTGCTAGGGAAGATTTCTAAAATAATAGATTCCTGGCACTCATATTAAGGTGTTGCTTTTTCTCACTGTACCAGCAAAACAGGCTTAATACAGAAATTACCCATGTGAGTTCTTTCACTTTGTAAACTAACGAAAAGTACGTTGCATAAGATAGTAATCTTGCATATTAAAGTACTTCATATCAATTTTGTTCTAAAATAACTGTCATCTTAGAAATGTTGTTTTATGGGGGGCAAAAAAGATGATTTTGTACATACTGCATGGAGCCAGTGAAGAGGCTCAGTGTTTGAAATCTGTAAACTTGCTAATGAGTGCTATATATGAGACCACCTAATTGGTATTTTACCGGACCCCATGATTATGCTAATGTCACATTTAAGTGTCTGGTACATACTTTGAAGAGAATTGTGGTGCATAAATATCAAGAAAATGAAATAAAATAAGCACTGGTAGTTTTGAAAACGATATTTATAGTGCAAAAGAAGAGTTCAGCTTCACAGTGAAAATTATATCAAGTATCAGCAAACAGAAATCTTGTTTTATCTTAGAAAGTGTTATAAATGTTTTATACTGTGCTGCACTGCTTTGCAATAGACCATTAATAGAGAAGGGTCATACTCAGACTTGGTTTGGTACTTGCCTTCATGAATTTCCTTGTGATACTTTAAGGCTGCCTGAGAAAACTTCTCTTTACACTCTCAGTTGATGTCAATGAGACGGCTCATGCATTTAAATTGAAAACAGTTGCGGGTACAGATCTGAGTGGAGCACTCAGAAACTTGCAGAATCAAACCCTTAGATTATAAACTCTTCAGAACAGGGACAGTCTCTTACTATGTGTTTATATGTTGCTTAGGATAATGGGGTATCAGTCTTGGCTGGGCCTTGGGGGAACTACCATAACACTATTACTGTTAATAAGCAAAAAGATTTTTTAAAGTCTAAATACAGAAGCAAAACATTCTTCCCTTGAGAGGACTCTAGAGTCCAATGCCCCTCTCACCGATCATTCCTATCAGGGTGTGTTTTGAAAAAGACTTACAGACCACACACTCTGCACAGATATGGCCCTACCAGAGGCAAAAAAGGCACTTACTCTGTCCCTCATTCAATGGAATTGCTGTATCGCAGAATGGGCGGGTTTTTAAACCTCAAGATTTTCATTCCGCCATAGACCTGATAGCCCCAGATTCTGAGGCAGCTAAGTAACAAAAGTCTAACTCGATCTACATTATTAGTATTATGTTGCCTGTGGGCTAGCAACAAATGCGTGTGTTTGGAAAAATTAGGAAAAACTAAGTACAGTAACCTCACTAACAACTATGTAGCAATAGAGAGACTACCGGAGCAGGGAGAACACTGAAGTTGTTCTGTCTCACTGCCATGCAGGGCTGGCTCCAGGCACCAGCATTCCAAGCTGGTGCTTGGGGCGGCATTCTGTAAGGGGCGGCAGTCCCTGTTTTGCCTCCAAGCAGCACGCCAAATTGCCGCTGCAGAGGGCGGGGGCAATCCATGTGCCCTTAGGGCGGCAGGCGCGTTTCCGCGGTGAGGGCAATTTGGTGGCAGCTTCTATGTTTAGCTGCCCAGGGTGGCTTCAGCTAAACATAGAAGCTGCCGCTGAATTGCCGCCACCGCGGAAACGCGCCTGCTGGCCTAAAGGCACATGGACTGCCCCCGCTGTCCGTGATGGCAATTCAGCGCCCTGCTTGGGGTAGTGAAAACTGTAGAGCCGGCCCTGCTGCCATGGACAGTAAGACGGAACTGAGTGGCAGCTGGGATCGCTCCTTCCTCAGAAACAGGAATACACAAAGGCATGCAAGATGCATGCATGGCCCCAGTGGACACTACTGGTAAAGATTCTGCTTTCCAGTGCATGCACACCAGGAGTGGGCTCCACATGTACAGATACTTAAAGAAGAATCCTCTTAGGGAAGTAGACCAGATAATCTAATTAGTCTTTTTTTCTTCTTAAATCTCTGTTTCTACAACTATAGCCAACCTTTTGTATCTCTGGGATAGCAGAAACCAAAACTTAGTTATGGTCTCGTCTATGTTTTTATTATACAAAGGATTTGTTAGGGATTTTGTAACTAGGTCTATAAAAATCAGGAATGCCCTAGAGAATTTGTATAGCAGTAAATAGGAAAGTTAAGTAAATGTAATGTTTTTTTTAAAAAAAAAAAAGCAAAAAAAACCCTCCTGCATTCAGGGATTACTTTTCAGCCATGTATAATGGTTCAACAAGATTTCTATATTTTTAAATAGAAGTTTCATGTTTTATCTGAAACAGTGAACTTAAGATGCAAACTTTCAAAAAACAGCCCTACATTGACTGAATAATGTGTTTGTGCATGTGCAAATATATAACCAAAGTGCAGAAATGCATTTGCATGAGCAAAAATCCCGTGTGTGCAAATACCCATTTGCATGTGCACATGCATATTCTTCAGTCTCAACTTTTATACGAATGTGCAGATACTGGCCCTGAACTCTCATACCTAACCTCCAGAAGTCAGGACAGTCAGCTCAGGCTGACATTGCATACACAACTCATCCATGTTTATATGTTTAAAATAGTATAAGCAAGATCTCTTTTTGTAAAATTCTTGGGACTGATATACTGCTTTAGCCAATGGGAGTGCTGAAATCTGAGGAGAATGAAAACACAAGAATTGTGCTATTATGAATTGTGGGGTTTTATTTATTCATTCTTAGATGCATGCAGCGCTGATCTTATGGATCAGCAACGTAGGTGACCGCCCAGGGCGCCATAGTCACAGGGTGCACTATGGTCAAGAAGTTGCAGAAGGGCAATGAGCTCCTAAGTAATGATTATTAGTAAAGCCCACTCAGGAGGCAGGGACAGGGGATAAAGGAGGCTGTGGTGTTATACCAATATAATAAAATCAGCAGGATTTTATTAAGAGGGATAAGACAAAAATGCCACTTTTTTTGTAAATATAATAATAAAGCAAAAGATAAAAGTAAACAACGTTGTTTACTTATTTCTATTACTACTTATTTTTTATATATATATACACACACACACACACACACACACACACACACACACAATTATTCATTCAGGTTCTGTATAGGTGTTATAGTTACCATCCTAGAAGTTGCTCATACCAAGTTACTGGCCAGGTATCTTGGTTATGAGGATGGAGCAGAGTCTGTGTCAGATGCACCTGATGCTCCTGGAGGTTGGCAGCAGAACAAGGGACTCGAAATCCTTAGTTTTTAGAATCCATTTTAATAGGAATTAATTCCTATGTTAGTCTATGGGAACCATTTCATCCTGCTGTTGTTGGCTCAGTTAGCAGATGGCACATTCCTGGTGGCTCCACACTGTCTAAAGTGGCAAATTCCTTCCAGGTGTTTGGGGTGAATCCCAGTTTACCCTCCGGGGGTTGTCTGGTGGTCCACTTGACACATTTTTCGGCCGATGGATCCTTTCCAGGCTGGCACCTCCCTAACCATTCACCTACATCAAACATTCATCAACATACATTCCATATCTTAACCATATTTTAATTTACTGTCTCCACCACTTTTGGGGTGTGTGTTAATTCCTATGAGATTCCCAGCCCTGTAATCACAGAGGGTGGGAGTCTGTTTGTTTACATTATATCAATTACAGCTTAAGGCTAGCATAGTCTTTACTTCAAGAACAAAGTCAATTAACTTGTTTGTAAGTTTTACATAGTAATAGAGTATCCTTCACAGGACTGATACAATCGGTGTTTTCTGCAGACAGGAGCCCACAAGCCCCAACAGAAGAACTAAAAGACCTCTACACTTGGTGAAATTAGGGGGATCACTGTCACTTGATGGAATCATTGTTAGTACCTTCTTTAATATTCCTACATAATCTCCCTTTTGACACTAAGATATGTATGTAATTGTTAGTGTCACTTTCTTTTTAACCTGTTTAAGAGAAGGTACTGTGAGGCAACATGCGTTTGTGATTTCAATTTAGCGTACATTTTTTTTATTTGAAAACACGCCACACATACCAATTATACAAATACAATTTAATATCAAGACTACTATTAAGGGGTGTAGCATTACTGATAGGATGCCAGTGGTAGTCGGGGACCATCCAGAGAATATATTATACCAGTGGTAGACTGTAATTTGTTTCTCTGAGGTGGCAATTCGTAACATGTCCCCATTGGCATGTATAATATGAATAGTCCGATTTTCTACTTGGTTATCTGTCTGTTTTAAAAATTGATCACTTCTTTGCTTTTAATTAGGCTATCAGTAAGGTCTTATCATCTAATTTCAAGGTCAATCGAGAAGTCAACCAGCTCAGCTGTTAGTGTTAGCTGGGACTTTTTTGGCCGTGGTAAACAGTAAGTGTGATTTTTAGTAAAAACAGTACTGACATTCATCTACTGTGGGGCTGCTAACACTCTGCCCCTTGATCTATGATCATTACAGTAGCTGTTGTCATGGTAGGGCACAAGTGATCTGTTGCAAACAGACCAAACAATTATAACCAGGTGAATATAACTAAAACCATTACAATTGACTAAACACGAGGTAGAACCTAAACACAAATCCAAACAATTATACTTATAATAATTGGGAATACAATAAAACATAACCATTACAGTAATTGGATACATTGACACATAAGATGAGGCCCAAGTTTGATGCTGCAATAGCCTTCAAACAATAAAAGTTACTGAGGTCAGGACCTCCTTAAGCACACACAACAAATAAAATTTTGTAGGAGGACCACAGTTTCATGCAAGGTTAAGCTGATTTGGACTTAAACTAACATTTAATTGCTAAAATGTTGCAGAATTCCCTATTTTTAACAGTGGTACTTGAGAAGTTTTGGGGGACCTGAAAGATGGGGCCCTGCAATTATGGGCCAAGGTCGTACAGGTTATGAGGGCCCAAGAACTACCCTTTAGGGCTTGGGGAAGTAGAACCAGAGTGCATAGAGGAAAGTGTGGAATTAACAATACAAGCAAACGTAAACCTGATGCACTGGGGACCAAAGTCTTTTGGACACACGTGGTTGATAAGTTGGATGGACATGAGGGAAGTGGAGAGAGAAAAAGACATTTGCCCTGTCTAGTGTAGTATTTTTTTTTCTGGACCCAATGCTAGCACAGGACACCACTAGAGACAGACACAGAACATGCAACATGGAACATGCAACACAGACTTTGTCGCAACACTATAACCATGGTATTTTATAACTCTTCAGCTGGTACTAGCTCTCCTGATGTTCTGGTTTTAGAGCCTGAAAGATAGAAGCTTAGAAATAAATTAGCACAGTGCTTCCACATGGCAGACCCTGCTTAATCTCTGCCACAGTGTGTTTGGTACTTGAGGCTGCACAAATGCTAATTAAATGGTGCAAAAAAAATTTTTCATTTTAAAATTCCCAACCACTTTGCCATGGCCTGGAGGTCTGAGGCAGACGCAGGCGCTGTCGTTACTGTTGCATTGGCATTCTGGCCTTGGGAGGAGAAATCTACCCAAATATCCCCCTTTCCAATCTCCAGAGGGGTCCCAAAAGTCTGCCCCTTCTGGGGGTTTAAATGTTTCTTTTTCTGATGTTACTGCTGTTGTAAGATTTGAGAGTGCTGTTTAACTCTTTGTACCCAACCTTAATGGCACTTAACAGAGTTTGGGTACTACATACATTTTTATTTCTCTGCTTTTGCAGCAGAGGTTTGTAAATCTTGGTGCAGTTTTTTATTTTTGCATTTAGCCAATTGAATGAATACCTTATTACAGGTTTCCCATAGAAGCCAAACTGTGGCTGCTTCCTTTTTCATTGGAGTTGAGGGTTTATATATCAATAAGTACCTAGCCAATTTGTTTGTTTGTTTTTTAAGGATATCTTTAGACAGTGTTTTTTTTTAAAACATTTTTCCCAACAGTTGTGAACAACAACCAACCACAACAAAACCAAATTGATAAATATTAAGCACTATAACCCCTAATTCCTAAAAGAGCAGCTTACAATGGTTGTTCCACATATTTTCTTCCCACGTTTCCTGGGGTTCCCAAGCTTCTTTTTCCCAATGTGCCATTACTTTCCAATTTTCTACCCCTTTTTGCAATTGGGATAGTTGTTCTTTTAGAGATATTTTCTTCTCTTTACAGGCTGCGAGGCGGAGGTAGCTGTCATTACAAACCTCCCACAGCAGCCAGATCCCTGCAGCATCTCTTTTTGCTGCATTTGGGGGTTTACAAATGAGGATATATTGGGCCAATCTATCCTCTAGATCCGAAATAAAGCAAGCATCTGCGAGGGCTTGTTCAGTCCAAGGACTGTGCCCATATCTCTGAAGGATTTGTTTAAAGGGTGTTGGTTTGGTTTTTTTTTTACAAAAAGTGAGGTTGGAGCTCCTTCAAACTGCATTCCTCCCTCTGAGGCCTGGTCTACACTATGCGTTTAAACCGATTTTAGCAGCGTTAAACCGATTTAACGCTGTACCCGTCCACACTACGAAGCCCTTTATATCGATATAAAGGGCTCTTTAAATCGGTTTCTGTACTCCTCCCCAACGAGAGGAGTAGCCCTAAAATTGGTATTACCATATCGGATTAGGGTTAGTTTGGCCGCAAATTGATGGTATTGGCCTCCAGGCAGTATCCCACAGTGCACCATTGTGAGCGCTCTGGACAGCAATCCGAACTCGGATGCAGTGGCCAGGTAAACAGGAAAAGTCCCGCGAACTTTTGAATTTCATTTCCTGTTTGCCCAGTGTGGAGCTCTGATCAGCACAGGCGGCGATGCAGTCCCAAATCCAAAAAGAGCTCCAGCATGGACCGTACGGGAGATACTGGTTCTTCTTCGAGTGATTGCTCACATCCATTCCAGTTAGGTGTGCGCGCCGCGCGTGCACGTTCGTCGGAAACTTTTTACCCTAGCAACTCCAGTGGGCCGGCAGGTCGCCCCCTGGAGTGGCGCCGCCATGGCGCCCAATATATATCCCTGCCGGCCCGCCCGCTCCTCAGTTCCTTCTTACCGCCGTGTCGGTCGTTGGAACTGTGGAGCGCGGCATAGCTGTCCTCCACGTCCCTAGCTCTCCTAGTTTCTATCGCTTGTTTATCGCTTATCTCTAGTTCTATATAGTTGTTAATTAGTATTGTTAAGTAGATAGTTTAGTAAATAGCTGTTAAGTAGTTTCTTGCCGGGGGCTTAGCCCTTCCCGGCACCGGGCGCCAGGCTCATGCCTGTTTCGCCAGGCTTCAAGCAGTGTGCGGCCTGCAAGAAGCCCATGCCTACCAGCGATCCCCACGAAGCGTGCCTGAAGTGCCTCGGGGAATCGCACAGATCTGACAAGTGCCGCATCTGTAAGGCTTTTAAGCCGAGGACAAAAAAGGAGAGGGATCAGAGGCTCCGAACTCTCCTAATGGAGGCGGCACTTGACCCGTCGACTTCGCAGACCGTGGTTTCGGCACCGGCACCGGATCGCTCCGGCACCGAGAAGACTCCTCGGCACCGACCTTCTCCGGCACCGGAATCAGTGCCTAGGCCGTCGAAGTCTAATACTCCGGCCAGGCAGACCCGGCTTGAACGCCCGGCCTCGACATCGGCCGCGGCGCCGCCGGCACCGTCAGCACCGTTGACTCCGGGCCCGGCGGGTCTGTTGAGTCCGGTGCCGCCGAGCTCCCCCATGAGATCTGGGGTTGAGATAATGGTCCCATCCACACCGGAGACCTTCGCCTCGGCTCGGGACCTTATTGCCCTGACGGAGCCTACTCGGCTGCCACCCCCCGGTTCCTCCGGTGCGGGTCACGTCCAGAGGCAAGCCCATGATGTCGGCACCGCCCACGGACAGTCGTTCGCCATCCAGGCCCCGACGTCTTGGGCGCTCCAGATCCCGACGCCGCTCGCAGTCCCGGCACCGCTCCCCTCAGCGGTACCGGTCGCACTCGCGGCACCGGTCGGCATCGAGACGGTCGCGGTCAGGCTCCAGTCGACACCGGCACCGCGACTCCAGGAGCAGGTCCCGACGCTACTCGCCGCACCGGTCGACCTCCCGGCACCGAGCTGGTGGCAGGTCCCGGTCCCGATCTCGCTCGACCTCCCGGCACCGAGCTGGTGGCAGGTCCCGGTCCCGGTCGATCTCCCGGCACCGAGCTGGTAGTAGGTCCCGGCACCGAAGCGGCGCCCGGCACCGTGACAGATCCCGGTCCCGAAGCAGCGCCCGGCACCGTGACAGATCCCGGTCCCGAAGCAGCGCCCGGCACCGTGACAGATCCCGGTCCCGAAGCAGCGCCCGGCACCGTGACAGATCCCGGTCCCGGTCCCGGCACCGTTATGACTCCCGGCACCGGTCCCCGGCACCGAGACGATCCTCCGTGCCGGCCCGCGCAGACCCGTACCATCCAGGGTCGGCCCCGCCGTGGCCCTCCAGGCAGCCGTCCGTGTCCTCCCAGACGGACAGCGGCTATGCGCTGGGCACCGACCGGCAGGCGGCGCTGTTTGCTGATCCGCCGCTGCAGGACCAAGGCCCCCCACAGTGGGGATTCTGGACACCCTGGGCGTACCATCAGGCCCAGGGCCCCCAGCAGCTCCCTGCTAGGCCGGCGACTGCGGAGCGTAGGGCCCCTGAAGCCTCTTTGTCTCGCCCCCCTCCCTCCCCGGAAGGGGACGAAGGGTCCAAACAGCAGGACTCCGCTGCGGCTCCGGAGACAGAGGCGAGGGCTGAGGAAGACCCTCAGTTGGACACTGTTGTGCCTGGGGTCTCATCATCCTCCTCCCCGGATGAGGCGGTGGCGGGTACCTCCTCCAACAGTCCCCCCCCGCTGGATCTCAGGGCGCACCAGGACCTCCTCAGGCGATTGGCTCAAAACCTGAGTCTGCAGGCAGAGGAGGTCTCGGAGATAGAGGACCCAATTGTTACCATCCTCTCTTCCGATGCTCCCACCAGGGTCGCCCTGCCGTTTATACGGACCATTCAGGCCAATGCCAATACTATCTGGCAGTCCCCGGCCTCCATCCCTCCGACAGCGAAAGGAGTCGAGAGGAAGTACATGGCCCCTTCTAAGGGGTACGAATATTTACATGTTCACCCGACTCCCGGTTCACTGGTAGTGCAATCGGTGAACGATAGGGAGCGTCACGGCCAGGAGGCTCCGGCCCCCAAATCCAGAGAAGCCAGGCGGATGGACCTCCTTGGCCGTAAGGTGTATTCGGCTGGGGCGCTGCAGCTCAGGGTCTCTAACCAACAGGCCCTGCTGAGCAGATACGCCTTTAACTCCTGGGTGGCAGTGGACAAATTTAAGGAGCTGCTGCCACAGGATGCTCGCCAAGAGTTCACGGCCATCTTGGACGAAGGCAAGAAGGTCGCGCGCACGGCCTTGCAAGCCTCCTTGGACGCTGCGGACTCGGCTGCCCGTACCCTCGCGTCAGGAGTTACGATGCGTCGCATCTCCTGGCTGCAGGTTTCCGGCCTTCCGCCAGAGCTCCAGCACACGATACAGGACCTTTCTTTCGAAGGCCGGGGTCTGTTTTCCGATAAGACAGACCCCAGACTTAAGAGTTTAAAGGACAACCGGGTCATTGCGCGGTCCCTCGGGATGCACACCCCCGTGACACAGCGTAGACCCTTTAGGCCGCAGCAACAGCAGCACCGTCGGCCGTTTTCCCAGTTCCGCCAGCGGCAGGACCCTTACAGGCGCCGCGGCAGGAACGGGAGGCGCAGGCAGTCGGGGAACCAAGGGGGGCAGAACCAAGGCTCCTCAAAACCCCCGCCTGGTCCTAAGCCTTCATTTTGAAGGTGCGCTCGAGGGCGCAGTAACAGTTTCCCCTACGGATCCTTCCCCTCCGTTTTCCAACCGCCTTTTGTTTTTCCTCCCGGCGTGGTCCCAAATAACATCGGACCGCTGGGTCTTGAGCGTGGTGCAGACGGGGTACCGCCTGCAGTTTGTTTCGTTCCCTCCTTCCCGCCCTCCTTCCTCGTCCCTCTTCAGGGACCCCTCTCACGAGCAATTCCTTCGGCAGGAGGTGCGGACGCTCCTCAGCAAAGGAGCTATAGAGGCGGTTCCCGAAAACGAGAAAGGCAAGGGGTTTTATTCCCGCTATTTTCTGATCCCCAAGGCCAAGGGGGGCCTCAGGCCTATCCTCGACCTGCGAGAACTCAACAAATACCTCGTGAAGTTGAAGTTCCGCATGGTATCCCTGGGGACCATTATTCCATCCCTGGATCCGGGAGACTGGTACGCCGCCCTCGACATGCAGGACGCGTATTTCCACGTTGCCATTTGGCCACGCCACAGACGCTTCCTCCGCTTCGTTGTGGGGGCTCGTCATTATCAATTTGCGGTCCTCCCGTTTGGCCTGTCCACGGCCCCGAGGGTGTTTACAAAATGCATGGCAGTTGTCGTGGCGCATCTTCGGCGCAACCGTGTCCACGTGTTCCCTTATCTGGACGATTGGTTGATTCGGGGCACGTCGGAACAGCAGGTGTACAGCCATGTCCGCGTGATCACCGGCATGTTTGCGAGTCTGGGCCTCTTGATAAACACAGACAAGTCCACCCTGAGGCCCACTCAGAAGGTGGAATTTATCGGGGCCGTCCTGGACGCCACTGTGGGCAGGGCCTCGCTGCCTCGGCAGCGGTTCCAGACCATGGCGGCGATCGTTCAACGCTTGCGGTCAGCCCCGTTGACGTCAGTGAGGACATGTCTAACCCTGTTAGGCCACATGGCGGCGTGCACTTTTGTGACCGACTACGCTCGGCTCCGCATGAGGCCTCTCCAGCTGTGGCTTATCAGTCATTACAGACCAAGGCAACCGCTAGACATGTTAATCACAGTCCCCCAGAAGGTCTTAGATTCCCTCGGCTGGTGGGTGGACCAGTCCGTATTGTGTGCGGGTCTTCCCTTTCACCCGTCTCAGCCCTCGGTATCCCTGACAACGGATGCCTCAGATCTAGGCTGGGGGGCCCACCTAGGGACCCTGCGGACGCAGGGCCTATGGTCCCAGGAGGAGGTGGGGCTACATATCAACATGAGGGAGTTGAGAGCGGTCCGCCTTGCTTGCCAAACGTTTTGTCATCAGCTTCAGGGTCGTTGTGTAGCCGTGTTCACGGACAACACGACGACCATGTATTATATCAACAAGCAGGGCGGCACCAGGTCCTCCTCCCTGTGCCTCGAGGCGATACGACTCTGGGACTTTTGCGTAGCCCACTCCATTCACCTCAGGGCTTCCTTCCTTCCCGGAGTACGGAACACGCTGGCGGATCGATTGAGCAGATCCTTCCTGTCACACGAGTGGTCCCTTCGACCGGACGTCGCTCTCTCCATTTTCCGGAGGTGGGGTTATCCCCGGGTGGACCTCTTTGCGTCCAAGGGGAACAGGAAGTGCCAAGCGTTCTGCTCCTTTCAGGGCAGGGAGCCGGGGTCGATAGCGGATGCCTTCCTCATCCAGTGGTCGACCCACCTGTACTATGCGTTTCCTCCGTTCCCTCTGGTTCACAAGGTCCTCCTGAAGGTGCGCAGAGACAGGGCTCGTGTGATCATGGTGGCCCCGGCATGGCCCAGACAGCACTGGTACACCATGCTGCTAGACTTGGCCGTAGCCGACCCAGTTCCCCTGCCCCTTCATCCGGACCTGATTACCCAGGACCACGGGTCCCTCTGTCACCCAGACCTGCAGTCGCTGCACCTAGCGGCGTGGCTCCTGCGTGGCTAACTGGTTCCGAGCTGCGCTGCTCCACGCCTGTGAGAGAGGTGCTCTTGAGCAGCAGGAAACCATCCACAAGAGCCACATATTCGGCAAAATGGAAACGCTTCTCCTGTTGGTGCGTAGAGAGAAATCTCCGCCCTATGGAAGTTTCGGTATCCGAAATCTTAGATTATGTTTGGTCCCTCAAAGAACATGGTCTGGCCTTATCGTCGTTGCGAGTCCATCTGGCAGCTATCTCCACCTTTCACCCGGGTGCGGACGGTCGCTCCGTTTTTTCTCACCCGACGGTGTCGAGATTCCTTAAGGGGCTGGAACGGTTATTCCCTAACGTCCGTCCCCCTGCTCCAACCTGGGATCTTAACCTGGTGTTGTCCCGGCTCATGGGGCCCCCCTTTGAGCCGTTAGCTACTTGCTCCCTGCTTTACCTCTCTTGGAAGGCTGCCTTTCTAGTAGCTATCACCTCAGCTAGACGGGTGTCGGAACTCCGAGCCCTTGTGGTGGACCCCCCATACACGGTCTTCCACAAAGACAAGGTGCAGCTTAGACCACACCCTGCCTTTCTACCCAAGGTGGTCTCAGCCTTCCACGTCAACCAAGAGATTTTCCTCCCGGTTTTTTTCCCAAAACCTCACTCCTCAGGCAGGGAGCAGCAGCTCCACTCGCTGGATGTCCGTAGAGCTCTCGCGTTCTACATAGAGAGGACCAAACCCTTCCGCAAATCCCCCCAGCTTTTCGTGGCGGTAGCGGACCGTATGAAAGGGCTTCCTATCTCCTCCCAGAGGTTATCCTCGTGGGTTACGTCCTGTATCAGGACCTGTTATGACTTGGCCCATGTCCCTACGGGCCGTGTGACTGCGCATTCTACCAGGGCGCAGGCGTCGTCGCTGGCTTTCCTGGCCCGTGTGCCCATCCAGGAAATCTGTCGGGCAGCGACCTGGTCATCGGTCCACACCTTTGCTTCCCACTACGCCCTGGTCCAGCAGTCGAGAGAGGATGCGGCCTTCGGAACTGCAGTGCTCCATGCCGCGACTTCTCACTCTGACCCCACCGCCTAGGTATGGCTTGGGAGTCACCTAACTGGAATGGATGTGAGCAATCACTCGAAGAAGAAAAGACGGTTACTCACCTTTGTAACTGTTGTTCTTCGAGATGTGTTGCTCACATCCATTCCACACCCGCCCTCCTTCCCCACTGTCGGAGTAGCCGGCAAGAAGGAACTGAGGAGCGGGCGGGCCGGCAGGGATATATATTGGGCGCCATGGCGGCGCCACTCCAGGGGGCGACCTGCCGGCCCACTGGAGTTGCTAGGGTAAAAAGTTTCCGACGAACGTGCACGCGCGGCGCGCACACCTAACTGGAATGGATGTGAGCAACACATCTCGAAGAACAACAGTTACAAAGGTGAGTAACCGTCTTATCCTGATCGCTGTATGGGGAGACAAATCTGTTCTATCAGAGCTCTGTTACAGAAGACGAAATGCCAAAGCGTTTGAAAAAAATCTCCAGGCTACACAGTGCTGCGTGACAAGCGTAATGGGAAGCCAAAGAATCAAATGGACGCTCATGGAGGGAGGGAGGGGGTACTGAGGACTCCAGCTATCCCACAGTCCACAGCAGTCTCTGAAAAATATTTACATTCTTGGCTGAGCTCCCGATGCCTGTAGGTTCAAACACATTGTCCGGCGTGGTTCAGGGTATAGCTCGTCAATTTACTCCCTCTCTCCCACGTGAAAGAAAAGGGAAATAAATCGTTTCTTGACTTCTTTCAATGTCACCCTATGTCTACTGAATGCTGCTGGTAGACGCGATGCAGTGGCAGTGAAGAGCAGTATCCTCTCCTCTCCCCCCCTGGTGGCAGATGGTACAGTAGGACTGCTAGCCGTCCTTGTCATCAGCCCGTGAGTGCTCCTGGCTGGCCTCAGGTAAGGCTGGCCAGGAGCGCCTGGGTAAAAATAGGAATGATTCCTGGTCATTCTCAGTAGATGGTACAGAACGGCTAGTAACCGTCCTCATCATAGCAACTGGGGGCTGAGCTCCATGAGCCCCTTCCCTTTCCTATGTAAAGAAAAGATTCTGTACTGCCTGGACTATCATAGCAGCAGTATGCTGGGCTCCTCTCCTCTGCACTGCTTAATGTCCTGCCTGGACTGTCATAGTACCGGGAGGCTGCCTCCCCCTCATTTTATCTCACTAACAAGTCACTGTTTGTTATTCCTGCATTCTTTATAACTTCCTGACACAAATGGGGGGGACACTGCCACGGTAGCCCAGGAAGGTTGGGAGAGGAGGGAAGCAATGGGTGGGGTTGTTGCAGGGGCACCCCCCGTGAATGGCATGTAGCTCATCATTTCTGTGGGATCTGACATGGAGCAGCTGTGCTCTCTGATACACTGGTTCTCTAGTACACTTGCCCCATATTCTAGGCAGGACTGACTCTATTTTTAGAAACCATAAAGGAGGGATTGACTCGGGGAGTCATTCCCAGTTTTGCCTTTGCGCCCCCGGCCAACCTCAGCCAGTGGCACCCATGATAGCAGCAGACAGTACAGAACGACAGATAAGTCATCTTACTGCCAATTTACAATGGCAGCAGACGGTACAGAACGACTGATAACTGTCTCTATCATGCAAAAGCAAACGAATGCTGCTGTGTAGCGCTGCAGTAACGCCTATGTTAGCGGCATCCAGTACACATACGGTGACAGTAAAAAAAAAAAAAAAAAAAAAAAAGCTGAACGAGCTCCATGGTTGCTGTGCTATGGCGTCTGCCAGGGCAATCCAGGGAAAAAGGGCACAAAATGACTGTCTGCCGTTGTTTTCCTGGAGGAAGGAATGAGTGACGACATTTACCCAGAACCACCCGCGACAATGATTTTTGCCCCATCAAGCACTGGGATCTCAACCCAGAATTCTAAGGGGCGGGGGAGACTGCGGGAACTATGGGATAGCTACAGAATAGCTACCCACAGTGCAACGCTCCGGAAATAGACACTAGCCTCGGACCATGGACGCACACCGCCGAATTAATGTGCGTAGTGTGGCCGCGTGTACTCGACTTTATACAATCTGTTTTACAAAACCAGTTTATGTAAAATCGGAATAATCCCGTAGTGTAGACGTACCCTGAGACTGTTCTTCCTTGTTCTTACTTAAACATTTTTAGCACATGTATAGTTTCCTTCATCACCCCTGAACCCTTGCAGTGAGTGACACAGCCTAAATTATTATATCCTGCTACCCCTGATCTCATTGAGCGAGCAGCTGTACCTTGCCCTATAGGCTTTTGTTACCTCTGATTTCTCAGTGAACACTTTGGATATGATTAATTGTAGCTTAAAGTTTCTGTGAGCTCTTTTATGAAGCCTTTACCCTCTGGAGGTCAGTAGGCTTTGGTTAACCAAAAATAGAACCTCTCTCTTATAGAGCCAGCTGTGCGCACACTAATGTTTACAATACCTGAGGCCTCTCTACCAATAATCCCCTTTTTGATATTCTCCACCAAAATGTTATACCGATATAATAAAAACCAGCAGGATCTGATTGAGATAGATAAGGCAAAGATGCCACATTTATTGTATAATAATAAAGCAAAAGATAAAAGCAAACAATGTTGTTTTAACTACTTATTCCTATCACTACTTATTTTTTATACACACATACACAATTATTCATTCAGGTTCTGTATAGGTGTTATAGTTACCATCCTAGAAGTTGCTCATGCCAAGTTACTGGCCAGGTATCTTGGTCATGAGGATGGAGCCGAGTCTGTGTCAGATGCACCTGATGCTCCTGGAGGTTGGCAGCAGAACCAGGGACTTAAAATCCTCAGTTTTTTAGAGTCCATTTTTAGAAGTATTAATTCCTATGTTAGTCTATGGGAACCGTTTCATCCTGCTGTTGTTGGCTCAGTTAGCAGATGGCACATTCCTGGTGGCTCCACACTGTCTGAAGTGGCACATTCCTTCCAGGTGTTTGGGGTGAATCCCAGTTTACCCTCCGAGGGTTGTCTGGTGGTCCACTTGACATATTTTTCGGCCGATGAATCCTTTCCAGGCTGGCACCTCCCTAACCATTCACCTACATCAAACATTCATCAACATACATTCCATATCTTAACCATATTTTAATTTACTGTCTCCACCACTTTTGGGGTGTGTGTTAATTCCTATGAGATTCCCGGCCCTGTAATCACAAAGGGTGGAAGTCTGTTTGTTTACATTGTATCAATTACAGCTTAAGGCTAGCATAGTCTTTACTTCAAGAACAAAGTCAATTAACTTGTTTGTAAGTTTTACATAGTAATAAAGTATCTTTCACAGGACAGATACAATCAGTGTTTTCTGCAAGCAAAAGCCCACAAGCCTCAACAGAAGAACTAAAAAACCTCTGCACTTGGTAAAACTGAGGGGGGGTGGTCACTGTCACTTGAGGGAATCACTGTTAGTACCTTCTTTAATATTCCTACAGTGGAGTGGGAGCCAGGTGCTCAGACACGACCCCTCTCCGCCCTCCTGGCAGCACAGCACCTGCAGTGCTACTGCCCCTCCACCTGCTGGTGCTCTGCCTGCTGAGTGCTCGCCCGCTGTTTGGGAAGCCTGGGCAGGGAACAGGCCACCTGGGCTCACTTCACTGATCTGCCCCACTCAAAGAACGAGCTCTTCCTCAGGGAAGGTGTCTTGGGGGCAGGCAGCAAGCTCCCCTAGGGCATCATTTTCCCTAAGGCTGGCCCTGGTGCATGTATGTATAATTTTGGCTTTTAGGTACAAGAAATGTCTTATGTGCATTTCTTCTGGGGAGCCTGTTTTGGAAATCCCTGAATTATTTATTTTGTCTCTGCTTTCTGTGGGAAAGTATTACCAAAAGTCAAGTACGTTCTTCATTTTTTAGCAAATATGTGGTCTCAGAGGCTGATGTTAGTGGGCTACCACTCCAGGTCTTTCTTTATCTTCTCTGAGAAAAGACGTTAAGACTGACACCAAAAACCTTTATTTTCATTGATTGTTGTCTATAATTATCATCTTCTCTTTGAATGGTTTATTGTACTGTATAATGGAAATGTATGGTAGATGTGCAGCTCATATAACATACTATGTGATTATCTACTTGTCATTTTTTGAGACTGGCAGGAATAATGGCATTCCCACAAACTAATTTATTTTTAAATTGAGAATTTTGCTCTCCCTGGAGAGCTTACGTTTTAGAAGCTTGTCCCTCTCTTTTGGTTCTTAATACTGCTCGTTCTTGCTGCTCCAAGAGTGAAGAAATTGCAAATATATAAATCTAAAACTCAAAAATAGAAAGCTGCTGTTATGACTTTTAGATGCTCTGTCAAAAACCACAAACACACACAACCCTCACCAGTAACACCACTTCTGAAGCAAGTAGCATTCCCTTGGGATAGCTATTTCTGCCAGAGCAGATTTTCTGTTCATCCTACTTATTCCTATACCCAAAAGAGTTTCTCTCTGAGAGCAAATTGTTGTTTCATCTGCATCTAAGAAGTACCTCAAACTCGTTAGAGAAGTGCTCCTTCATCCCTCTCAGAACCCAACATTCCTGCCAACTGAAACAAATATATGAATACCCATTAGCCATCCTCTTGGAAAAGAGGATTTTATTACAAACCTGCACTGATTAGAAGTCGATGGTTTAGAGACAGTCAAAGACATCACTGGTTTGTATGTTGTCTGTTCAGATTGCAGCGTCTTCAGAGCAGATATCTCTGTGTCTTACCTTGTTGCTCTGCAAATAAACAACAGTAATAAGATAATTCACTGAAAGGGTTAGGATCTGATGATGGATTAACAGAAATCAAGATGTAAGACATTGAAGTGTAGCGAAAGGCTACAGAGGAGAGAGGAATGACATCTAGCTGCAGCCGAAAGGAATGATTGACATCAGATCCTCCAAGGCTTCTGAAATGTCTGTGAATGCCAGTAGTGGAGGAAAAAACAGAAGAAATACCACATGTGGGAAAAGCTAGAGGGTGAAGGAACTAGATACCAGCCAAGGTCACTGCAGTGTCAAGAATTGTCAACGTAACTTCAGCATTGGCAAAGAATATTGAATTTGGGCATTATCAGGCTTCATGAACACCAGAGTAGTTTTCTTCACACTTACCCGTACCATAACTTGAGTGCTGTTTGAACTCTCTGTGATAAGTGCAAGTTTAGGATGAATAGGATGTCATCTCAGTTCTGCCACACCACTTATTCTGGAGATTTTGGAAACCATCATTTTGTATTGTGGTATAAGTCAGGATGATCCAGTTATTTTTCAGTTGAAGCTATCATTTTTAGTTCTATAGTCTCTTCCATTTCTGTTTGAAAGAAGAAGTGGCAAACATTTAATACTGGAAATCAGCCCAAGAGTTCACATCTGGGTCTGAACTTTCCCAAAATTCAAGGGTATTTAGATGCAGTGTGTGGTGGTTTTGGCTTATCATTGCCTTGCTAATATCTTTTACTCCTCCGCACGTTCTATGGTTGATACATTTTGATAGCCCTGATAATGAATTTAGCCCAGTCTTGAAACTGTTTATCTTATAACCAGTTTAATTTTTTTTTTACATCTTCAGCTACAGTGATGACTCACAAAACCTCCAGGTTGTTATGATACACTTTTAAATTCTCAGAAAATTTGTTCTGTACTCAGGAGTAAGTGCTGTACTTCTGAAGACAATATGCTGTATTTTTCATACAAAGAGATTGAATCCCTGAACTAAGTGCAAGATAGAACTCAATGTTAATTATGAAGGTGCAACCAGCACTTCCATTGTTCATTTGTACGTCTTCCTTTAAACTTTGAAAAGTGCTTGAATGCTAGCGGTTGTCTACTTATGGGCTCTGATTTACAGTATCAGGGCATATATTTAAAAGATTGAGAACATTGTTTTACTGTTTCATTAGGTCAGGGGTGGGCAAAACTTTTTGGCCCGAGGACCACATCTGGGTGGGGAAATGGAGTCAGGGTAGAGGGTTGGGATGCAGGAGGGGGTGCGACATATGGGAGGGGGCTCAGGGCAGGGGGTTGGGGTGCAGGAGGGGGTGCGGCATGGGGCTCAAGGCAGAGGATCAGGGGGTTCAGGGCAGGGGGCTGGAATGAAGGGTGCAGGAGGGGTTCAGCCTGTGGGCTCCGGCCCGGCGCCACTTACCTCAAGCATCTCCAGGGTGGCAGCAGCGCACAGCAGGACTAAGGCAGATTCCTTGCCTGCCCTGGCCCTGTGCCACTCCCAGAAGAATGTCTGGCAGTGGCTTGGTGGGGTGGGGTGGGGTGGGGCAGTCAGCTCCGCTGCATGCTGCCCTCACCTGTGGGTACCACCGCTGAAGCTCCCATGGGCCTCTGTTCCCGGCCAATGGGAGCTGCGGGTTGCGGTGCCTGCAAGCAAGGGCAGTGCACGGAGCCCTGTGCCCATCCTCCTCTCCCAGAGGCCGCAGGGATGTCTGCTGGCTGCTTCCAGGAGCGGCGTGGGGCCAGGGCAGGCAGGGAGCCTGCTTTAGCCCCACTGCACCATAGGGCTGGCAATCCCGTGGGCCAGACTGAAAGCTCTGATGGGCTGGATCCAGCCTGCAGGCCATAGTTTGCCCTCCGCTGGATTAGGTAGTAACTGCTGTCAGCAATTCTTTTATCTTTTTTTCCAAGTGAGTTTTTTGCTTGTAAAGACGAGGAAGGCAGTACTGCTAGAGAGTGGTGTTTTATCTATCCACCAAACAGGCACAGAACATACAGTGTTAGGCAGTTTGGCGATACGTGAACTGCCCCTGCCCAGGAGTAATAAAAATCAAGTTAGATCAACAACTGAATGGGTATGAGGACTCTTTTTTGCTTAGAATGGTTAAAAAAATGTATATAGCAATGTTGTAATGGTGCCTTTGTGAAGTTAGAGTTAGATGGAGACCTCCAGTGCAGACCACTGAACAAAGAGATCGTAACTGATCTCAATCACCGTTGGCTGGGGGTTCAACTGACACAGGTGATCGAGAGCTGAAAAGCTCATCCGATTACCCTGTGTCATCCGCTTCCCCGTTGTGAACAGTTCTAATTTTGATGCATCATGGTAGATTAATGATGTTTTCACTCTCAAATAACAAAGTGTG
Source organism: Gopherus evgoodei (assembly GCF_007399415.2). Lineage (NCBI taxonomy): Eukaryota > Metazoa > Chordata > Testudines > Testudinidae > Gopherus > Gopherus evgoodei. The sequence continues at coordinate 107,124,164 of NC_044327.1, forward strand.
TTACTTTAAAAACAATTTTTAGCACAGGTTGAACCAGATTTAGGATTTCTACCTCCCACCATACACACATACACATACTTACACGCCTCTTTTACCCTATGAACACCTCTTAAACACAGACAGTAACAGATCCCACAGTCCCATTTGAGTTCTCAATCTGGTGTGGCCCTGCAGATATGGGTGGAGGGGTGTGGGTGCCAAAAGCCAGCTCAGATAATAAGCAGCGATAAAATAATCTTCAGCTGAACTGTTCAAGAAACTGAAATGCATCTGCTCTCAGGGTCACTGAGGCTCTCTTCAAGTTATCACCTTTGCAAGCCTGTACATTTCAGTCTCCACAGGATACCAAGAGGAGATATTACATGACCTTAAAGGTGTACGTGCTGTGTTACAGAAATCTTTTAAAATAGTGCAGATCAATCTTGGCTGTTATGAGAACAGAATGCCAGAAGGTCCTTGAGAAAGGTACGACATAAGTTGATCATTTGCAAGTAATGCTGTCTGTCTCAAGTCATTATTTTCATTAAGACTGAGCCAGTTTTATCTGAGTAGTTGCCTTGATACCAGATGTGGATCTTGCTGATATAATTAGAATGAAGCAATAGTTCCTCACAGAAAAAATTTCTTTCACAACCCACAGATTGCTCATTTTGTCAGCATCCAGGAATTGACTTTGCTGAGGTATGGCTGCTCAAGCTATACTAGACTTAAAGAGAACTGACAGTGGTAAAACTCAGAAAATTCATCAGAGAGGTCAGCTGATTAATTTAGACTTGCAGCACTCTAGCTCTTCTTTGAAATTTATAAAAGTAAACTGATAATTTGACATAAAATGACAGGAGTATATTACCAGAGTGTAAGCTTACTGCTATAACTGTAAAATACTTACAACTAGTAATCAAAGGGCAATGATCTATCCGTTTTATGTTCATTCAGAGCAGTTTCTGCCTACATTCATTTAATAGGAAGTCTCATAGTTCAGCTGACACAGTGTCACTGAAGGAAATTAAATAGATTCCTTTTGATAATATTTACAGGCTGAGAGAGAAACCATGTGGATTTTGTATGATACAGTCGTGTCCAGCTGGTATCATTTCTTGATTTTTCTGTGTGTAGCCCCAGGGAAAGGGGTGGGTGCTAGGTGAGCATGAAGTCTCTGTTGGGTACAGGGGCTGAACTTGGTAATATGAATAGCTACTTCTGGCTGTGGGTATAGCCTCCTAAGGGCAGGAATCAGTGTGTGCGTCAGATTCTCTGTAAGTACTGTGCATTGATAAGCATGTCAGAGAAATATCATGCCCTCAATGACCTTCTTTAATTATTTTCTGCAATAGGGCTGATTCTGGAAGCCAACAGGATGGGTGGGAGATGGGAATTTCTCTTTGGTTTGCCCTTACGAGTTGGGGTGAAAAATGCCATAGCAGAAGTACGTGGCAGAATGACACTTTCACAAAGGCAGCAAAGAATCCTGTGCATGCATCTGACGAAGTGGGTATTCACCCACGAAATATCATGCTCCAAAACGTCTGTTAGTCTATAAGGTGCCACAGGATTCTTTGCTGCTTTTGCAGATCCAGACTAACACGGCTACCCCTCTGATACTTTCACAAGGAAAATTCATGCATTCCTGGTTGGTTTAGTCTGGGGATCACTGCCAAATCCTGAGTAAATGGGGATGTACAGTCACATTACTATAGAGACCTCTGAATCACTGGGAGTGTGAAATGGGAATTAAGAATTTCTCCATAACTGGTGGATATACTTGCAAATTTTCACCCTTCCAATAAAACAGAGACTGTAGAAATAAAGAGCTGCAGCTATGAGGCTTGCTGAGCCTGGGTTTCCTATTTGTGGTGGTCTGAACTCTCAAAAATGAGTCAGTGAGCTGGTTCCCTGCAGCGTGCACAAAGGAATGGGTATGGAAGGTTCCCTATGGTTTCCGTGAACTCCCAAGTGAGTAACCACTATTTGGGCTTTCACCTGAATAATAAAGAGCTAGATTGTGCTTTTAGGCACAGGCCCAAGCAAGACAAGCTCTATGCATTGCACCACCCCAGGAGGCATGGTTCTCCAGAGAGATTTCTTTGAGGCATAGTTCCCTCCCTGCCTTCCCCTTATTCCAGCAGCCAATTAGGACAGCCCCAGACCAGCTCAGCTGTGTTAATTGGCTAAGGCTCCACCCCTTCCCCACCCTTCTGCTCCAGGAGAAGGGAAGCAGTAAGTAGAAATACACTGGGCATGGGGTCTGTGTAGCCTACACAAGGATGTAAAGTTCTTATTCCCTTTTACTCCTCTGCATGATCCAAGATGTGCTCTAGCACTAAGTGTTTGGGATCAGGTATAATCTGCCATAGGAAAGGACTCCAGTGTTAGAAGTCTCAGTACAGTGTGTGTTTTATGCCTGTGATGCTTCAAGTGTCTTATTTTCTTGTCCTTATCTGAATTCTGAACAAGACGTATTGGTTCTTGAAAGCTAATGTTTGTCTGTCTATTGTTAAATGCAGGGCAACGTCCACAAAATTATGGAAAAATGTAATTTGCCACTTACTGGGAAACAATGTGTAAATCGTATCATTACGGAGAAGGTAAAGTACATTTCTTTAGTCCTTTTCCAGTCTTTTTTTCCTCCGTAGAAAGTGCCACCAAATCATATTTAAATTTACTGTAGTGCAAGCATGAATGATACGCAGCATCACTTAACGATGAAAAGGATAGATCCCATTGGAGGTGGATTCAAGAGTTTGGGTGGGTCTCAGTTTACCTTTGAAAAGTGTGGTTCTTTAGCACCCAAACATACTGGGCCACGTTTTCAGACACATTCTGGTTTCAAATGCCTGTGATAGAATTATGAATAGTGTCTGCTATCAGCCTCTCATGGGACTACTTGTAAAGTAAATGACTGCTCAGTTGTGAGTAAGGGAGGCAGAACTGAGCCCCAAACAGTCAGTTTGCTGCACAAAGTAGTTCAGTGGACCTTTCCAATAGAGGTTGAGGAAATTAAGTTATTGCTGCAACCACCTTTATTTTATTATAAGTGCTTACATTTTGAGGGCTAAAAGTATGATAAGAGGGCTCCCACAGAGATTACCAAGTAGTGTGCTTCAAAAGCAGTCATGTTAGATGCCATTTTCCCGCAGTAGCATATTACTGTTATCTTAAATAAATCTTTTTCCACAAGGCAGAGGAAAACAAATGAAAGGTGAAACTTATTTATAGTCTGGCTCTGGTAACAGGCTACATACAAATGTATAGTTGAAAAGGAAAGTTGAACAAAGATTGGGAAAAAGCAAGTAACCTATAGAAATTTTTATAAGACCAAGCCCTGGTCAGATCCTCCTATGTACATATATGCACCTAGCATATATTCCTATAAGAAATGGCTCTTATGTACATACCAGACTATCACTTAAATTCAGTTGGAAACTCTAACCATCTCCAAACCAACATCCTAAAGTACAGGCGAGTCTCATCTTACGTGCGTTTAACATGCGCAAATTCAGCTTTGCGCGGTTGGCAAAAACAGGAAAAAAAACAATTTAAATACTGTTCCTGTAGTGCGGGGGATTCCGCCCGCCATTACACTCAATGTAATTTTGACTATGCGCATTTTTTGCTTTACGCGCTGACAGCAGAACATAACCCCAGCATAAGATGAGACACGCCTGCAGGTGTTTCTTACCCCCAGTTTCTGTTTTCAGATTTAGGGATGTAAATCTTGTAAATCAAATGTATAGCCTGATATGTCCCAGGGAAGGATAATTAAGTGTTCAGTCTGAGCTTCAGTCCACTCCTGTGTCAGATCTGTGACTTCCCTTTGATTCCAGGTTAAACCATCACCTTTTTCAACTGACTTTCTCTGGGAAAATGTCTAGATATATTATGAGTTTTATTGGCTACTAGCATGCAACCTGTATAACTCTATCTGACAGGCACCCATTAAATCCCACATTACCTGTATTTTGCATTTGTGGAAATACAGAAACATCCTTTATTTATTTATTTATTAATTTATTATTAAATGTGCTGTGAGCAAAAAGTGCAAAGCAGTAGCCAGTGTGCCAGAAAAAGCTTCAAAAGGTGCTGGCCTTGCTCATTTACACAGGCTTTGCCACTTTATCCCCGGATGTTCTGTGTAAAACAAACAAACAAACCCTCTGCTTCATTGGCAGCCTTGGTCTGAAAATAATCAAATTGGACAAAACTGGATGGTGCAATTGACAGAGGAGAAAATCGCCCATGGACCCATCAAACAATCAAACGTATTTCACTTCCGACCCTAACCTAAAAAACAAAGAAAGCAAGCAATCCCCTCTTCCACCACCAATTGTCACCTCCTAGGCAAGCATAAAATCCAGCCAGAATTGCCCGGTAAGATGTAGGTCCCATCTCTACCAATTTGTCTAAGAGGGCTGAATTCATCCAAAGAATAACAGATACATACTTTCACAGTATTAACTGCCCTGTTACACTGATATTGAATATTACACTGATATTTACTGGACAGTTATACATGAGAAAATTGACACATGTAGATAACAGCATAATTAGTTACCATTTCAGTGGAAATGTACATATTTCAGCTCACCATTTTTATTGTATGAATAGTCATTTCCTTATTATCCCTTCTTACACTAAAAATGACTCATATTTTATTTGAATCTGACAGGCTGTGTTTGATGTGGACAAAGAAAAGGGACTGACCCTGATTGAAATCTGGGAAGGACTGTCATTGGATGAAATCAAGAAAAGCACTGGCTGTGACTTTACAGTAAGTCGTTATATGAACAAATGTAGTCGCCATCTTAACAGATAAGCAAAGCACATAAAACCTTTTTCTTTGTAATCCAATAGCTTTCACCTTTCAACGTGTGTGGGGGTGACTGTCGGGGCAAAGGGTGGTACTGAAGTATAGATCATGGATGCTTGCCATGAGAGCAGGGAGGGAAGTTGTAGGTTGACTAAGGTGAGAGCAAATGAAAGTGTTAGGCCTGGGATTGGGGACTGGATGAGACAGGTAGAAGAACTGGAGAGAGGAACTGGATTGGCAAGGACAATTGGGGAGTGAAACTGAGCTAATGCATTGAAGGGGATAGGTCAGCTTCACTAGGATGGCGGGTGAATATTTGAGCCTGTTCAATGGTGTAAAAATAAGCTCACTCAGCCCCCTTTTGTGTACTGATTTTTCTTACTATATTTTCCAACACACAGTTTAAAATTGCCCTGTGTGTGAAACGTTCTCTCTGTACTAATCCATAAGGCTGCTACCCTCTCATCCGTCAAATCGCTTCTCAAGAATCTCACTTCTTCAGTGGTGCATACGTGAAATTGGCCAATTAAAGATGGAAAGACTTGAGGGGGTATAACTAATGATGACTGTTTAATAAAACAGATGCTGTATATGGTGCATATAACAATTGTACATATTTTGAATATATTCTTGTGACAAAAGTAATCTGTCCGCTTATTAGTAGTAGAGCCTACAGGTCCTTCCACCCCTGTGCTATGCTGTGGCCCCTTTATGGGCTGGTACTCAAGGATCTAGAAGAATGATAAAGACAGTTATGGGAAGAGAGAAGCGGTCCAGGGAACAGTCTGTGTCTGGGGACAACCTGTGCTGCTCTTCCTTAAGGGACAATAACAAGAGCTTTTGTAGAAAGGGTGGGGCAGGGCTCCCTTCTCTCCCAACCAACCCTCACCAGCTCTGGGAAAGGGGGCTATGTATGTGCTGCCTCTTCTCTCAGAGCCTGGAGACACCAGCAGTGGAAGGTTGATACTTGCTGACCTCTCGCAGTCCAGGTAGAAAAGGGACAAAGGGGTCTACTGGCGGAGAAGCTGATTGAAAGCCACAGTTGGCCTGAGGTAAAGATCACAGTGCAACAAGGGTCTTCTGTGCCAAGGAGGGAGAAGTTTGACAGAAAGTCCCCCTCCCCAACTCCAAAGAGGAAGGCTAGGAACATGTCCCCTGAACATAAGGGAAGAATCTATAGACCAAAAAGGCCAGGACTAAAAATATCAAGTCCTGAACGTAAAGGGGAGCTTTTTGAGGGAAGTTGTTTAAGCTAAATAAATTAGATCAGTGGTTCTCAAACTTTTGTACTGGTGAGCCCTTTCACTTAGCAAGCCTCTGAGTGCAACCACCCTCCTTTATAAATTAAAAACACTTTTTTATATATTTAGCACCATTATAAATGCTAGAGACAAAGTGGGATATGGGGTGGAGGCTGACAGCTCATGACCGCCCTATGTAATAACCTCACGACTCCCAGTTTGAGAATCCTTGAATCCCAGGGGAAGGGAAATATTGTTTAAAGATTGTGGAGGCAAGTAATTGATTTCTGAACCCCACTAAAGGGAGCTGAGGAAAGTGTGCCTACAGGACACTGCTGTGCCACAAGGGGGTGCTCTGGGGTAGCATCCTGCCACTATCCTCCTTACACACCCACAATGTGGTGCTTGTCCTTTTATTTGGTAAAGCCTTTCGGGGCAGGGAAAGTGAGGACAGATGCCGTCCTTCAGGTGAGAGTGGTACCTAGTACACTGTGCATTCTGTACTACTAAAATACAAAATAATAAAGAAAAAATGACTCCAGTGCTACAGTGGGATACACTAATGTGGACAACAACCCCTTGTGGAGTCCTTGCCAGATGGGGCTGAGAATTGTAAGATTGCAGGCCAGATATTTTGACTTCATAAGCTTCAGTATCTGCATCTGTAGGAATACGTTTTGCTATATAGCGCCAAAGTATTGTGTGTTAGTTTTATTGTTCTGCATTTTTTTAAAGCAGGTATGAGGCAGGCCACTTCTAAAAATAGAATTCCTCCCAATTAGCTGAATCTATTTTTAATGTTGAAATGACCTGCAACTGGCAGAGTATAACACATGGCTATAAAAACAACTTGGCTGCGTAATTCATTGTCCACATAACACCTTACTGAAGTTACTCTATTAACCTTGTGTTTTAAAATGTCTCTTTTAAAACAGCCATCTGTATTCAGCAGTACTTTACACAAAATAACTGGTTTTGATCATCCTTCCAGTAATGATTTAAGGAAAGGGATTGATTTTTTGCATACTTTGATAATGTCAGGATTTATTTTTCTTCAGTCACAGAGAGCCTCTCATGCAATCAGTAAAGTCAATGCTAAAGCATATAAAATTGACTTTTTAGATTCATCTGTTTTTGCATTCATTACCCACTCTGCTTTAATCTTGCAAGTTTAAAAAGGGGGTTATGCCACAAAGTATTTAATGTATTTTTATGGGCCATTTGTGATGGGCATTTAAAGAGCTAATGGCTGAAGCTACTGTAGTAGCACATATGGCAGTCATTCATAATGACAACTGATAGTCATTGGGCCAGGGGAAGAGAGTGAGAATGACTGTATAGCCTGGTGGCTAGGGTACTCATTAAGGCAGACCCAAGTTTATGGATCACAGTCATTGGAGTGGGTCTTAAACATTAGGGAAAAAAAAACAAAAACACCCCAACGCATGGCAGAGAGACTCAGAGCCTGGGTCATCTGACTCTCACTCACAGGGATCATGCTGTGGGGCTAAAAATTCCCACGCAGGCTAGAGTCTAGGTTCTGAGGCCCTCCTCCTTTGTTGGAGGGCTCTAGCCCGGGTGGGAATGTCAATATTGCTATTTTTAGCCCCATAATTTGAGCCCAAATCAATTGACCTGGGGTGAGAAACTCGCAGCCATGGTTGTTTGGTTTTTTTGTTGTTATTGTTTTGCAATGTTGATACAGCCTACTTAATAGTTTATACAAACTGGAACAGCTTCAAGAGGAGAGATTGAGAGAGAGTCACTCCAGAATATCCCATAACCCCGTGGCTTGGGGCATTGTCTTCAACTTGGGAGACCTTTCTCATCAGGCAGAGGAGGGACTTGAAGCTTGGGTCTCCCATATACTAGGTGAGGGTCCTACCACTGGCCTAAAGGTTATAAGGGAGGGGTCTTGCCCCCCCTCCTCTCCACCCAGTGTTTTGTAAACTTAGTCCACTTTTGTCAAAATGTCCAATATTGAAACAAAATATCGGGTTGGGTCAAAATGAAACATTTCATTTCAATGCTACTGAAACATTTTGGGTTTTGGGGTTCCGTCGAAACTATTCGGAGAACTTTACACAAATCTGTGAATAGTTTCCAGCTAAGTGACACTGCATTTTTCAGCAAATAGTTTATTCATCAAAAACATTTCACCTAGCTCAAGCCCTGAACTCTGTGGTGGAATAATACCTGAACAGCTGTGTTGTGAATGCTTTTCCTTATACACCAAAATGCTGTTGTTTACATCAGAGCAATAACAATGACTTTACTCCCTTGGTATTCTACTGTTAATTGAATTGTCTCGTTAGACTAACCCCCAACTTAGTAAGGCAACTCCCATCTTTTCATGTCCTATGTATACATATAGACCTGCTCCTGTATTTTCCACTCCATGCATCTGATGAAATGGGTTCTAGCCCACAAAAGCTTATGCCCAAATAAATGTGTTAGTCTCTAAGGTGCCACAAGGACTCCTCGTTGTTGTTTTTTAATGACTTTAATGACATTGTGCCGATAGGAATGAAAAGAAGAATTCTCTCATCTTATATCTTTGTCTGCGAAGGAGTACAATTTTGAATAGAACTAAAGAAAATAGATTATGGAATTGAACATTTCTGTTGATAGTATTTTTCAATGGCTTCAGAAAATGTTAGCTAAAATAACTGTCTTTTGGGGTTGTTACAATTTAAGGTTTAATGTATGACTGCATAATTTGTACTTAATTTTATACTGAGCCATACAGGGTGCTGCCCATAATGCAAATGCTTTTGGATCCATACTGCTGCTTGTAAGAAAAATATACAAGGAAAACCATTTAGAAATATTACGGTTTCTTTGAGAGAGATTTGGCTGTACATTGTTATTTTCAAAGCCGGTTTACGTGCTTGAAAAAGCCTCTCCTAAAGGACATCCACAGCAGCTACATGCCAAGGGACAAGTGATTTAGAGTCACCAATCTTTATTAGGAACCTGGCATTGTATCAAAAATAAACAATTCACCCTGGATTTCACTAGACTGTGAAGACAATGTATTGGCTTATCTTGTACACTTAAATCACATCTGCTACCGCCTGGCTTGTAGATCAGCTTGGCAGAGTAATCTCTTTTGGCTTGTACTAGTTTATAGCTTTGATGAGACCATGAGAGAACAGAATAAGGAAACATTCTTTCGTAGATGTATTTCATTATAAAAATAGATAAGGTAAGTCTGTCGACATAAAAATTCAGGTTCTTGTTTTTTTCTTGTGAAAGCTCAATGTTTTCCTGTGAAAGCTCAAACAGACATTAAAAGCTAACATGGAGCTCAAAACAGTGGCTTTCAGACCAAGAAAAAAATGCACGTTTGACTATCAAGTAGCTGTTACTTAGACAGTTCAGTATCTTTTTAACCAAAGTTCGAGCCAATGAATGAAAAATAATGCGAAGTATGGGATGATATCAACTTATCTGGTTTTATTTCATAGAGATGCATTTCCTTTTTATAAAAACAATGGATTGTTTATATGATGGAGAATGTTTTAAATGCAAAGCGTGTTTTCTCTCCTTGTCACCTCTCTCCCACCCTGGAACTTACATTGACAAAGGGAGTTTAGTACAAAGAGGCTAGAATATGCTGTTTAACTAATGCCTTTATCTGCAAGTAAAGTAATTTCTAGGTAATATGATATAGTGACTTTTTAGGCATATAATGAATAGCTGCCCAACCATACAATCAACTCACATCACACCCTTGGAGGTGGGAAGGAGAAAGTTTTGGCTGCCCTGGGATTTTTCATGTCCAAGCAAAGTAGACTTCTGAGATACACCACAGATAGAAAGACACACTCTGTAACCTAGGTATTTATCTGCCTCAAAGGGCTATAGAACTGAGTGGATCCCATCGGGATTTAGACCCATGGGGAGTCTGCATTGTAAACTTGATGATTCCCTAATTTTAAACCATAAACCATCCTTGGGCTGCTCAAGCATTTTTCTGCTTGTTTAATTTTATTTATTCATAGCCAGCAGTTATATTTAGGCCTGATTCTGAAAAGTGCTAAGAATATGCAACCCCATTGACTTGCAGTGGATCAGACCCTTGGAGGGAGTGGATGCTGGGCACACAAGGGGCAGCTGTAGTGTCAGATGTGCAAAGACAAATGAGAGATTTAACGTAATGTGCTCATTCAAATGTAAAACATTCCAAGCCACACTGGTACTGAAAACCATGACAACAGACAGACAATATCCACTCACTGTAATTGGATTTTGTCACTGTTGCCAAAAAATACGGGGCTAGAGTCTGCCATTCTCACTCATGTTCGTAGTTCCTTACTCCTCAAGTATTTTTATTTATTTCAGTGGGAACCACTCATGGAGTGAAGTACATCTCGAGGCTGGCAGAATTGCTAAATACAGTGCATATGCATTTTCAGATGTGAAAATGTGAACCTCCTGGAACCAGTACCAAGGTGTCCATACACTGAGGGAGTTTCTCCCACTGCTTAATGCACAAACTTGTAGCAATTTATTATCCCACTTTACACTGAGCTTTGAAAAATCAATGTACAGTGTCTCATTCCACTAAGATGTTTCATTAACATTCAGCACAATAAATACACTCTGCATGAACCAAGCCTGGTTTATCAGCTGCTACTTCCACAAGAGACTGCATGTAAATGATGATTTATTGTGGTTCAAGGAAGAATAATTCAAGAAATTCAACTGGGCGTTATCTGTAGGAAATAAAGACTTGCACCTCTAAAAGCAACAGGCCACTAATGGTTGCAAAGACATAATGTGTGAACATGTTCAGCCGTGTGAAATGGGTAGGATAAGGCGGCGGAAGAAATGCAGTGGGTGAGATTTTATGGAGACCAATTAATTCTCTAGACTTGAGGTACTGGAGGTATTCTCTTTCATCCTAGGCAGCTGATGTCATCCAGGTTGTCTTTGCTCTTCATGGGGCTGGGAGCAGAAGGTGATCCCTTCCTGGGGCTATCCAGCAGTGTCCCTCTGTCTCTGTACTCAGGGCTTAGTTTTAGCCGTACTAATTTGGATCAGTCATTTGTGCATTTCAGCTCTCCACCCCCAGCGAATTTCCTCCCCCTCCTTCCCATCCCACACACTCATTCTTTTTTTCATCAGCTCTCCCTCTTGGGTTATTTTTCTGTTGCCCATTCTGTTTTGCTAGGATGGCTGCTCTGTCTCGGTCTATATTCTAATTTGGTTTTAAATTTTATACAGTACCATATATGCTGGGAATGAATGACAGAAAACAGTCAAATAAAAATATCCATGTGACGGAATAAGTTGGGGAGTGGAGGGTAAGAAAGTGTAAATAACCTTGCACTGTATTAATGCTAGCTGAAAATATTCTGTCTTTCCTGACTACATCCCATTCAAACTGGCTGCACAGCCACGGATATCATTTCTGTTAAATCCAATCTTTGAATTGTTCTACATGGGCCTACAACAGGACACTTTTGTTTTGTCAGGTGTTTGAGGCGGATTGATGGACAAGCTGAGCTATTTTAGGATAATGAGGTTTATTAGCTAAGGATTCCTTGGCAGTCTTGTGTTAATATTATAATGGCAGTGCAATAACCACTGGATGATCTCTACTGTGTTTATAGATTAAAAGCAAGTCGGTAATGGGGTCTCTGCTGCTGCAGTGTTTCATAGTTGGAAACCAAGGGATGGGGGCATGCTTACAATAACCTAGTTTGCACTGTTGCGTGTTTGCCAACTTATTTTTTTCTCTCTCCTTTTTTCTAGGTTTCACCAAATCTCATCCCGATGAAGCAGATTTCAACCTGAAAAGCAAGCTGATCTGGACTTGCCAGAGTTCGTGTTTCCAAACAGGAGCTCAGTGAAGAGAAATCAGTGTCTGTTTTGCAATTATACTTTTTTTAAAGGGCTTTTAAAGTAGTTTCCTAGTAGTTAGACTCCAGTTGTGATAGCTGGGTATAGCAGTTTCTCGCATGACATTGCAGTCCAGTTTTAATAACAAGGTGAATTTAATACCTAATTTTTTGATAACCTCATACTACAACCATGATTGTTAATAAGCGTTGGCTCAAGGAAATGCCTTGTAGAAGTAGTCTTATTGCTGAGGACTACATTTTTTTAAAAGTACAGACCTGTTGTGCGAACAGACAATGTGCATGCCAACTTCCAGCTGCCTGTGCATTTGCTAAATTTTTATCAACAAATTAACCATTGGAAGTGGAAATACTGCAAATGTCGTCATTCTAATGCATGGTGAGGCGTTTGTTGACTTTCTTCTGGGGGATGATTGCTGAGCTTGTAGCAAACATGTAGACCCATAGATATACATCTGACACATTGGCTGCCACTTCTCTTTTGCGAAAACTTGGGTCCTCAACCTGTTACAATAAGTCAATGGCAAAACTCCCATTGAAATCAGGGGAAGCAATTGGGTCCTTAACCTTGAATGTGTGATCATTTCCCATGGTGCTATGTACTGGTGTTAACAAGGAGAGGATACACCTTCTAGAGTATGACTCCGGTCCCTTCAATTTGAATGATGAAACCCACAAATGTGTAACCCAGAAAGGGGCTACTGTGGGATGGAAACACAAAGGGTCTCTTTCCTCAAACAGGCAAGCTGATGGCCTTGCAAAGGGATATGGGCCTGGGTCACAGAGAGGAAAGATGCGTGGACAGATATAATGCTGGGTTGTGGGGAGAAGGGTTTAGTGACCATGGAAGAGTCAAGGAAAGGAGCTCCTTTTCTGAACTGACATTTTATCAACTGTTCAAATTCGGATTGAGGAAAGTTTTAAAGTGATAAGCTCCCTGTTTATCAGCTCTTTCCCCAGGTCTTGCTGATCCAGAGAGCAAGTAGTGTTTCAGGACCCTCATGCATAGAAGCGACTGTCAAGATGAAATGCAGTTTCCTTTCCCTGGGTTTCCTATCCTCCCCACTTGATAAGGCTTTTCCCTTACCCACTCAATTACAAAGAGAACTATTGTTTTTCTATATAGTATAACTCTGATGACACAGGTCCTTCCTTCGCAGGCCAGTACAGTGTAATTCCATTACATGGGACCCCAATTCACAAAAGTCCACGTTAACCAAAGTCTAGTACTAGCGCCTGATGCAGTGGTTTCCTTCCCAATTTTTCTAAATATTTTGGAAGTTCCCAAAATGATTTGGTTAAATGAGGTCCTGTCATACATGTGACATTAACTGTAAGAGTCAGCTGTATGCCAGGAAGCCAGGCAAAAGAAAATGATACATAATATAAGCAACCCAGGCAGAGGGAGAAAGGAAAAACCGAACTTGAGACAGATGAGGGAGCCTCCCAGTTCATAAAGTGCTATTTGCTTCATATTGTGAGAAGAGCAGGGGGAGGGATAGCTCAGGGGTTTGAGCATTGGCCTACTAAACCCAGGGTTGTGAGTTCAATCCCTGAGGGGGCCATTAAGGGAACTGGGGTAAAAATCTGCGGATGGTCCTGCTTGGAGCAGGGGGTTGGACTAGATGACCTGAGGTCCCTTCTAACCCTAATAGTCTATGATTCTATGTTCTGAACAGAGCAATGGGGGCCAGAAATAGTCCTCTCATGTCCTAGCTCCTCAGTATCCTGGGGCTCCTGTCCTTCATTTTTCTCACTCTAATGGGGAATAATACTCCTTCACAGGGTTCTTGTAAAAGTAGGCCTGATCTACACACACATTTGTAATGGTATAACTAATTTGATTAGGGGTGTGAATGTGTATTGCTATACTGATACAGCCCCTACTGTGGATGCAGTGATACCTGTATAAATGTGCATTAGACCAAAATAGCATCTCCTCCTTTCCCTAAAGGAATAAGCTGTACTAGCATAAGTACCAGTATAACTGTGTGCACACTGGGGGGTTGTACGCCTTTAACTATACCAGTATATAACTTGGGGGTGTAGCCAAGGCCTACAAGTGAATATCCGAAGGAGAAAGCTGTTGCATAAGTGGCAGTGTTAATACAAATGGAGTTTTGTCTGATATTTAATTTATTTGAAATGACACTGGCAAAAGCACTCCAGAATAGCTGCAAGCACCAATCCTGCACTGACCCTAGTTTCCAGCCAGCTCTAAGATCAGGAGGTTTCCTATATTATAAGCTCTGGGAAAAGATGTCAATTAGCGGTTTGACCATTTCCACCCATTTGGAGTAAAACCAAAAAAATCAGATATAAGAAGTTATTCCCAGGGGTTTTGTATAGCTAGATTTCTATGGGATTGCTCAGTAATGGCTCTGCTATAATGGAAACTAATGCACTGTGGGTTCACATAAAACAATTCTGGGTTGATGATCGAGCAGCTAAGTAACCTGAGCTAATCCACAAAGACCCTTCATGGATAGTGTTTGCTGTTGAGAGAGTATAGAGTCCTGGGGATGTAGAAAGTAAAAAGTGCATATCATTATCTCTGTTACCGAGGATCAGTTAAGAGCCACATTTGATGGAATGGATGGGATCATAAATGGGTTCCTGCTAGCAATTACTCTTGGATTTACTAAAGAACACTCAGTGTGTATATTGTTTTTCAAAGGCAATATTATGTAAAGAAGGGATTTACCACTCCTTTAATATTTTTAATTTGTCTATAAAGAAAACTGTATGTTTAAATAAAGGAGGAGAAATCTTTAAGAAAATCTAGAGAATTGAATGTTATCTAATGGGATTAACCATATTAAATTAAGCTCAATAACAATTAATTTGGTGGAGACTATCTAAAGTTTTCCTCAGAGCATATTTACCACAACTATGGTATCTGATAGGTGTGAGAGAGCAGCAGCAAATATATATTACTTCTCCCCCTAAGATCCTTCATTCAGATGCGCTTATAGTCTGTGATTATCATTAGACTTGATGTTCGAAAGAGAGGAAGGGTGTAATAGTAACTAGAAGTTCAATATCTCAAAACCCTAAGTAAAGGACTGGGAGCCAAGAACTCGAGTTCTAATCTTCGCTTTTCTGATTGTTCACTTGTAGCCTTGGAAAAGTCACACACATGCTCTGCTTCAGTTTGCCTAACTGAAAAGAGAGAGATCCCTTGTGAGGATTAATTAGCTAAAGTCTGTACAGCAAGTAATATTTTTCCTTGAGGGAAAATTCAACACTTGATCAACAATATAAAAGAGCAGTTGGGGACTGCCACACGTGAAGAATGTTTTGGACCTGATTCTCCTCACGCTTGTATGAGTGGTCACTCAGGAGAATTTGAGTAAATAGAGTTACACTAGCAAGTGGAGATAAGAGTTGAATCAGGACTTATCAACATACAACTATAGTGTAAATATCTGTCTGCCATGCTATCTGTATTTGCCTCAGTAACTTGATATTATGGGAGGGTATTTATATTCTTAGACAAATGTCAAGTGACCCCCATAAGCCAACTGTATTAATTCTGTGGTCATGTTTTGGAAAGACTTGTATTATGATGAGTGCAAATGTATAAACTTGATTTTCATAGCAGCCAAAGCCATTCTTGTTAGTCAGCCGACAGCTTTCCTGTTAAAGAGCAGAAGCAAGTCTGGTTCATAGTTGAAATGTACAAACTAGGTAGTAGTTGTGACGATAGGTTCTCCTTTCTCTCCTCTGTGGCAACATGAGGCCAGGAAGCATGAGGAAAGTCCAATGGGACATCAATGAGATCATTACCTGGATGGCAGCATTTCATAAGACAGAGATAAAATAATGCCCTTGAGTTGAAGAAGGTGGTGATTCTGTCATATCACTATGACTTATTTCTCTAATTGTTTAAACCAATACATGATTTTGTCCCTTTTCAGAAGAAAAATGTGAAAAGGGGATATAAATGGCTATTGTACTGTAAACTCTATGTCAAAGTCCTTTACGTGTACTTGCAAAACAATCAATACAAATTAAAAGATTTTAAAAGGGCTGATCATGTATATTGCTAGTGCTCTTTAGAATGAAGCATCCTAAGAATGGTCTGTTAGAAACATATGAGAATCAGCAGACTTTGTGTTGGCATATTGAATGTGCTATAATAATGATGGTGCACCTTAATACACAAAATTTATGTGATATTAGCTGGAGATAGAGGAGCTTTGATAAACAAGAGGAATGGAAAATCGGAGAGCAACAACTGAGCCCAACTCACTGGTCATAGTGCTTTCCATGGTATCTCCTCTTATTTACATTGCTTGTTTGGCCAGTCTGAATGACAGCTCATAAAAGCATCCCCAGTAAATGCATTTTTCAAGTGACTTGCAGTTCACACTGGTCAAATGGAAAAGGAAATGGAAAAGTATAAGGAAAAGGAGATGCCCGGGAGGGAGGAGACCATGAGCCCACCTGCATGTAGCAATGTATCAGTAGTCACTTTGTGTGAGCTGGACACCTTAGTGGACTGATTTGTCCCTCTAGAATGAAGAAGATTGCACAAAAGGTGGGAGACAAGCTTTTTATATTTAGTAATACAAGGACTGAAGCTCCGATATTAATGTGCATCTGTAGCCTGAAAATGTTTTAAGGCATCATTCCTGCCTAAGAGGTTAAATTCTAGTGTCTGCCTTGGAGAATGATCAATCATGGTGATTGCTGAAATGATGGAAATGCTACCTGTACCTGATAGACTTTTAAACGTCATTTGCAGGCATATATGTCAGTGTGTCCTTTTACCACAGTATCACAACCACCACAACAAAAGAGCTGGATGAAAAGCAGGAAGAAAAATGCTCAGACTTTGAGCAGAAGAGATGTTTGCTCAGAAATAAGAGCCCTCAACAATTTCTGTGCATGGCCATGCTCCAGCATTCCCTCTTCCAGTCCATGAATTGAGGTAAAGGTTAGGTAGGTATCAGAAATATGCACGTAGGCTACAGTCTTGAACCCTGAAAATCTACCTGTCCTACAGAGTAAATTTCATTGAGTGTGGCAGGGAAGGTGCAGTTGTGTGCACAAAGGCACAGCCCAGGAGACAAAGGGCTAAATGGCTTTAAATCACCTTTAATCTTCCTGATTCTTGGCTATTCCTGGCACCTTTGTGCCCGCCAGCATATCTTACACAGCTCCTGAAAGGTAAGCACCATATGGCTTCTATGGCCAGCAGCACCTCTTTGACTTTCTCAGTATTATGAACTCTAGCCCCACCCACACCCATCTTTGACACTGTTCTGTAGCCCAAGGGCTCACCTCTCAGCATGCCTCATAACTTGCACAGGACTTGATAGGTCCTGTACAAGGCAGCTTTATCAAGCCGGGCCTTAAAACCTCTAAGGATAGAGATTCCACCACCTCCCTAGGTAACCCATTCCAGTGTTTCACTACCCTCGTTGAACCTCATCAGATTTCTTTTGGCCCAATCCTCCAATTGGTCTAGGTCACTCTGGACCCTATCCCTACCCTCCAGCATATTTACCTCTCCCCCCAGCTTAGTGTCATCTGCAAACTTGCTGAGGGTACAATTCATCCCATCATGCAGATCATTAATAAAGATATTGTACAAAACCGGCCCGAGGACTGACCCCTGAGGCACTCCACTTGATACCGGCTGCTAACTAGACATTGAGCTGTTGACCAGTACCCATTGAGCCTGACAATCTAGCAAACTTCCTATCCACCATATAGTCCATTTATCCAATCCATACTACTTTAACTTGCTGGCAAGAATACTGTGAGAGACCATATCAAAAGCTTTGTACAGTGAGGGGCAACCAGTGCCTATACTCTTTAGATGGTGAGTGAATCAAGACTTTAATTTGTTCTGCATTGTCCTTGTGCTGCATAAACACTTGGATAATCTAAAAGCAATCTTCAATTATGGGCAATTAGCACATTCTCACAGATCTGTCGAAGAGTAATGAAAAGCTCAGCAAGCAAGTCAATAGACATCCTTAGAAATATAAACATGAGTAAAAATGAAGCAGTTCAGCTTGTCAGTCATTCCTGTCTAGGTTAATCTAAAGAACACAAGAAGAACAAAACCCATCAAACCTGTGTTCTCCTTTCCCCGATTGCCTGCTCAGTGAAACAACACCTCTTCTGGCCTGATGTCCTGTGAGAGTAGGGAAGTAGACAGTTCCTCTTCTTATGCAACAGGCTTCAGGCTCCTCCAAACTTCAATAGTCTGCTGCCTCCTTGGGTTCAGAAAAAGGCAGAAAGGTCAGTGAGAGTGTGTTTGACTGCCTGGCTCAGTGAGTAGCCACAGCACAAGGGTAGAGAGGAGGCAGAGGGGAATTGTCTGTGCCCAAGGGAGAGCGATCTACAAGGGATAGCACAAGAAACAGCCACCTCAGGAAGATTGGTAAGTGGTCTTGCACTAAGGCTGCTACAGAACACAGCAAGAGCTGCACCCCATTACCATCAGGTTTTGTTTCAGGTTGGCTCAGAATTCCTGAAACATAAAATGGCTGTCTTTGAAGTTCAATATTTCAAATTGTGGTGAAAGTGCCACAGCCTGTGGGGGTGTGGGGGAGGAGGTACTTTGCTAAGCTTTTGGCTCTATGGAAAATACTTCTAATGTTTCCCTCTTCTGTAGAATGATATTCGATGATTTCTCTGCTCTTGTATCGATTAATACTGACTTCTTTAGACCCTTCTCCTCCTCCCACAGCCTGAAACTAAAAGCCAGCCCCATAAATCCACTAGCAATAAACTGGAAAGATGGTGAAATCTGTCTGCAACAGCATATTCCAGTCTTCATTAAAGGGCAATTCTACATCTTTAGGACACATTAACTGCTGTTGTGAGGGAAAGAGATTGCAGATCCATTTAAAAACAACAGGGACTTGCAAAATCCAGTTTATAATTTGCAACACACTTCCCCTGCAGTAATGACCATACACATCCAGGTCAGCAGCTTGGAAGGAAATACTGCAAATTGATTTGGGTGGATAGCTGCAAAAATAATCTGATTTGGAAAATCTTTACATGTTGAGGAGAAGATAATTCTGGCAATTATCTGTAATATCTTCAGTTGAACAGTGCTAGGTAGACACTTCGGGGAATCATCAGTGTGTTTATTTCAAAATTGCGAAGGGTGGTGACTCTAACAATTATCTGAATCATCAGCTTTATAAACCTTTAGCTAACAGGTTATTTGATTCTTTACAAAATAACCAATTTGAGAAGACAGCCACTATCACCCAGAGATCTTGTTTCTATGGGGATTTTAATTGCTCAGCAGTTCATTTTAATGCCTGATCTGAGATGATAGAATCATTCAATGATCAGAAAACAGCTAACCTAGGCAACACAAAGAATGAAGCCTTTGAACAAAGGGGTACATTGGAAAACCGCAGGTAGGTGACTGATGGTTCCACCTTCCCTCTTTCTGTACATTATTACACTGGAAAGAGACTTTCTCCCAGGAATGCCACCTCTAGAATTTTTCATGGTCTCCACATTTCTAATATATGCTGTAGTGTTGGTGCCAGCCAGAATCAAAGGCTTAAAAAACAGAAAATTAATACAAGAAATTATATTTCAATATAGAGACATGACCCAAAGTTCAGATGACAACACAGCATCATCATCAGTTACAAAAAACATTCTTTTTTCAGCATTTGAGGGATAGTGACTTGTAACAGGTGGCATGCCCTGTGGGCTGGAGAGCCTGGGGCTAAACCAATCCTTATTACAGAATGAATGCCACCTACATGGAATCAGACAATTCCCTGTTAAGAGCAGAAGGGGGGCAGGGAGTATAGGGAGTTGCAATTATAGCTATGCTGGTGGACAATAAAGGTGTGGGAGTGAAAGACTCCTGTAGGACCATGATATCAGGGAGCTTGGAGGGCAAAGGCCACTGAGGAGGCTTAGGGGGGCTACCTTGCCTGTGTTTGTGACTGGATGTCTGAGCCTCACTGAGGGAGAACTGGGAGGACTGGTTGGGAGAGAAGAAAAAGGCCTGGAGTTCAGAGAAAATGCCAGAGCTAAGTAGGGACTTTGTTTTGTTAGAATGGACTTTAGTTTGGGACTCTGGGTAGTTGGAAGCTGGTTCTGGTATTCAGCTAGCCCCCAGCGGGGGCATTGTTAACCAGAGAAAGCCTCTGTGACTTCTTTAAAGAGGCGAGAAGAGAGGAAAAGCAAAGGTGAGGAGCCTGCAGAGACACCCCAGGCCAGGAAGGGGGACTCAATAAGTAGCAGTCCTGTTACAGGGATTAATATCTTATTTTTAATAAATGATTAAATCCCTGATTAAACAGCCTATTCCTCTTCAACAGGGCACTTCAGCAGATGCTAGAATCCATTGACTATAATGGAATTTAAACACTGTTTAAAGTTAAGTGTGTGCTTACTGCTCCTGCATGCTCTAAGCATAAAATCTCCAATTTTGTTCTTGTTGGTAACATTGCTTTAAGGCAGCGTCAAAATTCCTTCTTCACAGAAAACCCCATTCATTCTGAAAGCTTGTTGGAATTGTCAAGCTCATTTTTTAAATGTAATTGAGCCTTTTTAAAAAAAAAAAAAGTTAATGAATATATTTAGATTTTTTTTCTGAATTCTCTGCATTTCAATTAATATTTTGCTTTATCATTTTTAAGTTTTCTTGGGTTTTGGTGTTTGTTTGTAATTGCCAAGTTTGATTGGTTGGTTTAATTACATAGGATTTCTTGAAAACAAGCATTTTTTTTACTTCAAAATAAAACATTTTAAAAAACTTCAGTTTTAAAAAAGATGCAGAAGTTCTGCAGAATGTTTAAATGGGTCCATTTTGAAAAGGATTGCAATATTCAAAAAGTAATCTTCTTTTTCTTCAACCAGCTCATCTATTCTTTTAAAAAAGAGGTATAAAATAGAGAGAGAATCATGAGCATACAAACTGTAGTGTGTTAAAAGGGAAAGCATCATGTGCAGATGATCAGCAGAGAACCACAGACACAAGGTTCCAGGCTACATAAAAACTACTGTTTGGGTTCAATACCTCCTGGTATTGAGTGATTTTGACATGTGGATACAAACAACAAAGCACCCTTGCAACTACAAAATAAATACACAATGGAAAAATCATCTGAATGAGTGACTGTCCTTCCTGATGGGCAGGAGATAACACCTTCTGTACGAATCCATTAGATGTAGTGTTTTTATTTCCGGTTTGGTGAGTTACATAGTTTCAGAACAAACATTTTACAGTAAAAGAGAAAAAAAATTAAGCATTAACTTATAGCAGGGGATTTAGAGCTTTTGACATGGTCTCCCACAGTATTCTTGCCAGCAAGTTAAAGAAGTATGGATTGGATGAATGGACTATAAGGTGGCTAGAAAGTTGGCTAGATCATTGGGCTCAACGATATTGATCAATAATGTCTAGCTGGCAGCCGGTATCAAGCGGAGTAGCCCAAGGATCAGTCCTGGAGCCAGTTTTGTTCAACATCTTTATTAATGATCTGGATGATGGGGTGGATTTCACTCTCAGCAAGTTTGCGGATGACACTAAGCTGGAGGGAGAGGTAGATATGCTAGAGGGTAGGTGTACACGAGTTTGCCAGGGCTCGACCCCCTCCGGGTGGTGGGGAGCCACACTGGCTCACTAACCGCAGTTGACAATTGGGGAATTAGTCTGTCCGCAGGGTCTTCCTCGGCAGCCCCTGCAGTACTGGAACGAACACCGTAAGCCCATGCCCTGGGTCAAAGTGGGGCAGTGCGGAGTCAGGAGCTCAGGCCCTCAGACAGGGCTGAGCAACAATAGTAGGCCTCAAGCCTACAAAGGCCTGGGAGAGGGGGAGACTGCCACCACAGTTGGGTGGCAGGAGGGAAGCAAGCCCTCCCACTCCACTGCGTCCCAGCCTGGGGCCCTAGCAGTGGCAGAAGACCCGCTGCTTAGTGGGGAGCCTGGTCACAACACACCGACATGGGCTCTGGCAATGCTGCAGCCAGACTAAGGTCAGCTGCCGCCAGGCTACTTCCAGACTCCCCCTCGGGTAGTACCTGGGTGTTGTTCTCTGGGGGGTCCAACACCATAGGTTCCTCGGTGAGTGGCAGGCCCGGCAACTTCTCCCGGTAACAGGCAGAGGGTAGGTTCGGCAACTCCTCCGGGCAGCGGGCGCAGGGTCAGTTTGGCCAGTCCTGGTGGCTGCCATGGGCCGCGGTGTTTTCCCAGTCACAGGCTAGACTGGAGGTGTCTGGCATCTCCGGCAGCTCCCGCTTCACTGAGCTCTGAGGGCGAGCCTTTATACTTGCGGGTCGCTGCTTGAACCTCTGAGGGGCAGGCTCAGAGCTCCCTAGCTCCACCCACCCTGGCCTCCGGATGGGCTCTTCCCCTCCAGGGCAGCGGGGAACCACACTGCCTCATTACAGTAGCGATAGGGTCCAGAGAGACCTAGACAAATTGGAGAATTGGGCCAAAAGAAATCTGGCTGGGATGATTTAGTTGGTGTTGGTCCTGCTTTGAGTAGGGGGTTGGACTAGATGACCTCCTGAGGTCCCTTCCAACCCTGATATTCTATGATTCTATGTTGAGGTTCAACAAGGACAAATGCAGAGTCCTTCACGTAGGACGAAAGAATCCCATGCGCTGTTACAGGCTGGAGATGGCCTGACAAAGCAGCAGTTCTGTAGTAAAGGACCTGGCGATTACAGTGGACGAGAAGCTGGATGTGAGTCAACAGTGTGTCCTTGTTTCCAAGAAGGCTAATAGCATATTGGGCTGCATTAGTAGAAGCATTGCCAGCAGATCAAGGTAAGTGATTATTCCCCTCTATTTGGCACTGGTGAGGCCACCTCTGGAGTATTACGTCCAGTTTTGGCCCACTACAGAAAGGATGTGGACACATTGGAGAGAGTCCAGTGGAGGGCAATGAAAATGATTAGGGGCTGGGGCACATGACTTACAAGGAGAGGCTGAGGGAACTGGAGTTATTTAATCTGAAGAACAAAAGAGTGAGGAGGGATTTGATAGCAGCCTTCAACTACCTGAAGGCGAGTTCCAAAGAAGATGGAGCTAGGCTGTTCTCAGTGGTGGCAGATGACAGAACAAGGAACAATGGTCTCAAGTTGTAGTGGGGGAGGTCTACGTTGGATATTAGATTGAATGGGTTACCTAGGGAGCTGATGGAATGTCCATCCTTAGAGGTTTTTAAGGTCTGGCTTGACAAAGCCCTGGCTGGGATGATTTCATTGGGGTTGGTCCTGCTTTAAGCAGGGGTTGGACTAGATGACCTCCTTGAGGTCTCTTCCAACCCTAATCTTCTATGATTCTCAAACTTTTGTACTGGTGACCCCTTTCACATAGCAAGTCCCTGAGCGCGGCCCGCCTTTTAAATTAAAAACACTTTTTAATATATTTAACACCAGTATAAATGTTGGATGCAAAGCGGGGTTTGGGTTGGAGGCTGGCAGCTTGTGACCCCCCATGTAATAACCTTGTGACCACCTGAGGGGTCCCAACTCCCCAGTCTGAGAACCCGATATAGAGGTTATAAATGAGATTAATGCATGCAGCAGTTTAAAGGCATTCCATGAAGTCTTATAACACTAATATCTATTTTAACTACACTAACCCACAGGTAAGCCAGACTAGTTTCCAGCTGTGCATTTGTCAGTGTCCAGTGAGACCTGGGGTCTTGGCATGACCTGGCACCTGGTCTGCCGGTGTTACAGTGATGATGCGCAAGAGTTGGCTCATTTTGAAGATGTAGGGAAGACTGTGGGATCAGTCAGCTTTTTTTTCTTTTTCTTTTTTCTCTTTTCTTTTTTTGGCAGGGGATGGTGTGGGTATGAGTTAGACTTTTAGGGAAATGGTGGGGTCAGGAGGAAATAGGAAGGTGGAAATGGTGGCAAACATAGGTGCTGGACCTAGGGGTGGTGGGGATGCTCTCACGCCCCGTGGCTTGAAGTGATTTCATCATATACAGGGTTTACAGTTTGGTTCAATGACTCTCAGCACCCCCACTATACAAATTGTTCCAGCTCCCCTCGTGGCAAAACGTTTCCCAGGCTTCAGGAAAAAATACTAAAGCCAGCTAGCTCTGCCTTGCGTTTTTAACTGGGGAAATGCTGAGAAGCCACAAAGTCTGTTCTAGCCACATGGCTTCTATTATCAAGCGATAAACTACTCAGAGATGTCCAGATGAAACATGTACAAAGTGCCATTTTGAAAAATGTGCTATCTGTGAAGTGTGCCCCCAAAATAGAGGCAAATCCATGGAATCCTGGCCCCACTGAAGTCAATGGGAGTGTTGCCATTGACTTTAATAGGGCTAGGATTTCACTCAATGTGAATAAACAAGTCCAGATCAAAAGGGCAAACACATGGCAATTGATAGTTATGGCCAATCAGAATCTGGGGATTGAACAGCCCTTGTCTGCAATTCCTTTTAACGCAGAACACTAACTCCAGATTGAAAAAATAAAGAAGCTGTTCCATGAGAAATAGACGTTGTCAAAAAATAATGCAGTCGTTTCTGTGCTGTAGATCATCATGTCAACATATAATTGATACTATGTAGAACTGTGAGAACGTGATAAACATTTGACCTTTTTATCATTTTCTTTTAGGCCATTTCATAACTTGCAATTACATTTTTTTCATTAAAATTCAATGAGATTCATAGACTCATAGACTCATAAACTCTAGGACTGGAAGGGACCTCGAGAGGTCATCGAGTCCAGTCCCCTGCCCTCATGGCAGGACCAAATACTGTCTAGACCATCCCTAATAGACATATATCTAACCTACTCTTAAATATCTCCAGAGATGGAGATTCCACAACTTCCCTAGGCAATCTATTCCAGTGTTTAACTACCCTGACAGTTAGGAACTTTTTCCTAATGTCCAACCTAATCTCCCTTGCTGCAGTTTAAGCCCATTGCTTCTTGTTCTATCATTGGAGGCTAAGGTGAACAAGTTTTCTCCCTCCTGATGACACCCTTTTAGATACCTGAAAACTGCTATCATGTCCCCTCTCAGTCTTCTCTTTTCTAAACTAAACAAACCCAATTCCTTCAGCCTTCCTTCATAGGTCATGTTCTCAAGACCTTTAATCATTCTCGTTGCTCTTCTCTGGACCCTCTCCAGTTTCTCCACATCTTTCTTGAAATGTGGTGCCCAGAACTGGACACAATACTCCAGTGGTGGCCTAACCAGCGCAGAGTAAAGCGGAAGAATGACTTCTCGTGTCTTGTTTACAACACACCTGTTAATGCATCCCAGAATCACATTTGCTTTTTTTGCAACAGTATCACACTGTTGACTCATATTAAGCTTGTGGTCCACTATGACCCCTAGATCTCTTTCTGCCCTACTCCTTCCTAGACAGTCTCCTCCCATTCTGTATGTGTGAAACTGATTGTTCCTTCCTAAGTGGAGCACTTTGCATTTATCTTTATTGAACTTCATCCTGTTTACCTCAGACCATTTCTCCAATTTGTCCAGATCGTTTTGAATTTTGACCCTGTCCTCCAAAGCAGTTGCAATCCCTCCCAGTTTGGTATCATCCGCAAACTTAATAAGTGTATTTTCTATGCCAACATCTAAATCGTTGATGAAGATATTGAACAGAGCCGGTCCCAAAACAGACCCCTGCGGAACCCCACTTGTTATACCTTTCCAGCAGGATTGGGAGCCATTAATAACTACTTTGAGTACGGTTATCCAGGCAGTTATGCACCCACCTTATAGTTACCCCATCTAAATTGTACTTTCCTAGTTTATCTATAAGAATACCGTATCAAATGCCTTACTAAAGTCTAGGTATATCACATCCACCGCTTCTCCCTTATCCACAAGGCTCGTTATCCTATCAAAGAATGCTATCAGATTAGTTTGACACGATTTGTTCTTTACAAATCCATGCTGGCTATTCCCTATCACCTTACCACCTTCCAAGTGTTTGCAGATGATTTCTTTAATTATCTGCTCCATTATCTTCCCTGGCACAGAAGTTAAACTAACTGGCCTGTAGTTTCCTGGGTTGTTTTTATTTCCCTTTTTATAGATGGGCACTATATTTGCCCCCTTCCAGTCTTCTGGAATCTCCCCCGTCTCCCATGATTTCCCAAAGATAATAGCTAGAGGCTCAGATACCTCCTCTATTAACTCCTTGAGTATTCTAGGATGCATTTCATCAGGCCCTGGTGACTTGCAGGCATCTAACTTTTCTAAGTGATTTTTTACTTGCTCTTTTTTTATTTTATCTTCTAAACCTACCCTCTTCCTGTAAGCATTCACTATATTAGACATTCCTTCAGACTTCTCAGTGAAGACCGAAACAAAGAAGTCATTAAGCATCTCTGCCATTTCCAAGTCTCCCGTTACTGTTTCCCCCTCCTCACTGAGCAGTGGGCCTACCCTGTCCTTGGTCTTCCTCTTGCTTCTAATGTATTGATAAAAAGTCTTCTTGTTTCCCTTTATTCCCATAGCTAGTTTGAGCTCATTTTGTGCCTTTGCCTTTCTAATCTTGCCTCTGCATTCCTGTGTTATTTGCCTATATTCGTCCTTTGTAATCTGACCTAGTTTCCATTTTTTATATGACGCCTTTTTGTTTTGTAGGTCACGCAAGATCTCGTGGTTAAGCCAAGGTGGTCTTTTGCCACATTTTCTATCTTTCCTAACCATCGGAATAGCTTGCTTTTGGGCCCTTAATAGCGTCCCTTTGAAAAACTGCCAACTCTCCTCAGTTGTTTTTCCCCTCAGTCTTGATTCCCATGGGACCTTACCTATCAGCTCTCTGAGCTTACCAAAATCCGCCTTCCTGAAATCCATTGTCTCTATTTTGCTGTACTCCCTTCTACCCTTGCTTAGAATTGCAAACTCTATGATTTCATGATCACTTTCACCCAAGCTTCCTTCTACTTTCAAATTCTCAACGAGTTCTTCCCTATTTGTTAAAATCAAGTCTAGAACAGCTTCCCCCCTAGTAGCTTCTTCAACTTTCTGAAATAAAAAGTTGTCTGCAATGCAGTCCAGGAACTTATTGGATAGTCTGTGCCTCACGGTGTTATTTTCCCAACATATATCTGGATAATTGAAGTCCCCCATCACCACCAAATCTTGGGCTTTGGATGATTTTGTTAGTTGTTTGAAAAAAGCCTCATCCACCTGATTAGGTGGCCTGTAGTAGACTCCCAGCACGACATCACCTGTGTTTTTTACCCCTTTTAGCCTAACCCAGAGACTCTCAACACTCCCATCTCCTATGTCCTTCTCTACCTCAGTCCAAGTGTATACATTTTTAATATATAAGGCAACACCTCCTCCCTTTTTCCCCTGTCTATCCTTCCTGAGCAAACTATACCCATCCACACCAACATTCCAGTCGTGTGTATTATCCCACCAAGTTTCAGTAATGCCAACAATGTCATAGTTGTATTTATTTATTAGCACTTCCAGTTCTTCCTGCTTATTACCCATACTTCTTGCATTTGTATATAGGCATCTAAGATACTGGTTTGATCTTGCCTCCCAGCTTTGCCCTGACCCTCCTTTCTCTCTGCCATTATAGCCCGTGCTCCCTCCTGTTTCCAACCCATCTCCCAGGTCTTGTTCCCCACTTACCTGTGGGCTTTGCTCACCTGTCCCCATCAAACCTAGTTTAAAGCCCTCCTTACTAGGTTAGCCAGTCTGTGCGCAAATAAGGCCTTTCCCCTCCTCGAAAGGTGAACACCATCTGTGCCTAGCAGTCCCTCCTTGAATAGCATCCCGTGGTCGAGGAAGCCAAAGCCCTCCTGGCGACACCATCTTCGCAGCCAGGCATTCACCTCCACGATGCATCTGTCTCTGCCCGGGCCCCTACCTTCGACAGGAAGAATCGAAGAGAATACCACCTGCGCTCCAAACTCCTTAACCCGTACTTCCAGATGTTGAATTTCACCTGTTTCGGGATATGACATGTATTAGTTTTTGATGCAAATAGATGTTCTAATGAAAGAAATTTTTAAATGTTAGAAATAGCTGTGGGGTTTGCTCAAAAGTAAGAAGATTGATTTATCTGAAACACAGTTCTGAATATATTGCCCACCACTTATGCATTGTAACATGATGTGACACTAGATGACCATCAACATATTTACACATGGGACAGCAACATGTCTTTAATCCTGTGTGTTTGTGGGCAAGGACAGGTTGTGCTAAAACAAAAGTAAAATGACCAGATACCTAGGTTTAATTGTGGTTAATAAGCAAACTTCTAATAAAGTAAACATATAAGGAGAAAGTGGCTTCACCTTGAGCTTTTTGTATCTTATTCAGTACTGTTTATAGCTTCTCACCAGTGCCTGAGAACTCTACAGAGCTCAAGCAAAGCAAATACAGTAGCATTCTCTCATCTGCGTAATTACCAAGAGCCAGATAATGGAAAACAAGTTCTAAAATGTTAATTGCTGTTGAAGCTATAGAAGGCAGAAATGAATACAGCTTGATTTTCATTAGCTGTATTGAACCTATAAGGTGGAGAATTACAAGATAACTTGGTTTGCTGAGTAAAATCAGTTCTGATAGTCTCTACTGTTTACCCATTCTGCTTATGAAATTATTTTTATTACGTGTATTCTAGCAGAGCCCAGTGGTCCCAAGTGAGATCAGACCCCTTTGTGCAAGGCACTATACAATAATAATACAAGCAGTCTGGGTAAACAGCAAAGATTACTGGAACTGATTATTCAACAAGCCAAATTATTGTGTTATTCACATACACATAAGGGACTACTTCTGCCCGCAAATTTGACACTCTATAGACAAGACAAAAGGTGGGAGAGAGGGTGACTTTTTATCCCCATTTTGAAAATGGGGAATTGAGACACAGAGTGATTGTGACTTACCTGAGCTGATACAGGGTACATCTACAGTGCAGCTGGCAGTGAGCCTCCCAACCCAGGTAGACAGACTCATGCAAGCACGCTAAAAATAGTTCTGTGGCTTTTGTGGCTACACCATTTGAGCTCAAGCATAGGGAGTTGAGTGGGCTTGAGCTTGGGTAGCTAGCCTGAGTTGCAGCCAGAGCCACCACGTCTACACAGCTATTTTTAGCACACTAGCACAAGTCTGTTTACCTTTACCTGGGCTGTGGGAGGCTCATGCCAAGCTGCACCATAGACGTACCCACCAAGAGTCTGTGTTAGTGCCAGATCTCTTGAGTTGCACTCCAGGGTATGACAATGAGGATATCCTGGGCAGCCATCGATTTTTTTTTTTTTTTTTTTTTTTTTTTTTTTACTATATGATAATGTAGTGAAATATAGAACATCAGTCTTCTAGTATGGGGAATTTAAACATAAAATGAAGCGATGGTGGGGATGCTATCCAAAGCACAGGACTCTATTTTTATAAAAGACACCAACTGATTAAAAATAGTTTCAAATAAAAAACAAACCCTCTCAATTTCAAGATGCCTAGAAACCAGCAATGAGGATTTAGCTTTGACTTAACTTTTCCTCACTAGCTCTTAACACACATACACTTAATCCTTCACCCATGCACAGGAAAGAAAACAAATAACAACTCTCCAACTTTTCTCCTATAGCTAATGAAGGGGTGGGTGGGGTTTGTTTTTGGTTTTTTGTTGGTTTGTTTTTTTGCTTGTTTCTTGTTTTTTTTTTCTCCTTTGAATTACTTTGGAGACACTAGGACAATACTCTGATAAGATAAATGAATGATGAGATAAATAGAATGGCAGTCAGTCACATTCCGCTCAATGATATTAAGTTTTGGAAATAGGAATATCATTGTTTTTAAGAAAGCAGCAAAGAATCCTGTGGCACCTTATAGACTAACAGATGTTTTGGAGCATGAGTTTTCATGGGTGAATACCCACTTTCTCAGATGCATGTAGTGGAAATTTCCAGGGGAAGGTATATATATGCTAGCAAGCAAGCTAGAGATAACGAGGTCAATTCAATCAGGGAGGATGAGGCCCTGTTCTAGCAGTTGAGGTGTGAAAACCAAGAGGGGAGAAACTGGTTCTGTAGTTGGCAAGCCATTTGCAGTCTTTGTTCAATCCTGAGCTGATGGTGTCAAATTTGCAGATGAACTGAAGCTCAGCAGTTTCTCTTTGAAGTCTGGTTCTGAAGTTTTTTTGCTGCAGGATGGCCACCTTAAGGTCTGCTATAGTGTGGCCAGGGAGGTTGAAGTGCTCTCCTACAGGTTTTTGTATATTGCCATTCCTAATGTCTGATTTGTGTCCATTTATCCTTTTCCATAGAGACTGTCCAGTTTGGCCGATGTACATAGCAGAGGGGCATTGCTGGCATATGATGGCGTATATTACATTGGTGGATGTGCAAGTGAATGAACCAGTGATGGTGTGGCTGATCTGGTTAGGTCCTGTGATGGTGTCGCTGGTGTAGATATGTGGGCAGAGTTGGCATCGAGGTTTGTTGCATGGATTGGTTCCTGAGCTAGAGTTATTATGGTGCGGTATGCAGTTACTGGTGAGAATATGTTTCAGGTTGGCAGGTTGTCTGTGGGCAAGGACTGGTCTGCCACCCAAGGCCTGTGAAAGTGTGCGATCATTGTCTAGGATGAGTTGTAGATCCTTGATGATGTGTTGGATGGGTTTTAGCTGGGGGCTGTATGTGATGGCCAGTGGAGTCCTGTTGGTTTCTTTCTTGGGTTTGTCTTGCAGTAGGAGGCTTCTGGGTACACGTCTGGCTCTGTTGATCTGTTTCCTTATTTCCTCGTGCGGGTATTGTAGTTTTGAGAATGCTTGGTGGAGATTTTGTAGGTGTTGGTCTCTGTCTGAGGGGTTAGAGCAGATGCGGTTGTACCTCAGTGCTTGGCTGTAGACAATGGATCGTGTGATGTGTCTGGGGTGGA